>NC_133662.1:195905298-196230588 GCF_037893015.1 Macrotis lagotis
ATTTTTGACTCTTTCCTCTCCCTCATATCCAATCTTTTATTAAGTCGTACTTCCCATCCACAAAATATCCCGTATGGGTCCCTTTTTTCCCATTCCTACTGAGCTCTACTAACTTGTAGAGGCACTCATTATTACCTAAGATTATTATGAGATGATACAGAAGGCAAAATATGGCACTCAGGATAAACTGAGTTGGAATCCAGGTTCTCATATTTACTGAATGTATCACCCTGGACAAGTCACTTAACTTCTTCCTTCCTCAGTTTCCTCATCTACAAAATAAGGATAACAATAGCACATACTTCATAGGGTTGCTGTAGGGATTTGCTTTGCAAACCTTAAAATATTTTATGTAAGTGCTAGTTAAGCTATGTAAGTGCTGTTATTATTGTTATTATTATCATTATTATTAATTATCTACCAGATGATGTCATTTGCTTCCTAACAACTCTTTCTATTTGTAATTCTCCTCCTCTCCCCAGTCCCTATTTCCCAACTCTTGCTTACAAATCCATCCTCCATATCACTGCCCAACTAATAGTCTTTGAATGAATCTGGTCTTTTGTTCCTTTCCTCAAAAATTTTCAGTGGCTCGCTGTTGCCTAATGAGTAAAGTTCCAACTCATTTATGTGGTATTCAAGGTTCTCTAAAATCTCATATCACTTGACTTCTCCAAGTTAATGTTCCATTATTCTCCATACACTGTTGTTTAGCCAAATTGGGATATCCTTGCCCATTCTGAACAGGTTCTATGCTATCCACTTTCAGTGCTTTTGTTCATACTGTTCTCTAAGAATGAAATATCCTCTCTCCTTGGCTTTACCCATTGAACTCTGAGCCATCTTTCAAAACCCAAGACCTGTTATCCTCTATAGTGACATTTCCACATTCTCAATGGAGACAAATTTCTTTTTATATTTCTTTTCTAATATTTAACTTGGCAAAATAAGGCACTGATTATCTACCCCCCCAAGTCAGTAATGACCTTCTTTCATAGACTTCCCATAATGCCCTCTTTTAAATGTACTTGTGACAAATATTTTACATTTTAGTTATCTGTGAGTGCAACATGTCTTCCATCTAGAAATCAGAGACCTTGTCCTGGCTAAATTATCTTTCTTTCCCAGTGTCTAGAACATTGCTATATTATTGAAGTGCTAGTAACAGTTAGATGGTACAGTGGGCAGAGGGCTCGGCTTGGAGTCAAGATGACTCAAATTCAAATCTAAATTCAAATTCCAGTCCTCATCTGCTAAGTCATTTAATTTCCATTTGCCTTAGTTTCCTCACCTAGAAAATGAGGTCACCTCATCATAGGGTTGTTGTGAAGATAAAATATAAAAATATTTACAAGTACTATATTAACCTCAAAGTTATTATTAGATAGTAATATATACTTGTAAAAGTATGCTGAATCTCTTTTCTCCTCCCTCTCTCTCCCCCCTTCTCTTCCATTTCCACTCCTCTTCCCCTCCTTTTTTTCCTCTTTGTCTTTCTATGTATTTCTGTCTTTCTGTGTATCACTGTATCTCCACATGCCTCTATCTCTCCTCCCTGAAGTCATGGAACCCATTATCTCTTTTATTGTGCCTCAACATTCTCCTTTGTCTTCTATTCCTTGTGTATGTCTTATTTCCTCTAATTGACTACAAGCTTCTTGAGGTCAATGACTGCATCATATTCAATCATTACATTTTTAGCTTAATTTATTGAGACATTTGCTTTCGCAACCCAGTCAGTATAGAACTTTTCCTTTCCTCTTACCCTCCCCAATGAGTCATCCTTATAACAAGGAATTTTTTAAAGAAGAAGAAAAAATCAGCAAAACCAACCAATATATCCGTCATTTCTGATAATATGTGTTATGGAGAGGATAGAACCCTGGTCTTGGAGTTAGAGAAAGCTGAGTTTAAATATCATCTATGAGTCCCCTGAGAAAGTTACAAACTTCTCTCAGCTTCACTTTCCTCATTTGTAAAGATACCAATAATACATGATGCAGATGTGTGAGAATCAAATGACTACACTACAGCACTCTGCCAATTTATAGCAAAGAAAAATAACATGTTGCCTCTAAAATGGACATTTTATTTACAACCTCTTTAACTCCCATTGTTCCTGATACTGTTTACTGTATCTTCATCTCTTATTTCATCTTACAGTTCCATTTCCAACTTCTCAGGATGGTTTTAAATCCTACATTCTTTTGTTTTACCATTAAAAAAATATGGATTTATAGAATGTAAGCATCTTAAGGATAGGAATTGTCTTACTTTAAAAAAAATCAATCACCTCTGAATATGGAACATATTGACTATTTAATTAATATATTTATTAAAGAACTCTCATTTATATAGAATTTTGATATGTTCAAAATCTTTCCTATTCCAAAAAGGTGAGGTAGGTACAATATATTTCCCATTTTACAAAGGAGGAAACTGAACCTTTGAGAGACTGAGATTCACTTTTGGTCACACAGTTAAGCGTCTGAGACCTAGTTTAAGTTCATCTTGCATAAACCAAGGCCAGTGTTCTTTTTGTTATCATTCAACCTCCCAAACTCCTACTGGTTACAGAACACCATCTCAGGCACTTGGAATGGCCCACCCTGATTTGTACAGAAAAGACACTTAACATATATTTGTCAAAGAAAGGAAAAGAAAAAAAACTCATACAAAAGAAATATGTTTGTCCCACTTGTACATGTCCCCAGGACGTCCCCAATTAATGTTTTTCATGTCACTCTGCATGTAATTTGATCCTAGCAACTCAAAAGTTGGCTGTCACTTTCCTAGTAAAGAAACAACTTCCTCTCAGTTACCTGCTGATTCCTAGCATGTTCATAGAGTACTTCACTTAGTTCATTGTTATTTATAGACTGAAGGACCCTGCTTATTGCTTCTGGTGGAGAATTGAAGTCTCTATCTATGCAGGACACAACCCTATTGTAGGATGTTCTATCAAGATAGGAATTTAAAAAAAAGAAAAAGAAAAAAAACCTCTAGATTTCACAAAATGTCTTTTAAAACAGAAACTTTTCCTCAGGCTAGTGGCAGAAAGCTCCTAGAGGTTTTTGTTTCTTATGAGAACCAAGAGATTTGAAGATTTTAAATAAATCAGTAATAAAAATATATTCTACATATTTATATAGCCCTTTAATCTTTGCAAAGTGTTTGGTATACATCATCACAATTGATCTCCATGACAACCTTATGAAATATGTACTAATGTTATCCTTATTTTACAGATAGAGAAACTGAGGCTGAGAAGTTCTGTAACTTACCATGGATCATATATACAACTTATAAATATCTAAAAGTCAGGGGAAGGAATATACCATTCCCTTTGGAAGAATTGATCAGGTAGTCCTCTTCAAATTGAGAAGTCAGAGAATGAGAGTGACTATCAATAACAACAAAGGCAGCATTATTTTAAGCAAAGAAAAAAGTAACTAGTTGCTTCTAAATATGATATGACTTTTCAGGACAGTTTTAAATCCTGTAATTTTTTAACCGTAAAAAAATATGAATTTGTAGAATGTATACATCTTAAGAGTTGGCAGTGTCTTACTTAAAAAAAAATCAATTTCCCCGAGTTTGGAACATTGTGACTGTTTAAAAATATATATACATAGAATTGAACTGACTATGATAGGGAAAATGTGATCCTCCGGCTTGGTTATTCTATGACTCCAGGAGGACATTTGCCTTCTTCCTGCTCCTTATTGTGGCCCAAATGCATGGAAGGTAGCTATAAGAGAATCAGTACTGGCCTTGCTTTAAATGTTTTAAATCCTACCTTCTGAAACTTAAGTGTTTGCCTTTGTGTGAGTGAGTCTCTTAGAGAGTTTTCTCTTCTTCAAAATGGAGACAAAAATACTTAGAGGCCCAATGTGAGTTATTGTTAGAGAATCGATTGATGGCACATATTCGTTAGATGACTCTGGACAAGTTGTTTAACCTCTCGGTATCCCAGGTCTACCTCTTTATAATTCCAAGCTGTTGCTCTTTCGACTATCCCATTCAATAAACTTGCAAAAACCTATAGAGCATCATATTGGGCCAAGACTGAAAATTACAGACTAGTGCCAGCCCACATTGGGGGAAGGCATTTTCCCATCTAGGCTTCCCAACACCAATATCATTTAGCCACTTTTACCCTCAGTTTCCTCATCTGTAAAATGAGACCCATAAAAGCACCTAGTTCACAGGATTTTGTGAGAATTAAGTGAAATAACATTTACAATGTGCGAGCAGACCTTAGATTGCTATATAAATGCTACTTATTCTTCTGGGCTATGGCTTGCATTTTAAAAAAGATCCTTTTGTCTGATTGTCTTTCTGATATAAATTTACTATCATCTCTTTCATGCTCAAAATTCTTCATAGCCTGGGACGTTCTACCCCCAAAATATAGACCTGTTTTTAGTCTTCTTATACTTTACTTCTCCCCTCCCTCACACTCTGCAAATCAATGACACTGGTATCCTTGTTGTTACTTGAACAAAACACTCCATCTCCAAATTCTGGGCATTTAAGTTGACTGTCCCTCATGTTTGAAATGTTCTCACTCTTCTCAGTTTCTAGGGCTTCCTTCAAGTACCAGTTAAAATCCAACCTTCTTCAGGAAGACTTTCCTAAATCCCCCTTAATCAAATCAAATGAAATCAAATTCGACAAGAGCTTAGCATAGCACCTGGTCATAGTAGATGCTTAATAGTTGCTCATTTCCTTTCCCCTTTCCTACCACCTTTTCCCCCATTGATTATATTCAATTGATCCTGTCTCTATCTTGTTTGCATGTAGTAGTTGGCATGATGTCCACCTTATTAAACTGTGAGCACCCTGAAGAAAGGGGCTATTTTTATTTTTCTTTATATCCCCAGAATTTCGGCAGTGCTTCGATAGTAGGAATTTAGTAAATGTTTATTGACTCCACCACTCAGTTTTCAAAAGTGACTTCTAATCATACCTATGTGCAGCCTTACTGATGCTTCCACATTGACATGCTGAATCTTTAAAAAAAAGGGGGGGGACTCTGAAAGAATTTTTTTTTCTTTTTCATTTCATTCATACTTTTCTACTAACATAAGCAGCTCCAGGCTATTTCTTCCCTAGCATTTTGCAATGATTTTCCCTTCCCAGAGTTCATACTTCCAGAAATACTGTTTTCAGAAATATTGAACTGGAAGGATCAGTTCATTTCAAATCTCACCTCATGACCAGGATAATAGAATAATAGAATTTTGGAGATAAAAGAGACCTTTGAAATCATAAAATACAGCCTCTTGCCCTTATTTTATAGAGAAGGAAACATTGCATAAAGTAGAAAGAACTCTGGGCTTTGGAGTCAGAGGGACTTGGTTTCACATTGTGCTTGGAATGTGCCTATATTTTTAATTTGGGCTTAAAATAAGGGGATGGGATGAAATGATCTCTGAGGTTCTTTCCCTTTCTAGATCTCCCGTCATATGATCTTGTAAAACTGAGATTCAGAGAGATATAGCTCGTCCAGGGTTACACAGCTAATTAGTATCATATCTGAACTCCATGGAGAGATTAGATATTTCACCTATCTTTAAAATTTTTGAGGAAGATCTTAGTATTCATTTCATAGCAAATTTCAATATTTATCAATGTTATCAAGAAATTCCTTGCCTGGAGTAGTGACTCTGAACTTATTTTTCTTGTTTTATACTAACTAAAGATGGGGGGGAGAAGTTTATGAAATACTCTTTCATCTACTTTTAAGTAATAAAATAATATTAATCACATGATGTCATTAGTTCTTAGATGAGGGGCAACTAGATGGTGTAGTGGATAGAGCACTAGCCCTGGAGTGAGGAGGACCTAAGTTCAAATCCAGTCTCAGACACTTTTAATAATTACCTGGCTGTATGAACTTGGCAACCTTATAAAAATACAAAAAAAAAATAATGAACAATCAACCTACACACTAAGAACAATAATAATAATAGTGTTTATAGATTATTTTATATTCTTACAGCAAAGTATTTTACAAATATTACCTCATTTTACCTTCATAACAACTGGAAGTAGGTTCTATTATTATTCCCATTTTACAGATGAGGAAACTGAAGCTGAGAGACCTTAATTTGCCTGAGATCACATAGTTAGTAAAAGCCTGAGGTTAGATTTGAAATTTAGGTCTGTCTTTTTTTTTCCCCAACATGAATTTCTCCAGTTGCCTTCTCAATATAGTATAGTATAATCTCATGTACTTTATGGTTTGTGATTATATGTTGAGGTCTCTGGATTCCCTTGGCAAACGGGCCAGTTTGGTGAGTAGAAATTAATACATAAGCATAGGGTCAGTCAAAGGAAGGTATATGTGGGGTACTTCTCATCTTGGTTGGTCTGATACATAGTAATCTTAAGAGAAAGCAATTCATTTTGACCTGCTTCTTAATTGAATTTATATCAATAATTCATCTAGTAGTCACTTATTTTGTGCAGAGCATTGAATGAGGTACTGGGGAGGGGGCAGCTAAGTGATCCAATAGCCAGAGTATGTGACTTGGAATCAGGAATACTCATCTTCATGTGTTCAAATCTAGCCTCAGATACTTACTAGCTGTGTGATTCTGGGCAAGTCACTTAATGCTATGTGCCTCAGTTCCTCATCTGAAAAAGATATAGCAAAACACTCCAACATCCTTGACAAGAAATCCCCAAGTGGGGTCATAAAATATTAGACACAACTGAAACCACTCAACAACAAGAAATGATATTACATACTATATTAGATTGCTGCCAAAGAAGTCTGAGGGGAAAGATTATTCCTGACTGGAAAGATCAGGGAATATATCATCGAGGAACCAACAGTTGAATTGGACTATAAAAGATGGGTAGAAATATAGTCAAAGAGAGGGAGAGAGGGCATTTCAGGTCTGAATGTGTAGTTGTGAGATTAGCCATATAACAATTGCTTGGCTTTGTGGAAAAGACTTTTCTAGAAAGGGCTAGATAACTCTACCCCTCCCTCCATCCACAGAAACAGATTATTTATAGGGTTTTTTTTTAATTTGTTGTAGTTGCCATCAAGTGGATTGGGGTGGGAGGTGGGGGTGGCTTGAATTATGAAGCAAGCAATCCCTGTAGTTATACTATCACCAGGCAGGAATGCCTGCAATATGATATAAATCAAACATCTGGTTGTCCATTTTCCACAAAATTAAAGTGTCTATTAAAATAATAGCATGGATTTGTTCATTGCATGCTGCAAGAGGTGGATAAACACAAAGATAATACACCTGTAGCAAGATTTGAAAGAAATAGAGTAGTGGATACTTAAGCTGACTCTAAATTTGACTTGCAGTTATCAATTATGGGATAATAACAGGTAGAGCTGAAAGGAGCCTTGCAGATCATTCAATGCAACTCTCTCATTTTATAACTGTAGAAACTGAGACCCAGGGAGCTTAAGTGATTTTCCCAATGTGACACCCAGGTCCCCTGACTCCAGATTCAGAACTCTTTAATCAATGCTTCTAGGAATTTTGGTGCTGTTTGTGAATTTTTTCCTCTCTTTTTTTAAAGAAACTTTTCCATGTATCTCAATTTTAAATCTCTTAGACATTGAAAGATTACCATGGAATTTGACCTGTCTTAGGTCTTTGTAAAATGCTGCTAGTTTTAGCATCAGGGGTCCTCTAGGTGTCTTTAGCCTCATCATTGCCCCATGCTCTGTTAATGACATTTACTTGAACTGTCTCATATAGTAGTTTGGTGCTTGTCTTGATGAATTAGTTGATTGGTTTGTTGTTGTCCTTCATTCTCAAAGAGGACCAAAATGTCACCACTATGTTAGAGTCAAGTTATAGTGTGTTAGATTGTGACTGATCAGACCAGTATAACCTCAAAATGCTCTGTCACAGGTTGGGTACAAATCAAGTGATGAAAGCAGAGGAGCTCAACTCCAGTTGCCAGTACCTTAACACTTTTCTCTCTTCTTATGTGGCTCCCTGACATGGATGCAAAATAGCATCATACATCTTCTCAGAAGGATATTCTCCCAAAAGGATGTTTTACTTACCATAGAGTTAAAAAAAGTAATTAAATAGTGCAGTGTATAGAGCTCTTGACCTGAAGCCAATCTCAGCTATTTACCAGCTGTGTGCCCTGAGTAATTTAATCTCTGTTTGCCTCAGTTTCCTCATCTATAAATTGGGGGTGATAATAGCATGTACCTCACAGGGTTTTATGAATATAAAATGAGATAGTATTTGTAAAAGAAGTTTACAAACTTTAAATTGATATAAAAATGTTAGTTATTACTAGCTAAAGTGATAGCAGTTATAACAATTCAAAAACTGCCTTCCTCTTTAAGCCTCTTCTGAACCCCAAACTAGGAGTGACTCCTCTCTCTTCTGAATTTGAACCTCACTTAAGTATTTATCATGTATTGTCTTGAAATAATTATTTATATGTGGTCCAAGTATTGATGAGGATAACAGTGTAGATGGAAGGATTATAGATTAGGAACTGTGCTATAATCTTATTTTAAAATTACATATAATTTTATAATTGCACATAGCTGTATACTTTATAAATATATTAATACATAATTATAATGTAATTAATATTTTGACAAAATTTATGCAATTTTTATTATAAAATGGGTTACTAGGTTATAATTAAAAATTTTAAAGCAAGTGACTAATTTTTGTTATTTTTGAGTTGTTTTCAATCATGTCTGACTCTTCATGACCCCATCTGGGGTTCTCTTAGCTCATTTTACAGATGAGGAAACAGTTACAATAGGGTTGGTTGACTTGTCCAGAGTCACACAGTTAATAAGTGTCAGTAACTGAATTTAAACTCACAAAGACGAGTCTTTCTAACTTCAGGATTAGTCCTCTATCCACTGTGCCATCTTGCTGCCCTCATAGAGGGCTAATAACTCTTCATTTGGAAGAGAAATTTAACTTCTTCTGCCTGGCTCCAAGGTAAAACTAAAGGCCCAATGGGTGAAAGTTTAAGAAACATGTTTTGATTCAATGTAAGAAAAATGTCTTAACAATTAGAGTAGTTCAAAATTGAAGTGGTCTGCCTTGGAGAAAAATGGGCTTTCATCACTGGAGTTTCTTTAACTAGATGGCATAGTGGATAAAACACTCTGCTTGGAGTTAGGAATACAAAACAGTTCTCAGAAATTTATTAGCCAAGTGATCCTGGGCAAATCACTTAACCCTGTTTAACTCCATTTCTTAAACTGTAAAATAGAGATTATAATAGCCCCTGCTCTCAAAATTTTGTTGTGAGGATCAAAAGAGAATATTTGTAGGATGCTTAGCAGAATGACTGGCACATAGAGGGCACTTTTAGTAAGTGTTTATTCCCTTCCTTTCTATTAGAAGTTGGATGATTGGGGCAGCTAGGTGGCACAGTGGATAGAACACTGGCCCCAGAATCCGGAGGAACTGAGTTCAAATCCTGCCTCAGACACTTAATAATTTCCTAGCTGTGTGACCTTGGGTAAATCACTTAACCCCATGGCCTAACAAAAAACAACAACAAAAAAAACCCCAGAAGTTGGGTGATCATTTGTCATGGTTGTTATAAGGAAAACTATTTTTTGAGTTAGTAAGAGTTAGAGATTAGATGACTTCTGAGATCCATTCTAACTCTCCCTTTCTTTTCCCCTCTGCCTCTCTCCCCCCCTCCTTCTTTCTTCCTTTCTTTTTCCTCCCCCTGTCCATTTCTTCCCCTCTCCTTCTTCTCTCCTTTTCTCCCCTTCCCCTTCCCCTCTATTACCCTTGTCTTCTAACTTTCCATCATTTTTCTTTCTCTTCCTTTCCCTTTTTTCCTCTCCCTACTTTATTTTTTCTCCTCTCTCTCATGACTTCATCAGTTGAGCATAATCTCCTTGAAGACTATTGACAAACTTGAATATACTGTCCCCAACATCCTGAGACTCATACTAGCAGGTACCCTTTCCTTTAAACAATTCAGCAAAGATTTGTTTAGCTCCCATCATAACTGTGCGAGCTAGGTGTCTCAGTGAATAAAGTGTTTGGATCATGAGTCAGGAAGATCTGAATTTCATTTCAGCTTCAGACACTTACTAGTTGTGTGTTCCTGGGCAGGTCACTTCATCTCTGCTTTCTTTATTCCACTGCTAAAGGAAATGACAAATCAGTCCAGTATCCTATCCAAGAAAACCTCAGTGACAGTATGGAGTCATGAAGAGTCATCCATGCCTGAATAACTCAACAACAACAGTATCTGTGACATAGTTGGAAACTAAATACAGATGAGATGATTATGGTAACAAGGTTTCCCAAGGGGAAGTAAGGAGTAAAAATAATATTTTTAAAAACAAGAAAAATTCATGCGATTATGGTGCTCCAAAACATAGAGATCTTTTTTCCCAATTGACATTTGATTGACTTTCCTTTATCTTTGGATAAATAGCCCAGTTGGCATATATAAAGTTGGTTAGTCCCATAGATGAAGCTCAATGACTACTTTGTAATGAGGACCTCCACCTAATTTCCACTTAGTCTTTGTGATTTTAAATGATAAACGTGTTCAGGTTCAGAACCAGTTGCTTTTTGCTTCCTGATTTGAACACCAGGTGGAACTGTTAGAAACCATTCTGACCCCATTCAACAGAATGCAGATGGAACTGGGCATTCCCACACTCACCACGGTGGGCTAGATGTATTTTCTCCACTAAGTAGACATATTGAAAACAGTTCACACTCATTATGGTTCTCAGAGAGAGAGGATAGTCTTTCAAACCACCTCTCTCTCTAAAAAGTATCACCAATATGTGATCTGACTAGAGTAGATTATTTTGATTTTATCCAATCAGAAGTCATTGTTCAAGACTCTACCTCTATCAGATCCTGCCACTTTCCTGAAGTTGAAGTCTTTTCTGAGTTCTAGTGATGTGAATAAGGGCATGATAGGAAGAACTGACTCAACAGAAACAGACATGCTTGAATATTGTTTTTAAAGCGTAATAGTAATATTATCAAGGAACAATACAGAATAGAATAACCACCAAAGAACAGTATCTCTGCAACCTCCCCAAACCCTTGATAGTCTCCAATTATAAATAAGCAGTTTTGAATGCAGAAGGTCCTGATGATGGAAAGTGTTTGTTTGTCTAGTTTCTCATAGACACACCAACTCCAATCAAGAAAGGACAGGATTTAAAGGAACCTGGACAGTACAATAGAGTTCCCATTTGATGATTGACTTACACATCCACCAAGGCAGGCTATCAGAAATTGGCTCTAGAACTCATTACACAAGGACAGGGAATGAGAAATCAGGGGACCCAGTTTCCTTACTTCATTCTAAGACAATGGACTCTGGTGAGGAAGAGACTCTCTCACAGCTGGGGGCTTTCTTATTCTCAGGCATTCTGCCACTGACAAAGGCATTCAACTTCTTGCCACAGCTTTCTTATTCTTTATGGAATGAAACAAATAGATCTATTGTCTAGTGTTGGCAGGAAGTCTGCTGCCACTGTGCCATGGTGGTATCCTTCCCCAGCGAAGGGATCATGGGACCCTTCTGCTGCACCTGTGTTCTGTTACTTTCTAAGACCATCATTCAACTTGTGCATTTGTGAAGGGCAAGAGGAAAAAAGAAAGCAATTATGTTGATTTTAATACTTACTCTTTGTACCCCCCCCCGAAGTGAGTTCCAGATTCCATTATTTGGACCTTCCCTATATATATATTCCCTATATGCATCCCTCTCAGTCCAACTGCCTGTGTAACTGCAGCATCTAATTAATATTTCACACCTTTCCTGGGCAACTAGTATCTCCATTCCCTGCTCTAGCTTTACAAATGACTAAGTCATTCACTGGTTGATTTCTGCTATAAAAGTGATTCATTGAAACCCATGTTATAGTTTTATATTATTCCAATATTTGACACATACAATAATAACATAATTTCCACCCACTACAGATGATGGGTGACTTCATCAGAAGTCTTCAATAAATATTTGTTGAAATAATGAATAAATGTCATTCAGTCTTCTAAGTCTTATCCTTCATTTACAATGAATAGATAGCTAGCATGCAATGAAATTTTCAGGATTGCAACAAGAGTGACATAGTAGATAAAACCCTGCACCTGGAATCAGAAGACCCGAGTTCAAATTCAGTTTCAGAACATGTCTCATAAAGTTATTATGAGGACTGTAAAGCACTTTACAAACCTTAAAATGCCACATAAGTATTATGATGATGATGATTACTATTATTATTATAATGGTTATTATCATCATCATCATCATCATCATCATCATCTTTGGAAATTCTCTTCTTAAAGGGGCTATGTAGTTTTCCCCTTCCAAACCTTGGTTAAAAAAAATTTTAATGGAATAGTTGAAGTTTAAATCTGTTTCTATACTAATTTCTCCAAATCATCAAAAAAGTCACTAGCTTCAGTTAAAGTTTCAATATTTTACTTGGTGAGTTAATATACATGTATTAAGTGGGACAGGCATTGTGTTAACTACAAAGGACACAAACAAAAAAAAAGACAAAGATAGGTCCCTATTCTGAAAGTATTCACAGTCTAATGGAGGAGATAACATGCAAACAACTATGTGCATGCAGGACATACAAAAGGTAAATTGCAGATAGTAAAGGGGAGTTATTATTATTATTATTATTATTATTATTATTATTATTATTATTATTATTATTAAAGGGAATGGGGAAAGGAGAATTTTAGCTGGAACTCTTCAGCAATTCTGGAGTTGATTTTCCAATTTCTGGATTATGGCGATCCCTTGATGTACTCCCTTGACCTTCTTTCTGTCTGTTTCTTGTTAATTGTACTGTTTTTCCATTGCCTTAACAAAAGATGTACTGGGGCAAATAGCCTATGACATGCAAACAAATCAATTTGCTAACTTCTTCAGCATTTCTTGCAATGATGAAAAAAGTTAGCTAAAGTGAAATTCAGGGTCATTTTTGCAGTATCTCTACTACTCACTTTCCACAATACTTGGTAGTTGAGTTCTTTGGAAATGATATTTTAATTATTTTAATAACAATAATGAGCAGCATATCATAATGGATGGAGCTGGCCTTAAATTCAGGAGGATTTGGGATCTAGTCCTATCTCTGAATTATGAGATCGGTCATCCTGGGCAAGTCATTTGACTTTTGAGTTCTATGTCAGAGTGTGACCAAACATTCCTGACTATTGCTCTAAATTGATTAATATGTAATTCAGAAATAGATTATAATACAATAGAACATAGATATGAATATGTATCTTAAATTAATTAGTAAGTCACTGGAATTCCCATGTGCAGTTTAGTGGACCCTATTTCTATTTGAGTTTGACACTATTGCCCTACACACCTTTAGACTACAAATTACAGAGAAGGTATGTGTTTGCACTGGTGAAAGGTGTTTCATTTATGAATCTCATAGATAGATGAAATCAAAAGTCTAGCTCCTATCTTATTCCTTTAAATAAGAATACCTATTTCTCAACAAAAATATTAATTTTGACTAATTCTAGGGACTCAGAATCATAATGGATTCCCCTTTTACCTATATGACCTTATATTACATGCTTAAAGTAAAATTATTTTAATGTAGAGCACAGTTAAGTACATAGATTTTTTTCATATAGGAATGGAAGAATGTTGTGATGAACAGATTACTTGATTTAAAAGGGAATAAAATGTGGGTTTAAGCATTAGCTTTGTCACTCTTTAGTTGTGTTATCAAGTTAATTCGTGTTTCTTGGCCTCAATTTTCTCATCTGTAAAATGAGAGGGTTGATTGTGAGATCTCTTCCCCTTCCAGTATTCTCTGATTCTGAAAATAAAAATCTGTTGAGGACAACTTACTGAAGCATGGTATAATCTTATTTAATCCAGTCCTATTATTTGGAGAAAGAAATAGAAAAATATTCCATTCTCTTTGCCATGAAAATCTCAAATGGAGTCACAAAGAATCAGATATAACTGAAAAACAATTTAATATTCACTGTGGTTTATCAGCAATTTATATATTAGGACTCCCATAATCCCCTCTTCCACATGAGTATATATGAACATGTTTGGCTTTCTTTTTCTTATGTCTGGTACAGAGGTGCTTAATAAATGTTTATTGAATTTAATTATATATGTTTATATTAACATGGATTGTGTACATGCATACATGCATGTGAACATGTGTGTCTAATTTAGCTCACTCTGCCTGCGTGCATATATATGCATACACACACACACACACATATATATATACATATATATATATATATATATATATATATATATCCATAAACTTAAATACAAACCAAAGTCATGAGATACTTACTTACCTTGGCTGTCCATATAAAAACCACGGGAGAGTTATTGAAGAAATCCCATCTTAGTTTATTAGCTCCTAAAATTCTGAGATTTTATGTACAAAGTATACATATTATACACATATGTGTGTGTGAATTTAAAAGAAGGCTCCAGATACTGCGCTGATAAGTTTTTATAAATGCACTCTGCTCAGATCATTCAAATGAGATAAGGACACTCCAAAGGACTCTCTTAAGAACTTTGGAATTGATTGTACAGCATGGAGACCCTGGCACAGAAACACCCAGCATGGTGTGCCCTCATCAGAGAAGGGACTGTGCTCCTTAAGGAAAGCTGAATGGAAACAGCTCAAAAGAAAACATGAGATATATAAGCTTAAACACCCCAGGTGTTTCCCATGGACTATTTGTGCCCAACCTGTGGAAAAGCATTCCAAACTCACATTGGTCTGATTAACCACAGTCAGCCACTCTGTAACTTCTCTAGTATAAGTTATATCATTTTGGTCTTCTTTCATAAGGAAGGACAAGAACCAAGGAGATGAGGATGCAGAATCCTGTCTTCTGACCTAATATTAGCATATTTAAATAACAGTGTTACTGTTGTTCAATTGTGTCCAATTCTTCATGACCCCACTTGGGTCTTTTATGGCAGATACTGGAGTGGTTTGCCATATCCTTCTCCAATTCATTTTACAGATGAGGAAACTGAGGCAAACAGGGTTAATGACTTGCCGGGGTCATATAAATAATAAAAATTTGAACTTAGAAAAAATTAGAACTTAGAAAGATGAGTCTTTCTGACTCCAAGCCCAGGACTTCATCTACTATGCCCCCTAGCTGTTCATGCTAAATTCATCAAAATTCATCAAAATATTTACAAAAACAACAATATGCTGGCTGAGAAAATAGACTGGTTGAGAAAAGTGATATTTCTGTAACATCCATCTCCAATCTTGAAGATTTCTTTCTCTTTCACCTGCATGGAGTTTAAGGTGCAATGAAAAAGCTGACTAGTTTGGGAGTTGGCTAATTCAAATTTTAGCCCCAGCTCTGACTAAATCTAGCTATGTAATTTTTGGCAATACACTGAAACTGTCTTTCCACCTTAGCTTCAAACTGACATCATGGTATAATGTTGGATTGAGAAAGCACCTTAGTTCAAATGCTACTTTTTGTCTGTACCACATAGATGACAAGCTACCTGTGTGACTTTGGATAATTCATGAACCTTTATGATCTCCTTTTCTTCATCTGTAAAGTGAGATAGTTGGAGGCTAGGACCTAGCTCCAACTCTATGATCCTATGCTTCTTCCTTGCCTTTGATAGGGAGGCATTGCTAGGGATAATCTTAGAACCCTTTCTAGGTTTGCAATTCAAAGCATCTACAAACTAATTCTTTGTGTACATATTCTGGGTCAGACAGACAATGTGAACACATTTCTCAAACAACAGCCTATCTATTGCTCAGGTTTTGCTGGTCTGTTAATCAGACTTCTACCCTGCAATACTTTCAGCTGTTATTATTCCTACATCCTCTACCACACAAGAATCTATTTACTAATATATCTTGGTATTAACTGTTCATATATAATCCCAACTACAATATCATGCATCTCCACAGTGGGTGAGGGGTTATTTGTGCCTCCAGTAATCTGCTCCCCTATCTCATTAGCCTCTACCAATCATTGAGCAAGGCTTCCTTCTTTAGATACTTGTGATAATTTTTGATGTTATAATAATAATTATAATCATAGTCTGTTGAACCCTTGCAGGGAAAAGTAAGTATGCTTTAAGTTTAATTCTCCTTCTGATTTCTTGTCTTTCTTAATTACTATATTTCATGAGGGAAGGGTCGCACTTATTAAGTTGTTTAGTGATATGAGTCTTTTTCAGTAGCCTTGCTCCTCATAACATGTTGTTGGAGCACTGCTAACCCTAGAAAATGATGCAGCATTGGCTTCAATTGTTTTAATATAAAAATCAATAAAAAATTAAATAGGAGGGGGAGGGGGAAAGTCCCTTTATAGCTTAGGATGTGGCTAAACAGGAAGGAGAGTCAAATAAACAGAGCCCAGACTACTCTGTCTTCCTCAAACATTATCGGTTAACCTCATTTCCCCTTTCTACTCTCCCCACAAAAATGTTTTCTGTCTGTCTCATTTGTAAATAGAGAATGAGACACTAACCATATGTCTAGGATGCATGGCTATGTCAGGGCAGGCATCACTACTCATCCATCTATAAACTAGGCCACATTTTTGACCATTTTTACACAGTGTGAGTTAGGAAAAGGGATCCATTAGAGAAAGAGAGCTAGAAAGCCTATGGCATCATTAAGGACCACTATTCTCGTCCCACTGCTCTCCATTATCTCTTCTATTTCTCCTGCTGCCCTGCATTTTTCTCCTCCCTGAAATGGCAGGAGCATTCAGTCTTGGTGAGAAAATGATACTTCTCCTGACCCCCAGGTGATGGGTGAAATTCCTCATTGAGGTCCATGAAGGTAATGTAGCCATACAAGAAACCAAGCCCATTCAGATTCAGGTCACAAAGAGGGTAATAAAACACAGACAGAAAAGTCATAATTTGGCTGTTAGTTGAATTCCTTTGCAAAGCTGGGTGCTGTTTGTTGGGGACTGGATCTCACTCCTAAATATTTATCTTCTTTTCTCTTGGAATTTTGTCTATTTACACATAGCAAGATAGACGCAACCAGAGCCTACACTAAGCTTTCAATCCCGAAATTTTAGGTACTGTTAGATGCTGAGGTGGGAGTCAGGTAAATCTTTTTTTCTTATCTTTGATTCAAAAACCTCCTAAATAGTTGTCAGAGTATGAGCCTTCCCCTTCCCCTTGCTTGAAATGAGCACTTCTCTACCACAGTGTGTTACATGTAAGAAGATGTTTTATATGTTTTTGGAAGGAAAGAATGATCAAAGAAAGGAAGGAAGAAGGGAGGGAAGGGAAATTAGCAGCTTCTTCATCCCACCCTCTCTCTCCTCCTTCCTCCTTCTTTCCTTCCTTCCTCCCTTCTTTCCCCCTCCCTCCCTTCTTTCTTCATTTCCTCCCTCCCTCCCTCCCTTTCTTTCTTCATTTCTTTCGTTCTTTCATTCCAAAAATATTTATAAAATATCTTCTAATGTGCAAGACTGTGGTAGGTGTGGACAAAATAAAAAAATGGATATGAAAGAGACCCTCTTATAATTATAGTGTGTAGGGCAGTGAACTAGGTAGGGTATAGGAAAAGTTCTATAAAAAATAATTCAAGAATAGCTATGCCCACAACCTGGGAGATAAAAATAATGAATATGAAAATTAAGGAATAAAACTGTAAATAAAATTGGATGATTTGAATCTTCCCCTAATGTGCCCAAATTTAGAAGGCACTGGCAACACTTTTCTGCCTTTAACATCCCAAGGTTCTTGACCCAGGTGAATTCTAAATCTCATGTATTGTCCCTTTAGGTCACACACATACACACAGAGACTCTAGTCACACATGTTATCATTCTCTATGAAAAAGTTTCCTTGAGAACACTTTTGGTTTGGTTTGCCCAATAAGATTTTTTTTATTCAGGAGGGGGGCATTTTGCAAGACAGTGGGGTTAAGTGACTAGTTAATTACTAAGTGTCTGAGGTAAGATTTGAACTCAGGTCCTCCTGACTCCAGAGTTGACACTTTACCTACTGTACCACCTAGCTGCCCCTGCCATATAAGATTTTGCAAAATTTGCCCCGAGCTAATGTTTCTCTAAAGAAACCTTGGAGATACCAGAGACAAAACTGATGGAGTCTAAAGATAGACTGAAATAGATTGTCTTTGTTTTCTTTATTTTTCATTTCATTTTGTTTGTGCTTTCTTTTGCAATATAGTTAATATGGAAATGTGTTTTATAGATCTTCACATATATGTATATAATATATGTATGTATATGCATGAAATATTAAATTGCTTGCCTCCTCAAGGACAGGAGAGGGGCAGCAGGGAGAAAGAGAATGGGGAATTTAATTTTTTTTTTAGGTTTTTGTAAGGTAAATGGAGTTATGTCTGAGACTGGATTTGAACCCAGGCACTCTGGACTCCAGGGCTGGTGCTTTATCCACTGTGCCACCTAGCCACCCCTGGGAATTTAAATTTTTTAAAAATGATTTGATTTTTAATTTAAAATTTTTAAATTTAAAAAGATTAAATGAGATAAAAATAATTTTTTAAAAAAAGAAGATTTGGAGGTAGCAAATGAATTGGACATTGAAGGAAGAAAATGACTTCAATAGATGAGGGAAACTTATTACAGAATTAATGGAGGTTATCAGAAGCTATCCCCCACCTTGGATTGTACCTATTATGCTCAAACCAGAGCCTACCCCATGGAACAAATATATAGTTGAGCTAACCTCTCCTGGCTACTTCTAATGTCCCAACTGTACTCTGATTCAGTGCTGGAGGACTTAGCACTTTGCATGGCCTAGAAGCTTTTTAGCCCTGATGATAGCAAACAAGAAAGGAGAATGTGTCAGTAGATGATTAGCCACTGAGTCAGGAAAAGTGACCTATTCAGCAAAATTTAAATGGAAAGCAACGCTTTCTCTCACTTTTTCTTTCAAGCACCTGAGACTGAATCTCTTGCTTAGGCTTCCCATGACTGAAATAGGGACAGTTCTTCCCTCTGATGTTTACTGCCTATGGTGGTCATATATGGCAGCTAAAGCATGTATCTATAGAGGTGAACCTGAGTTGAAATTTCAGGTCCCTGCATGCCCCTCTGCTTTGTATTTCTTTCCCTGATCATAAGAGATTAAACAGTGATCCTAAGGTGAAATTTTAAAGCCTTGGAGGCAAACTCGTGAGAAGAAGTCAATCTATCAACAAATATTTATTAGACATTGTTATGTACTAAGTAAATAGAGTTCTGGGTTTGGAATCAAGAAGACTTATTTTCATGAGTATCAGCCCCAGACACTTACTAGCTGTGTAACCCTGAACAAATCACTTCACCATGTCTGCCTCAGTTTCATCATCTGTAAAATGAACTAGAGAAGGAATGACAAACACAGCAAAATCCTTGCCAATAAAGCCCCAAGTGGAATCACAGAGTCAGACATGACTAAAAATCAAGTCAACATGTTCCAAGTACTGTGTCAAGCAATAAAAATATAAAGAAAGTTAAAAAAAAATCCAACATGATTATGCCCTCAAGGAATTTACAGATTAGGAGCTTGTGGGCTTCCAAGTTGAAGATTATTAGTAAAAAAAGTTAGTTTTTTGTAATGTCATTCTTCTCAGAGGAGAATTAATTCAAGCCAAGTCTGACTTTTCCATAAGACACCCTGAAGGAGTGGCTCTAACAGGGCAGAGCTGAGATGAAGTTCTTCATCAACAGGTTCATTAAGTGCTCCACGTTTTAGTATTTTAAGTATTAAAGTAATGAGTAGGAGTTATAAGTTGTTGTACCATAGTTTAAGTCTCTGATAGCACAACTTAAGAATCTTTTGTGTTTAAGCATTGCTTTTGGAAAAGAGAAAATAAATAATACTATTGTAAGTGATTACCATTTGATTTTGGAGATACCCTGAATTTGAACCAAACTTCATTTTTAAAGGGATTTTTCCTCCAACTCTCAGATTGAAAATATAAAGAATCAGGGGCAATGAGGTAGGAAAAAAGGCTTGACCTGCTATCCTTTAAAGGATAGGATCTCCCAGTCCTGAATTCAGGTTCTTGTCCCTGAGTCAAAGTAGGAGAAGATACCCAGTTCTCTCCACCTCCCTGAAATACCGTTTTGTTATCACAGGGACAGTGTGATTAGGACATACAGATCAACAAGGGATGGTCGAGAATGAAAGATGGAATTACAGTTTTACTGGACTGCCAAGTATGTTCATGAGTAAGTTAAGATAGGATTAATATGAAGTAGTCTAGAAAAGTCAGTTGGAACCAGATTGTGGAAGATCTTCTCTCCCCCCCCCCAAATTATCATGTGAGTTGCTTCAAATATTTTTAAATATCACTTACACATTACAAGAAAATTCATTATTCATTCAGTCATTCAGTTATTCCTTCAATAAGAACTGTTTTGGGGGAAGCTAAGTGGTACAGTAGTTTATGTTGATTCAGAAGGCAATGGGGAGTCACTGAATGATCTGAATAGATCATAGCCCCTAGACTAATAATATCTGAGGAAGAAGTTAGATAAAATAGCACAGTACCCCTTCCATCTGAGGAGGAGGAGAGCAGAGGACCTCAACTGTAACCTCCTGCTTTCCCTTTTGATAGGAATTAAGGTCTCTTTGGGAGAAAAGAGACTAGAGATTACATTTTGGCAACTTTCAAATCAAATAATACCATAATACCCACATGTGGGGGGGGAGCAATTTTTGCCATATGTGGAAGAAAAAGAAGGAAGGAATGAAGGAAGGAAGGAATGAAGGAAGGAAGGAAGGAAGGAAGGAAGGAAGGAAGGAAGGAAGGAAGGAAGGAAGGAAGGGAGGGAGGGAGGGAGGGAGGAAGGGAGGGAAAGAGAGAGAGAGGGAGAGAGAGAGAAAGAGAATGAGAGAAGAGAAAAGAGAGGGGGAGGGAGGGGGAGAGATAGAGAGAAAGAGAGAAAGAGAGAAAGAGAGAAAGAGAGAAAGAGAGAAAGAGAGAGAGAGAGAGAGAGAGAGAGAGAGAGAGAGAGAGAGAGAGTAGAAAGTAGGAAGAAAGTGGCTTGTATTAAAGCCACCTGGGAGTCATTCATGGGGGTGGTGGCCATTTACTCTTAATAAAACATGGATATTTACCATAGCAACCAGAGCAGCACCCACTATATATGCTGCCTCTGAAATACAGAGTGCTTTAATAAAGAAATACTCATAGTAAAGAATGAACAAACACATGGGCACTTTTTACAGTCTTATAATAGGAAACAATATCTTTTGCAAAAGCATTTATATTTTCCCAATTTTTAATACCCACCAACTGTGTGATAATCAATACTGTATGTTACACACCATTTGTCTTTTTCCTCGAAGCTGGCTTTCTTTTGGAAATGGTGATTTTTACTTTTTAAAAATTCATTTCCATATAATATCTATGGTGAAGGTGTGAGATTCAAGAGTGTCCTATAGCTGCCCCTCTCACATTTTTCCTCCCTTCATTCTGAGGAAGCCAAGCCTACTCTAAATGATCATAACGAACCTGATTATTTACCAATCCATGTCAACTTCCTTTTTTTTGCACAACTCTTCAAAATGTTTGTCTAGAGCTTTCCTTACTCCTTTCTCATGTATTATGGCCTAATTTTGGTCCAAATTACATGCAGAGTAAGATTGTTTGTATAGGTTTTCCTGAATATGCCAACCAGGCCATTTATCAGGAGACTGCAAAACTCACTGAAATCAGCACCAAATTTGAGATTTGATGTCTTTTTCTAAGCCCTATCATCTACTATAGCTTCAAGTTTATGGTTTCCAAAATCTGTGATTTTATGTCCAGAAAGACTCTTAAATTATTACATAACAAATCTCCAACTTATCCATATGCTTTATTTCAAATATTTTTAAATATCACTTACACATTACAAGGAAATTCATTATTCATTCAATCATTCAGTTATTCCTTCAATAAGAATTGTTTTTGGGGGGCAGCTAGGTTGCACTGGGAGTCAAGTGCCAAACCTGGAGTCAGGAGGGCCTCAGTTCAAATTCAGCCTCAAACACTTAGTAATTATCTAGCTGTGCCTTGAGTAAGTCATTTAAACCCATTGCCTTGCAAAAAACAAAAAAAAATATTTTTAAAGTACTACATGATAGGAGACAGGGAACATGACATTGCTGGAAGAAAACAAACCTCAAACTCAGGAAGAACTGAATTCAGACCCTATATTAACTGTGTAGAAATTAACCCAAATAGATGAAAGCAAAGGACTTCAGTTTTCCATCTCCATTCCATTTGATACAAACTTTAAAGTAAAGAAGTGAAAAAAACTGAAAAATGAGGAAAACAATTGCCTAAAATGCCCAGGGATTTGAGGCTGTTCAGACTAGTTGCTACTTAATCTTTAGGTTCCCAGGGCAATTTCTAAGTCACTAAGAAGTAGATTAGGTGAAAAATCTTCATTTGTATATTATCTTTCCCTAAACCAATGAAATCACTAGTATGGTTCTCTCTCTTCCTTCTCCTCCCCACCCCCCCACCAATGTACTGGTCTTTTACTTAGTGCATAGTTACAGAGACAACTGAAATAGGCCCAGACCTCAATGGGCTTAGCTTCTATTGGGAGAAATGATAGAAATGATAGAAACAGAAAAGCAAAAGCAACCTATATACCGAATAAATGCAAAGTAATTTAGTTGAAAAAGAATTACAATAGCAAGATAGAGTCTATAAGTTATCAAAATTTAAATTTTTACTTGGAATTTATAGTGAAGTAACATTTTTTTCTAGTGGTAGTAATTTAAATTGAAGTAAGACCCCCTAATACCACCATCTGTCCGAGTAAATTACTTTCAGAGTAATTAAATATGCATATCTAGGCTGTGTACTGTACAGATGAACCTAGTTTTATTGAAGCAATATGCTTATAAATCCCTTAGGTATTAAAAATGAAGACTCAGTGGCATTCTGTATTCATATAGCCACAAATAAGCAGGGGAAAGAGATATTTTAGAAGAACATCTTTTTCATTTTTTTAAGAAAGGCATTTTATTAACTTTTCCAATTTAATTAATATTTTTCAGCCAGTTGTCAATAGGATGATTGTATTTATTCTGCCGACATTTCACACTGACTTAAGACTCCACTCCTGATTTTAATGCGTATATGTGTTGGAATTTACAGCGGGCCACACACTCACTTATCTTCAGTAGATTCCCAGGAAGCAGAGCAGTGCAGTGAGACTGAAATCATTATGTGGACGGAATTCATTAAGCCAGGACTTGCCCCTCCATGAAATAGCACTCCACAGCCAATTGGAATTCATGGTCACAGCCCTTTATTGGATCATCATGCTTTATTGTCCATAGCAAATACAAATACAGAGAGGAACAATCACAATAGGATACATCTGACCTGCCATTCCACCTTCAAAAGCTTTGCCCAATGAGCTTGGGTCCAGGTCACGGGGACCAAGCAGGAGAGGGGCTCGCTGGCATGAGCCTTAGAGAAGACCTGGCCTCTGTCCTTATTTTTACATCATGACATCAACACCACAGGGGAGCCACTGTTTGTTAGTGGTAGAAAGCTAGCATTCACTTGTGAGGTAACCAAATACGCTTCTGAATTTAAAAGAAAAAAAAACTGGATTAAAAGTCACAATGTGGCAAACCAAGTAGATAACTCGGATCTTTCAAAATGAAGAAAATAAGTGTGTGATACATCCAGATAATTGAAACAAATTTGCTGGTCTCTCTCCTACCAAAATACTCCGGATAGTTATTTTATTTCACAATAACAAAAATTTGCAGACACACCATGCTAATAATTCTCTAACCAGGTGTTCATGAGATGGTGTCCATTTCTAATCTTGAACAAAACAATATTATAGAATAGAAACACTGACTCTAGAGTGATAGGGTTCAGATCTCACCTTTGACACTTCTTTTTTGACCTTGCAGAAGTCATAACCTCCCTGGGCCTCAATTTCCTTATCTATAAAATAAAGGGCTTGACCAGATGACTTCTGAATTCTCTGCTAATTCTCAATACTGTAGCATCAACCTCCTGACCCTGGGGCTCAGATTGCATCCCTCCCCAACCTCCCCAACTTAGACTTGCAGATTGGATCCACCAGGGGAAAACTAAACTGGGATTTGAAGTACTTTGTTTTTGAAATCCTAAAACTATAATTCCAGAGTCACCAGCAGTGTGCTCAACTTCAGTTATCAGCTAGTAGACATCCTACCATCACACACACACCACACACATACTTCTCTCTCTCTCTCTCTCTCTCTCTCTCTCTCTCTCTCTCTCTCTCTCTCTCTCTCTCTCTCTCCCTCCCTCCCTCCTCTCTGTCTCTGTCTGTGTGTCTCTCTCTCTCCTCTGTCTCTCTCTATCTCTGTCTCTGTGTCTCTGTGTCTCTGTCTCTCTCTCTCTGTCTCACACACACACAGACCTCTCTCTCTCTCTCTCTCTCTCTCTCTCTCTCTCTCTCTCTCTCTCACACACACACACACACACACACACACACACACACACACACAGACAATCAATCTCCTGACTCTGGGCATTTTCTCTGGTTGTCCCCCACTCTCTTTCCCATCTTCACCAACTGACTTCTCTGGCTTCCTTTAAGTCCCAACTAAAATCCCATTTTTCACACAAAGGCTTTCCCAATTCTTAATTCTAGTGTCTTCCCTCTGGAGATTATGTCCTATTGATCCTGTATGCCTTACTTACACATATTTGTTTGCTTGTTGTCTTTCCCATTAGATTTTGACTTCATTTTGCCTCTTTTTACATCGTTAGTGTTTATCACAAAGTCTGTATATAGAAGGGGCTTATATGTGTTAATTGACTGATTGACTGAAATTAAATTCAATTTATTGAAATAGCATTATAACATCAATGAACCTAAGACATGGTCTCACACAACTACATCAACAATCAATGTGAAAATAGGACCCATACATAGAGTATACTAATAGTCAATCTCTTAGGAAACAAATGTAAGCAAAGGAATTCACACCTTTGATTCTGTGGGACAAAGATCCTTTCCCATCTTGTAATATTCTCATGTCATTCACCCAGAAGATAATATCTTAGATGGGCTGCCTAGACCTTCCTCCACCCTCACGGGTATAGTATCTCTTAGAGGAAAGAGGAAGAAACAATGATAAGTGGAAGGTGGAAAGGGAAAATCTTGCCCTTCTCACTGCTCTATTGCAAGGGAGAGGGCAAAGAATATCCCCACCCCACCCGGACTATCTTTTAATTCAATTGAACATTTAGAAAGTGTCTTAATCTTCAAAATATAGGGGCCGCTAGGTGGAGCAGTGGATAGAGCACTGGCCCTGGAGTCAGGAGTACCTGAGTTCAAATCCTGCCTCAGACACTTAATAATTACCTAGCTGTGTGGCCTTTGGCAAGCCACTTAACCCCATTGCCTTGCAAAAACCTAACAAACAAAAACAAACAAAAATATAGTAGAGGCAGGCATTGTGGATCTATTGGCTAAAGGATCCAACCTGACTTGAGAACATTTTTACACTTCATAAAGGGATGATAAAGTATAGTCACTTTGTGCTTCATTTAAGAGGTTAATTATCTCTATTACCTACTTTTGTTTTCTGTAATTTCACCAACTGGGAAATAGGGAAGTCAACTGATCAGAAGTTATTGTTAAACTCCTCTCTTTTCCTCCAAAGCTAAAATTCTTTTACTTACCATAATTATCTTGAACTTACTTTGCTTCATATTGTTTCCCCAGGTAGCATGTAAGTCTGATGGAGACAAGGACCATTTGGGGTTTTTGTCTTTGTAACCCTAGCACCTAACCAAGGACTTTTGCAGATAGAACCTTAGCAAATATTTGTTGAATTAAAAAAAAAACATATGAGGTGTGGTTGTGCTTAATGAAATAAAATGAGATTTCTCACTTGAATTAAAAATAACTTAATACCTTTTGTTTTTGTGGTAGTCATTTTTAGCTGAGGACCCCTTTCCACCATTATTGGACCTTCCCTTTTGAGAAAGAAAAAAATTAAACAAAGTCAAATGACTACATCTGCCTTTGTATACAGCATTTAACATCCATAGTCCATGACTTCTCTTCAGAGATTTAGGAGGTATATTTCATTATCTGTTCCATAAGACCAAGATTGGTTACAACATTATTAAGAGTTGAGCTTCCTTTTAGTATTAATTTACATAATTGTAGTTATTATGAAAATTATTCTCCTTCTGTCTACTCTGCTTTGTATACATTCAGAAAATTCTCATATTTCTCTGGATTTATCAAATTAGTAATTCTTACAGAAAAATAATATTCAATTACATTCATAAACCATCACATGTTCAGTCATTCCTCTATTAGTGGGTAACCACTCTGTATCTAGTTGTTTATTTTTATTTTTTTTAGGTTTTTGCAAGGCAAATGGGGTTAAGTGGCTTGCCCAAGGCCACACAGCTAGGTAATTATTAAGTGTCTGAGACCAGATTTGAACCCAGATACTCCTGACTCCAGGGCCAGTGCCTTATCCACTGTACCATCTAGCTGCCTCTAGTTGTTTTTTTAAAGATGCTATGAATATTTGGGGCAGCAAAATGGAACAGTGGATAGATTCTTCTACCTGGGCTCAGGAAGTTTATTCATCCTGAGTTCAAATGTAGGTTCAGATACTTAATAGCTGTGTGACCCTGGGCAAGTCATTTAATCCTGCTTGCCTCAGTTTCCTCATCTATAAGATGAGCTGGAGCAGAAAATAGCAAACCACTTCTATATCTTTGCCAAGGAAACCCAAATGGGTTCATGAAAAACTGGAGATGAAACAACAAAAACAAACAAAACTTTGGCTACTATTGGGGGGAAGGGCTGACTATGTTTGATTTCTTGGGATTTATTCCATTTGTGTTTTTGTAGTTCTGTTTACCTTAGGGTCTGGTGTTGGAGTGAAGGGGGCTTCACAGAATTATTAGACAACTTACATAATGCTAAAGAGAGAAGGTTATTTTGTTTAAGGATCTAAAAACAAAAGTCATGTGATTTAAGATGCCCAAGGGAGTAGGAAGCAGGGGACAAGAGAAGGGCATGCTGGGAGGGATTGAGAGCTAAAAACTGGGACTTTGTACTGATTCCCCTGACCCTGGGCTGACTAACATCTCCAAAGCAGGGGTTGGAAGGTTAGGCAAGGGAGACAATATGAAACATCCCTGGAGAACCTCTAGGATGGTGGTCTTTAGGCTGTGGCTGAAATGGGGAGTCTGGGCTGATCTAATTTTTTTAAAAAATGTTCTGAAACTCTTGCTCCTGGTTACACTACTCTCTTATTGGAATGCCCAGGCACTGGCTTCAAGGCAGGTCAGACACTAAGGAGGTTATAGCAATTCCAGGATCAAGACAGCTAAAATATTTACTAGGAAGAGTGAGGTTCTACTGAGATGGGTCTTGATTGAGTTCCCATCCCTGAAGTCACAGGCATAGAAATATAAATCATCTAGAGAACTAATGATTTCTAGCCTGGAATAGAAGGTTCCAAAGTTAGGGAGAAAGGGTGCAGGATAGAGAAGTCTATAGAAGGATTAGGGTGTAAAGAAGGGAGTAAAACCATATAGGAACAGAGGATATGACTAAAAAATGGAGAGTCTAGCAGACCGAGAAAAGCCAAGTGAGAAAAATCTCTGGGTACCACATTAAAAAATAAAAATAAAACATTATTGAACTATCTTCTTAACTGAGAGAACTCAACCCTGAAAATTTTTTGATAAATCTTGTGCAGGCAAAAATTGACTCTTTAAGAAATTATCTCTGTGCTCCCTCTCTACAACAGATGGAGTACCTCTCAGATTGTTATTAATCCTCAGGAATTTAATAATCAATTTAAATTTTCTTCACATTAATAACTCTCATTAAAGGCAAATTAAATGTTTATTGGGAAACCTTAAAGCTTTGCTTTACTTGATACTTTCTGCCATCTCTTCAACTATGTTCCAACTACGTGAAAGCTGGGAACTTTTCCTCATCAATTCTAATCTGAAAAGTCTCCTTTGGAACAAACTCCCACCACCTCCCTTAGGATTCCATTTTCACAGGGCAGAGCTTTAGGGAGAAAGCCAGCCCTTCTGGCTTCATTCCTCTTGCTGCTCTACAAATCCCAGTTTCCTTTGTCCTTAATGGCAATGGGGTGAATTTTTTCCTCTGTCTTCTAGAGGCATTATTATGTTCTCAGAGTTCTAAAGAGAGTCACAAGGTTCTGACTTAAAAAATAAATAAATAAAAATAAATTAAATAAATAATAAATAAATAAATTAGTCAGTTTTCTGACTGGAATTTACATAGTATTTTGAGAGGCAACTGAGTGTAGTAGTTTGAGAGCTGGTCCTAAAGTTAGGAAGACAGAGGTTCAAGTGCTGCCTTTTATACATATTGATTATGTAAACCTCAGCCGCTTCATCTGTGGTGCTCCAGCTAACTCTGAGCCAACAAAGTGCAGAACAGCCATTGATAAGCTATCTCCAGAATAAAATCACATGTGTGTTTAAAAAAACAAACAAAAAACATATATGCATTTATGCATGAATATATGATTTCTCCATATACAAAATAACATAACTATCACATAGATATAAAATGCTTACATGATTGATAATGGCAAAATATAAAACATTCGACTGAATTGTAGTTTGTGAAAAGGAATTTTGAAAATGCACAAATGAAATTCAAGATAATGAAAGTCACTTTCTAAGAAATTTTCAAACCTTAGAATTTACATACACATATATGTACATGTATGGTTATCTAGATAGCTAGATCCAGAGGTAGATACATGCATGTATAAACATGCATGATGGTTTCTTGGAAGAACTCACATAGCTATCACAGTCAATTGTTCCAATTCTTAAATTTTTTAGTGTGAGCATTTATACCTCAGAAATAGGCAAATTATGGCTTTCATTATTGATCTGTTGATTGTCTAGGGTGAAGAAAGTGTTAATAATGCACATTAAACTGAAAATGGTCTCTGTGTAATATACACAAAAGATTGATAGACATTGTTTAGCAATTATTATCAAAAAGGTGGTAAATGTATACATATACGCATTTCAGAAGACTTAAGGAAGTTTTAAGCAATAGTTTAAAGACTTCTGAGATATACATACTGGCCAGGTGACTTAGAGCAATTTTTTTAACCTTCAAATACTTGGTATAGACAACTCTCTAAGATTATCAATTATAGAGGAGGCTAACTACAGAGGGAAAGGGAACTTCCTTTTCTGGGAAGTTCTTATTTCAATGAAATCACAAGTCCAAGCCAAATCCATGTTTCAATCAATAGATAGATAGATGACAAAGAGAGGTGAGAGAGAGAGAGAGAGAGAGAGAGAGAGAGAGAGAGAGAAAGAGAGAGAGAGAAGAAAAAGAAGAGGAGGAGGAGGAAAGGAAGGAATGAAGGAACAAAGAAAGAAATGAAGGAAGAAACAAAGGAAAAAGAGAATGAAAGAGAGAAATAAAACTAAAGGAGACAGAAAGCTTTCCAAGTATTACCACAACTTTCCTAGAAATTCATTAGCAGCAGACAGCTTTGTGAAACTTAAAAATACTGTAGGAGTAATGCCTGCAGCTTCCCCCACCCCTTGCATAATAATTTCAATGCTCCTTTTCAAGAGATATTTAGATTTTTAATATGAAAAATGAGTAGTTAAAAAATGTGACTATTTACAACTTTCTGGGGTTGTTTGTTTTTCAAGGCCCTAGAAAAAAAGATGGGCCTTCTCTAGATTACTAAACTGCTGCTTATTGTTAATGGGGGATGGGAGGCAGCCTGAGGATTTCGAATGAAAATGAGGCTCCTTAATGAAAGTGGACTTCAGGTGCCCAACTCAGGTCTTGTGCTTTCTCATTTACTCTGATCTTCTCACACATATAAGATTTTGCCTCTTCACCTTTGAACAAAATTCTACTAACTTTGATCTTTTCAATTTTGTTCATCTCCTAGATGGAGCAGCTATTTGAAACAAGTTATCATTTAGATGTTCTTTTTTCTCCTTTTTTTCCTCTGGGGTGTGGGAAGGGACAGAGTGGGTTAAAAAAAAAAAAAAGGAAAGATGATGATTGATAGCTTTGCCCTGTACTATAAAATCTGTAGATTTTCTACTTGAACATGACCTTTGAGAGTAACATGATGTGTGTTGTCTAGAACTGTTTTAGTATCTAAGACAGAAAGCTTTTTTTAATGACATTTTTACAAAATGACAGTTCAGATTTCTTCTATTTACAATGATTAGGAAGCATAATGTTTATATAAATTCAAACAAATCAACAGACATTCATTAAGAGCCTACATTGTTCAAAATATTTGTCTGAGCACCAAGAGTTCAAATATAGACATGACCAATTTCTATCTCAAGATTGTCATGTCTAATGGGATGGAAATTATATAAACATAAATAATTATGATATGAGAGAATGAGATCCAGTTGAAATTGTATGAGAAATTCAGAGGAAAAGATTGTGTTTTAGGGGGAGGGTGTAAGTAGAGGGGAAGAGAGACTAAAAATCTCAAAGGCTGCTTCATAAAGAGCAGTTTCTAATTTGGGCTTTAAAGGAAGGAAAGGAATTCAACAGATGGAGACCATGGTGGGAGGACTAGAGGAATCCTTTCCAAAAACGAGGGTATATTGAGAGAGCAGAATCCTAATACAGGATAAAGAGTAGTATAATTTCTTTAAAATCTGGATCAAATGAAGGGGAAGAGTATAAAAAAGAGGTTGGAAAGGTAGGGTGTATGTCCAAATTGTTGGGGGCCTGGAATGCTATAAACAGGAGTAGCTCTTTTATTTGAAAAGCAACGTTTTATTTGAGTAATGAATGATATCACTACAGTTGCATTTGGTCATTTCTGTCAGATCTAGCACTTTGTGACCCTATTTGAGGTTTAACTTGGCTGAAATACTGGAATGGTTTTCATTTCCTTCTCCAACTCCTTTTACAGATAAGGAAACTTAAAATAGTTAAGTGACTTAAAGTACCCTAGGACAATTAATTAGATCCATAAAGATAATAATGATAATATATTGAGGAAAGAAAAGAATGGAGGAAAGAAGACTAGGTCAAAGATTATTCTAAAAGGCAAGAAGAGATGAGGGTGTCACAATGAGGGAATGAAAAGAAAGATGTGTGTAAGAGCTATTGACAAGATAGAAATGACAAGATTTGACAAATGATTGGCAATTGGGGATAGAGAGACACAGACTATGGCAGAAGCAAATGCAGAGAGACACACTGAGACTTAAAAGGAGACGAGGCAATAGAGATACAATAAGGAAATGAAAGACAGAATGCCATAAAAGAACTTTGTACTCTATAATTCAAAGAGTTAGATGAAGAAGAGAAACTAGAAAAGAAGATTGAGAACATTCAAGGAAACAACATGAAAGGTTGTAGAGTGAAGCATTCACATTGTATACCTTAAAAATTTATAGTTAAAATAAAATAACAGAAAATACAGCTTAAACATGTTTTATTTTCTAAGATTACCATAAAGCTATTAATGGAGGTCATCTATCCAAGATAACCACACTGAACAGAGAGAATGAAGGAGTATTTATACATAATAAAAGAACAAGGGGACCATTAAAGCTTCTAGTGAATCAGGTACTATATTTGCTGACAAATATGTCATCCTTATATTGCATAGAGAAGATGGCTATCTCGTGCCTGGTTTAATAGTTAACAAATATTAGAAGCTATGTGGTTCTCACAAAGATAACTAATCAGGTTTCCCAAATTCTAGTCATCTGTCTTCTTCTGATTGTTAGAACAATTAACAACAGGCGAGATAGAAATTCCAAACTCACAATCATTAGTTACAGAGTGAGAATTTAGACTTTGGTCAGTAGCAAAGACTAAAAAAATATTAACTTTGAAACTTTGAACACACACACACACACACACACACACACACACACACACACACACACAATGGAAAATGAAAAAGATCATCCTGAAAGAGGCAGTGGTTAAGCATCAATGTCGGACTCAAGGTTTATGTTTAGAATGATTCATTTTTTGTTTTGAATGATTCTTACAAGATCATACCTAATCTTTATTTATTTGCTTATTTTTTTGCTTTGTTTTATTTTATGTTGTTCCTTTAATTCTTGAGACTCAGGATGTAATGGAAGAATCAACACATTGCATATCTAAGAAAGAGTCTGAATATGCCTAGCTTATAGCCAGGAGAGACCTTGAGTTCTGACCTCACCTCTTACACCTATGAGTTGAATGCCAATGGACAAGTCAAGTAAACCATAGTCTCCACATCTGGAAAATCAGATTTATAATTCCTGCTATACCTACATATATATATATATCAACTATGGGATGGTTGAAAGGCTCAAATGAGGAAATTGTTTAAAATACTTTGGGAACCTTAAAATGTTAGTGTCTGCTGCAAATATACTTTATTAATTTGTGGTATGTAATTATAAAAATAGTATGACAAATAGTGACACCAACAGGGAAAGAATGAAAGTCAAAAACCCAATTTTTTTAATAACTTACCAAGAGGTCAAAGTTGTTTCATGCATAAAACCCAGATAATAATATTCCTTTTTTTATAGCCCTCAGATAAAAACCCTTTTTTAGGGTAATTCTGAGGATCAAATAAGTGATGTAAGGAACATACCTTACCAACCTTAAAACATTACAAAATATTATAAAGGAATTTGAATGTTAAATCTAGCAATTAGCAAAGTTTCCTTAAAAATGAGGCAATCGGGGGAAGTTAGGTGGTGCAGTGGATAGCACACCGGCCCTGGAGTCAGGAGGACCTGAGTTCAAATCAGACCTCAGATACTTAATGATTTATCTAGCTGTGTGGCCTTGTGTAGCCACTTAACACATTGCCTTGCAAAAACCTAAAAAAAATGAGGCAATCATCTGAGATAGATATAGATTTCTAGATTATAAACCACACTGAATAAGGAGCAGCCTATCATTTTCCTGAATCAACTTCAATAAAATAACTTTTCTTTCATTCCATTACCAAATCAGAAATTCAAATTGCTTTGTGTGGTGGTTTGCATTTCGTTGAGGTTTGGGGTGGGGGGAGCTTTCACTAATGAGGGGAAACTTCTCATGTAGAATCTTCCTCATCAGTTGCATTCCCCCCCAACAACTCATTTGTAATATATAGCCCCAATATTACAGATTTAGAATGAGGAAGAATTACAGGGATTAGTTAGTTTAAACTCTCTTTATAAATGAAGAAATTAAGATCCAGAGAGATGGTGATCAAGTTAGAAACAGTGATATAATGGATAAGGAAAATAGTTCTAAATTCAGAAGTTGCTGTTTCGTTGTTTCAGTTATGTCCAACCCTTTCTGACACCATTTGTGGTTTTCTTAGCAAAGATATTGGAATGATTTGCCATTTCCTTCTCTAAATCATTTCACAGATGAGGAACTCAGATAAACATGGTTAAGTGACTTCATAGCATCACACAACTAGTAAATGTCTGAGGTGAGATTTAAATTCATATCCTCCTGACTCCAGGACAAGTACTTTTTCCACTGCACCACCTAGTTACCTCTCCATGTAGATATTGAATAAATATGTTTAACTGAACCAAATCAGATTTGAATTGACAAGGAGATGGAATTCAGTTTTCAATTTCTATTTTTTTCTAGTATTTTTGTTTTTATTTGCCTCATCCCTGATTCTTGAAGTAAGAAAGTTAACAATAAAAATATTCATGAAAACATTCTGATTTTCACTGACCAGAATCTTTTGCAAAAATTTCATTTTGAATAGAGATATTTCAGATCTTAGATTCCTCAGCCACAAAGAAATTGAAGAAAACAAATTAGGCTTTTTCTCCTTAGACTTAACTATTATATTTGGCAATTATTAAGTATAAAATATAAGGTGGGGTGGGAAGATATTGGAATGATGTAAGCAAACTCAGAAAATGTGTCTAAAACCAAATTAAGACTATATTCCAATCCCATTTTGAAATAATACCATCACAGAATTTGGGACAAAAGTAATATTTTTCCCTCCTATATTAGTATAACATCTTCATATTATACATTTTTGAAGGTTGTTTGGGAGAGTCTGGCTAGCTCACAACGAAGCAAAAGAAAGAGCAATTTGTTCTAGACTTTAATTACATTTCATTGAGAGGGTACAGATGAGAACTTTAGGATACATATATACCAGTCAACACCTCATCTGGAACCCTGAGTGGAAAGAGTCTTGGTTTGGATATCTATAATCTGATACCTTTAAAAATTTGTTGAGGATGAGTGAAGACACTTGAGATGTCATTAAGGATTGAGACACATCTGCATGCTGAGCCTATAGAAGGGAACTGTAAAATTTGCCAACTCAAAGGAGAGATTTAGAAAGAATGGAACCAGAACAAGACATTTATAACCAGAAACAAGACATTAGGTGAAGAGTAGACATCAAATCCTGAGGACTTGTCCATATGCATGGCCTCCCAAGGATCATCACTACCCAAAAGAGGCTTCCACCAGGGTAGGTTGAGGCACATTGGCTAAGTTCCTAACTCTTGATTTCTTTGACCCAAATGTGAAGAGACTTTCCCCTGAGAGAAAATCACATGGCATCAGAAGAGGACTATTTTAGACTTTACCCCTAGCCCTTGACCCAGTCTCTGAGGGAGGGAAGGAGGGAATTAGGAATATAACTGAGTTCCTGGACCAACTTTCTGGGAAGATGAGGTAAAAATCATACAGTCTATGCCACTAATGTGAGGTTAAGATCATGTGAAGAAGGTATTATTATTATTATTATTATTATTATTATTATTAGCCCCATTTTACAACTGCAAAAAACTAAGGTACAGAGGAACTGAGTGATTTGTTCAGGATCACATAACTGGTGTCAAAGACAAGCTTTCAACTCATATCTTCCTGACAGCAAGTCCATTCACCATGTCACTAATATGTTCTTTCTGAGAGGTAAAATACAGTCTCTTGTACCTGAGATATAATGTGAGTTTTGTTCTTGTATAATAACTAAAGGTCCCTAAAGCCACATCTAAAGAGACAAAAGATATATCCTCCCTGTGAAGAGGCAAAATTGGCCAAAGAGAAATGATTTTAGAAGCCACTATCAGTGAACTTCGTCTATATAAACTCAGAACTTGGAGTTCTAGGGCATAGATTACTGATAACATTCTACTGCACAGAGGTCCTTCTCGTCTCTTATTTCTAACTTGTTTGACTTAACACTGCCCTTTCTACCCTAGGGAGAACTATGTGAAGGACTGAAATGGTGATCACATTAGATACATCAGAGTGGAACTCATGTGGAACTCATGTACTTTCCTTCCTTACTCTACAACTCATCCCCCTCAGCACCACCACTACATACAGAAAAAAAGGCATAGATCCCTAAACAATGTGACCCTTTTCACCTCTCCTTCTCCACCACCACCACCACTTAGAGCTAACTTCCAAGCCTCAAATTAGTTTTAAAAGACTCAAGAATAAGTATCTCCAGCTAGATCTATTTCATGTGTAAAGTCTCACTGTCCCTGAAACTACTATGAGCACCATATATTCTCACTCCTTTACTACTGGTCAGAAAGCCATATTTACTGTTTTTGGAAATCATCATCTAGAGATGAAGAGTAATACATTAGATCAGTGCTAAGTGGTTCAGTGGATGGAACACCAATCAGGAAGGCAGGAACTCAGCTTTGTAAATTCAAATGTAATCTCAGTCTTATACTAGCTGTGTGACCCTTAACATTGCCTCAACTCCCCATATGTAAAGTGAGCTGAAGAAGGAAATATTCAAAGCCATTCCAGTACTGGGAAATAATCTTCAGAACTAGGAGTTCTGATAAAGGTCTCATTTTTATAATATATAGAGATTTACAACAAATTACAAGTCATTCTCCAATTGATAAATGGTCAAACGATATGAATAGACAGTTTTCAAATGAAGAAATTAAAGCTATATACAATCATATGAAAAAAATGTTCCAAATCATTAATGCTTAGAGAAATACAAATTAAAACAACTTTGAGGTTGTTTCTCCTCACATCTATCAGATTGGTTAATATAAGATAAAGGGGAAATGATCAATATTGGAGAGGTTGTGGGAGGATTGGGACATTGATATATTGCTGGTGGAGTTGTGAACAGATCTAACCTTTCTGGAGAGCAGTATGAAACTATGTCCAAAGAGCAATAAAACTGTTTATACCCTTTGATCCAGCAATTCCAATTCTAGGCCTATATACAGAAGAAATTGAAAAAATGGGAAAAAACCCACATGTTCCAAAATATTCATAGCAACTCTTTTTGTGGTGGCAAAGAATTGGAAATGGAAGAGATGCCCATCAATTTCCGAATGTTTAAACAAGTTATGGTACATGAATACTGTAGAACGTTATTGTTCTATAAGAAACCATAAATGGTTGAACTTTAGGGAAGCATAGAATGGCTTACAGGAGCTGATCCTAAATAAAGAGAGCAGAACCATGAGAAAAATGTACACATTAACAACAACATTGTAAGATGATCAGCCCTGATGGAAGCAGCTCCTCTCAGCATTTGAGACAACCATATTAGACTGGCTATGGACAGTGCTATCCCCATTCAGAGGGGAAAAAACACCTTCAGAATCAGATGAATACTTTATTTTAAAAAAAAGTCTCTTATTTATCTCTTTCCCTTAATCCTAATTCCTCATACCAAAAATGACTAATCTGTAAACATGTTTATCACAAATATGTATGTACAATGTTAACCTGACTATTTGCTGTTGAGGGGAGGGGCGTGGAAAGGGAGAGTGGAAGGAAATTTTGTAATTTAAAAATACACATATGCATTTGGATGAATGTTGAAAAACTTTCATTTATTTGCAAAAATAAAATTTCAATTATAACACTGCATTGGTTTCTTTGCCAAGAAAACCCCAAATGGAGTCACAAAGAGTCAGACATCATTGAAAAACAAATGAACAAGCTAGAAGTAGGCATTAATATTGACAGTCTTATTTTGTTCTGCAATATTCTGTATTAGAATTTAAAGTTGGAAGGGATCTCATTGGCTGTATAGTCCAACTCATACCCCAAAAGAACTCTCACTACAACCTGTGTTATAAATGGTCAACTATGCTCTGCTTGAAGATTTTCAATGAACGAAATCCACCACTTGCAGAAGTAGTCAATTCTGCTTTAAGTAGCTCTAATAATTAAGAAAATTCTCCCTCATATCAAACCTAAACTTTCCTTTAAGAATTAAGGTAGGGGTTGGCTAGGTGGTGCAGTGGATAGAGCACCAGCCCTGGAGTCAGGAGTACCTGAGTTCAAATCTGGCCTCAGACACTTAATAATTACCTAGCGGTGTGGGCTTGGACAAGCCACTTAACCCCATTGCCTTGCAAAAACCTAAAAAAAAAAAAACAAAAGAATTGAGGTAGTACCCTGAGACATAATACAAAAAACTTAGAAATCAATATTTTAGAGTCACACTGGAGTATACATATCTAGACAACAATATATGTGTATATGTGTGTGTTCATTTATATATGTATTTATATGTGTATGCAAATATACATATAAATATGTGCATATTTATATATCATAATTGAATAATCGTCAAAGATAGCAAGTTTGAGAGTAGTAAAAAATGGAGACATGAGCACAGGTTCAGAGGCAGCAGAAAAGCTTTCCTGAAGGGATCCTAGAAATGGAGAGCTGTTTAGATAAAAGATAGGACACATGTTATTCAAAGTATAGGAGTAGTGAGAGAGGAAGTCCTTAAACCAAATCAACAAGTCAGGAATAAGTGTGCATTGCCAGCATTGGATCAGTCTCACCTTCAGGGGCTGCTAACAAATACCTCTAACATTGCCTCTTCCTATCCCATAATTTTAGTGAGCCCCTAGCCAATATTCACTTCATTCCCTTTTTGCTGACCATCTTCTTGGTAGTTTCACTAATAAGATATTCTCTTCTCTTTCCCTCTCCCCCAAACAAAATTCAGTTTTCAAATCATTATAAAATCAATTCAGCCATTGAATCTAAAAGGGGAATCTATCTATGTCCCTTGATCCCACTCACCATCACTATAAATTTCAAGTCCAAATTGTCCCTCCACATATCTCCTACCATTGAAATATAAGCTACTCAAGGACAAGGACTGTTTTTGTTTCAGTAAATATCTAAGAAATGATTTTTCATTAACTGATTCAGTATTCAACATAAAGAATATCATCATTTGGTCATGCATTCTTGAAGCCCACTAGGAGTCTTAACAAGTGGGTTTTGCCCCCATTCAATTTAATTCATTAAAACATAAAAGCACCTACTCTGTGCAAAAGTCCATGTTAAGTGCTAGAAAGTCACAAACAAGCAAAATAGTTCCTGGCATCAAGAAGCTTATGTTCTATGGGAATAATACAACATGTATGAAGAGAAGTATAATCTGAGGTAATTTAAGGAAGTAGAGCATTCTAACAAATGTTGAAAATGATGCAGATGTCAGGGAATGCTTCTTGGAAGAAGTAGCAACCAGCCTGAGCCTTGAAAAAGGAACAATTTTTTGTCAATTTTTTTTGCAAGACAAAGGAATTAAATGGCTTGCCCAAGGCCACACAGTTAGGTAATTATTAAAGTGTCTGAGGCTGGATTTGAACTCAGGTCCTCCTGACTCCAGGACTGGTGCTCTATCCACTATGCCATTTATTATTTAATATTTTTAAGAGAAAAAAATCAATCGAGAGGAAAAATGTTTAAATAATTTATTTTTAATTCCCTTAAAATTGAAGAGGCAGAATAGAAAGAAAAGTAAGGTTGACTTGAAGTTGGATGGGAACTGGGCCTAAATCCTGAATCTGACATATTCTACAGGCATGGCCTTGAGAAAGTAATTATTGTTTCTGGGCCTCAATTTCCTTAATTTATAGCATCTTACTTGCCCCTCTAAGATCTTTTGTAACTACAGCTCCCTGTGAATAGAACTAAATAAAATTGCTATTTTCTGACTTGCAATGGCTATACAATTCTGGGTAAAATATAATACTTCAAACATATCTTTATGAAACACACATTAAAGTTACAACTAAACTTCAAATCTATAACTCAGAGTTCATTATTACATCATGAAACAGTGGAAAAGAATGATGGAATTGGGCTCCATCTGTGAGGATTCACAAATATTCTGGTTCAGCATCAAAGGACTTGCCTTTTGGGATAATGCAGCAATTCCTTGTTGTTCTAGTGATTGGTGGTTGTGTCAAAGGCAATTGACAATTGAGTGACAAATAGTTGTCCACTGTATGGTTTTTATGGAGCAAGAAAAGATGGCTTCTGGTCTCTTTAAAAGTAGCCTCCTTGCTGATACACAGTCAAAGCCAGTTCTCCCTTGGACTTCCAGGTAGGAGAAGCAGTGGATGGAATTTCTCTCTCCTCAGTCCCTATAACCATGAGTGTAAAACCCCTGTTAACCCAGATGGGTGTGAGATTTGATCTTAAATACCTGGCTACCTGTTACATGTTGTGTCTCTTTCTATGAACATAGGTGACTAAATAGAGATCCTGAGAGACAGACATTTCGAGCATTCATGGTTATCCTAATGTTTCAGAATTCCTGAGTCAATACTACTTTCCCAATAGGGGATGCTGTCTGGAATCATATCACTTCTTGGAAGAGAAAAGCAAAACCAGGATGATGCAGGTAAAAGGATGAATAAAAGCTACACCCTGCCCTGGTAGACCAGAAAACCTGAACTTTGTGAATTGCACAGTAAGTTAAGGGAAAATGCAAAATAATTATTGAGTAGGACTACAAAGGACCTTTCAGGGAGATTTTGGTGATGGTGATAATTTATTGTTTTATGTTTAAAGTATTTTAAATGAAGGCTTATGAGTTTTTTTTGTGTTTTAAACATTTCTTTTGTGCTGGAGGAAATAAATAATTGTCTTATACCTAATATCTAATTTGAGTATTGATTAACATTTCTAGGCAAGATTTTGTTAATCCCTTTTAGAGGAGACATTAAGTACAATTCATACTTAAATTTTGTTTAACACAAAAATTATGCTGTCGATCCCCAGATTAGGGAAAGAATAAACTATAGAGTGATAGAAAAATCTGATTCCCTTATTTGGGTCAGATTCCTCCCAGGGTTAAATCTAATTCATGTGAGCTCTGAGCTTGGGCTCATTGTGGATACCTGGGCTCTGGGTAACAATAGTTCACAATTGTTGGTTACACAATTTTGCATAAAATATGAAACTTCAAATACATTTATTAAAGTCTCAGCTAGACTTCAATCTTGCACCTCATAATATATTGGTTTATCACCACATAAGATTGACTTACTGATTTGTATCTGCTCACTACTAAAAGGATAACTATAAGAGGCATGTGTGTGTGAAAGACCGTAACAAGGCACAGGGAAGGTGAGCACCTACCAGAATTTTTTGATATAAACATTTCTACCTATTCCCTGCTTGCTTTTAGTTTCGTATTTATACAGGTCAAAATTTAGTGCTCAGTAAGATGTGCTGTTTTAAAAAAAAAATTCTCAGATTGCCAATTGCTTACTAATACAATAATCAGAATAGGGAAAGGGGGCTAAAATGAGAAAAAAAAAATGTTGATGAAAGAGCCATTCCCAAATAGAGAAGTAGAAATAGGACATAAACATATTGTTTTCAAAAGAAGATATACAAATGATCAATAATCATGGGAAAATAGCTTACATTACTAACAATAACAAATGCAAATTAAAATAAAATTTTAAAATGTAAAAGAGCACTGGGCCTGGAATCAGACCAGAGTTCAAATCCGACCTCAAACATTTACTAACTGTGTGAGGGTGAGCAAATCACTTAACAACTACCTACATAAAACTGGAAACATAAATGCAAACTACCTCAATCTCTTTAACTAGAAAACCTCATGGACAATTGTTTTATAGGGTCATGAAGAGTTGTATGTGACTGAACACCTGAACAAAAACAAAGGTTATATAAAATACCTCACATCCATCGACTTGAAAATAGTGATAGTCATATACACACTAATTCATTATTATTCAAGTTTTGAATTGTTTCAACCATTTTGAAAAACTGTGTAGTTAGGCAAGAAAAGGAACTAACCTGTCACACCTTTCTCCTCCCTTTGAATAAGTCATCTTCGTCCTGGACATAAATTCCATCATATGAGGACATCTCAAATATTCTGATGTAGTAGTCAGCTTCAATGATGTAACCCATATGGAATCCAAATATATTTGCTCATCCTTTATGTTTCTAAGATATGTGTCCTTCCCAAAATTTCCTTAGAGGGTCAATTCAATGTCTGTACTTATCATCTTTCAGTCTTTATATATAATCTGCCTATCTTTTTTCCTGTCACTTTATTCTTTGATGGCATTCTTTAATGCTATTCAAAATTATTCATTGATTATATATTGCACAGCTTCCTCATTGCCAACATGAATCTTTCCATTTCTTTTTGTGTGATTCTCTTACCTGTAATTCTTTGGAGGAAGTAATGTTGCTATTTGTAATAATACTTCTTGTAGCAACAATAAACTGGGAACAAAAGGGGGATCTATTGATCAGGAAATGACTGAACAAATTTTGGCATATGAACATAAGGCAGCATTATTGGGTCATAAGAAATGACAATGAATTCAGAGAAACATGAAAAGGTTTTATGAACTGATATGGGACAAAGATAGTAGGTCCAGGAGAACAATATGACTAATTGCTATAATAATTTAAATGAAAAATAACACTAAAGTGAACACACATTAATTGCAAAAGCTAATCCTGGTCTTGGAGAAATGATGATAAAATATTTCCCTTCTCTCAGCAGAGGTACAACATTGATTATAATTTTATTACTTCTATCTTTATTTCTCTCTCTTTTTTTAAGGTTTGTGCAAGGCAATGGGGGTTAAGTGGCTTGCCCAAGGTCACATAGCTAGGTAATTATTATGTGTCTGAGGTCGGATTTGAACTCAGGTCCTCTTGACTCCAGGGTTGGTGCTCTATCCACTGCACCACCTAGCCACCCTGTACCACCTAGCTGCCCCTATTTCTCTTATTTTATTGATTGAATAAAGTTTTGTGTTTTTGAAAGGAAAAGCAAGCTACTTGGTGCAATTGTTTATAAAAAATGTTTTTGTTTTACTTGTGTATTAGATATTTTTTATTTATCATCAGTTGCCTTCAATATTTGAAAGGCCTCTTATTATTCACTTTAAACACTTTCTCTTTGCAGCCCTCTCCATATTCTCCATGTTTCTCTTAAAATTTGAAGTATACAACAGAAGTGTTGGGAACATGGCAATAAGCCCATATACTCAGGCAGTGAAAATTAAAAGAATCATTCCAAGTGGCCACTGGTGCATAGATCATGGGCTTACAACCCATCAGTCTTTTAAAATCTCTTGCTGTTACCTCATCTCTGAACAGGATAGTACTACATCTTTGTCTTCTGTTTTCCCCTTGCTCCCAATATCCCAGAATCCCTTTCTCTATGCTGCTTTGGATAGCAAAGGAGAGTAGATATACTACCTTTAGCTAGTATGTGACTCTTATTGATAGCCTAATATCACTTCTATCTGGTAACTTATGCATGTTTCCGGAAAGATTGAGACACTAAACAATGAAAAATAGTTGGCTCTTTTTCAAAACAAACTTGTTGTTTCAAGACCCCAAACTGTCTCCAACATCATTAGGAAGAGCCAAAGCCACCTGAGGCTGTGCATTAATTAGCAATTAGGTCACACATTGGGTGGTGGGAAGGCACTCAGCCTTTTGGCCTCATTCCTCACAACACACCCAAGCAAGACGCTAGCAGTCAAACAGTGGCCACCCTGTTATATCTTGTTACTTAATTGGGGGAAGTTAAAGATGCTAATGTGCACAGGCAGATTCTGTAGCTTCAATTAGAGATCATTAGTGGTTATGCCAGTGGTGACCACTGAAAAGTGATATTTGCTCTAGGGAAGGCTTTGTAAGGTGCCCTGAGTTCCTATAGGAAAATAACAGGACCATGTTTGACATAGCTTCCAGCTGTGCACTTTTCCTTCCATCCTCTGTGCTCATTGGCAGGACAGCTTCCCCTATGGCTTCCATTACTTTTAGTATCGGTGTTCCCATGGCTTGGTTATTAAACCATGACTGCTGCTGTCCATGGTAGCAGAGAGAGCTCTTCACAGACTATGGGCTTACAGCAGAGCTGGCTTCATTCGACTCTGCCACCCATCATTTTTTTTTTAAATATATGAAATGCAGAAGTTGCTCTCAGAGGTAGGCCTATGAAGTCCAGAGTTAATACTGAGAAAAACCTCTGAGCACTCAGACAGTGGTTTTAGCTGAATGCAAAGCAAAATATAGAAAACAGTCTTGTCAAGTATAGAAAGAAGAGAGAATACCGTAGTTGGATTTTAAGATCAGTTCCTTATTAAAAAGAAAGCCCCCCCCATTTCCTCCTCCCATAAAACAATAAACAAAAAAGCAGATGTTTTATGCTGTTTCAGAAATGCAAATTTTGGAAACATTCATTATGAGGGAGCTGACTCAAGTAGCCTGGAAATTAGATACCTTATGGAGTGGCTACACTATATGATAGCACAATTTATCTCAATGCATTTAACACTGTGGACATCAGTGTCTGGTTTTTCAAAATGTGCATACACACATACATGCACACTTTATTTCTCTCACACACACTAACAAACAACCTTTGCCAGATGTTACAGTGACCTATGCTGCTGCCTTTAAAAGAAGACACAATGCAATGTTGTGTCAGGGTCAACAGCACAAATCCATCTGGATTATTTTGCTGTCATATTCCACTGCACACCCCATGCTAACAAGAGCTACAGCTCCACAATTGCTGGGATGGCAGGATTTCCTACAGTAGGGGGTTTAGAACCTGCTGCCACTAAGCCTAATTCACTCACAAGTAATTAGATTCTTGCTTTAATAATATCAATTAAAAAACTCAGCACTTTGTAGAGAGGGGAGGAAGTGAAGTGAATACATTAACAGAACAGGAAAAGAGATGAAATCATTAATAGGGTAGAATCAAAAGTGTGGATGTCACTTTTCTGTGACAATTTCAGATTTTAGAAATGACTAGGCATTTTTATTTTTTGTTTTTGTTTTCTTTTCTTTTGTTTTTAATTTTGACTTGGTTTTCTTGGTCTTAATGTTACCAGATATGGTCTAACACCTGCCTAAATAATTAACTCCAGAATATTAGCCTCTAGACACGTATCACAGCAAGAACCCTTAGGAAAAATAATAATGCTAGACTTTACCAAACAACCATTTTCATTAGGATTCTCCTACCCCCACCATCCCCTATTCCTTGCTCACATTCTTCTCCCTGCCCCTTGACTTGTGTGAGCTGTTGCTGCAGAGATGGCAGGATGTCAATGCCCCCAAAATTGAACCTGTGATTTGTTTTTCTTTGATTTATGTGCTTGTAGTCAATAAACTTTATAAAGGAAAGTATCAGACTGAACAATCAATCAAAGATAAACAGATTCCTGTCCTTTAAAAGCATTTCAGCCCAGTGTGGGAGCGCCTCATTCATCTTTCCCAGGCGTGTTTGGAGCCCTTATGCTCAGACAGGACTGACTGCTCACTACAGGCAGTTTTGCTACTCCATGGTAGAGCTGGGATTTATCAATTTCATAGCCCCAGTCATCTTCAACATCCTCAACATAGTCAGGAGCAAAAGAGTTAAGTTTCCTACTTTAAATGGTATGACTTAAGCTTCTTGTGCACTTACAGTTGTAGTTGTAAAAAAATAGGTCTGGATTTAAGTTTTATAAGTAATCAGGCTAGAGTCCTACAAATAATGGATATTTGTATTCTTTTCATTTTAAAAATATAGACTCCTTGCCTCTGACCCACTGCCAAAACCAATCCCCTCTTCATTTTATTAAAAATCTTTTAAATTATCTTTGGAATAGACCAAAATCTAGCTGGCATGTTTTGCTTCTTCGGAGCACAGATGGTGTGCATATGCAGATTGGTGATTTTCTAATCAATACAGTGGCACTGGGGAATATCTGTAAGTATTGTAATAATGCATTAGTCAAGAGTGATGTTGTAACACACTGAGATCATACACATAAATCTAAGACACCATGTCTAGACACTCCAGGGAAGATGGCATGGTGTGGGTTAGAGCAGGCATTAAGGGAGGGCAATATTTCAAATATGATGGGAAAATAACGCAATTTGCAGACTTTAATAAAACCACTGGGGAATTAATTTCAGTAAGGGTACAGCATATCCCAAAATATTCCCATTCTTGCTTTGGCTTCATGGGTCTTCAGAATGAGGTACTTTTCACCTGTTATCTCAGGCATGAATGCAGAACAGGATCTGTGAATTGAGCTGGATTTTTAATGGGCTGAATAGGAAAATAATCCCTTTATAGATAGTACTTTAGCAATATAAAGCTACATTATGCAAACAATGTGCAGACAGTGTAAACCTAGGAGATCCAGAGTTAGAAGAGCTTACAAATTAATCAACTGAGCTCCCATTGGAGCATACTCAGAAAGTCCATTCTATCATAAAACTTGAGCAACGAGCCCACCAAGTTTTAATAAAGAGGTTTTTTTTTATTAAGGATGATGAATAAGAGGTGAATTGTATATCTATTTAAACACAAACTTTTATTTCTCCTGAAAATAACTGCTTTATTTCTCCACCTTCTCTACCTCAGAGGCTGCCATCTTTTAGGGTATCATTTTTAATTAATTAAACTAAGTTACATTTCTGTCAGTTAAGAGCCATTCTAAAGTTGACAAAACTTAGAAATTGAATGCTATTAATGCTAGAGTTTCTATAGATAAGCCAGTGTCTCATTTTTGCCACTGAGATCCAGGTTGCAAAACAGGTTCCTAGTTCAATCAATACTTACTCCCTTTCTTTCAGACAGTTCTCCATGCTATCATTTTGTCCCACAGAAATCTAACCAAATTGAAAAATCTCCAGGAACTACCATACCTTTAACACACTGCAAGATTTTCAATGAAAACAAATGAGAAAAGGAGGTAAAAGTGAGATGGAACCAACCCAATTATCTCAGCATCCTTAGAAATACCTATGAAAAATGAACTTCAACCTTCCCCTGATTCCCAGGCTGCCTGGCTTATTAGAAGAAGTATGGTATTTCTGTGAGTGTGAGGAAGAGCAAATTGTTCTTTTTTAAAAGAAATTTAATTGATCTCATTTGTTTTTATACCACCTACATTTCCTAATGCTTCAGAAGAGGCGTCTCTTATAATGAAGAATAAAAATGAAGGGGGAAAAGTTCAGCAAACTAACCAATATATAACAAAAAAATGATATTACATAGTATTCCATACCTATGCACATGCTGTATAAGTGTGGAGGAAAATGGTACTCACTTGACAAATATCTCCAATCAGAAGGTAGAGAACATCTATATAATATAGTCACCTTAAGCATTGGTCTAGCTTACTGCCTGGAGAGAACCTAAGTTGAAACTTCAAGCCTCTGCATGAATTTTGGAGACCTGTGTTTTCTATGTGAATATTTATTATTATTATTATTATTATTATTATTATTATTATTATTATTATTATTATTATATAAATTATTGCATTTGGTCATTTATAGAATCACAAGACAAGAGGTTTTCAGGTGGAAGGAATTGTAGAAGTCTTCTAGTTCAAACTACTCATTTTTACCTCAAACCACACAAGTATTAAATGACAAGGCTGATATTTGAGCCCAGTTCCTCTGTTTCCCATTCTAGTGCTTTTACTCTTTAGCCATGCTGTTTCCTTTTGCCTTTAGAAGATCATTTTTAATCAGAATATTGTAAATGTGTTTTATATCCTTAGCTTTTGACCTTCTTTTCATCTTACCAAAAGGAAATTTTAACTGTATCAGAAGAGACATATACTTTTTTGTGAGAAAGGGTTGAAAACTCCAGGAGGGCAGAGACAGATGGCAGTTTTTCCATATTCTATAAAGTCCCTTGAGCTCTGAGTACAGTGGCATGCACCCAGTGGGTACTCAATAAATGTTAGTTGGTGTAGATGATGATGATGGGCGGCCTCCAGAGTATCTGAATGAATGATGTCCACTCATTATTGGGGGAAGGGGGGTAAATCACTTTTTCTTTCACATTGAGAAAATAAATGAAATGCAGGCCCATTTCTCCTAGAGCTCTTATTCCACTTCAGTACTTCCACTTTAACATAAGCAATTTTTTCTGCCAAAGCCAAAAACACATTGCTCTGTTTTTCCCCTCCATGATCTGCCTTTAGTTTTTAGTATAGCTTCAGTCTATCCCTGTTGAATTCTTAGTCATATAATAATCACAATTTAAACCATCATCTTCTCTTTACTCTGTCCTAGTCTGAATCCATTTCAATTCCCTAGTTCCTCATTTAGCCATTTTTATGATACCTATCCTTGAAGTATGTAGATGTTTCAAAGCTATCCCTTCAAACACTATGAACCACTTTCTTTACATTTGTCTTGCCTTGACTCTACCTATAGCTTCCAATCCACCAGCAGCTTATATAATTTCTCAATCTTTTTGTCCCAGATAGACCTAAATAATAAGGCAAGAATTATGACACTGAAAATAATAAGTTAGGGTAGTAAGTAGTACAAATGTTATTATCTCTAAATTATCAGTGTTGACACTTAGGTTGAGATTCAGTGATTTCACCAAGATCACATAGCTAGAAACCCTTATAGGCAAGACTCAAAAATAAAACCTCCTGATTCTACATCTAGTGCTGCTTCTAAGACTCATGAGACTATTCATGTTAAAAGGAAGAATAGGGAAGTCCATTATTATCAAAGAGATTAAAGAAAAGGAAAGAACTCATATTCACAAAATATTTATAGCAGCTCATTTTATAATGGCAAAGAACTGTAAACCAATGATGTGCTCATCAATTTTGGAACAGCTGAATGAATTTTGGCAATAAATGTAATGGAATATGATTGTTCCATAATGATTATGAAAGAAACAGGTTTAGAGAAGCATGAGAAGAAATATGATTGAACTGATATAGAGTAAAATGAATGGAAGTAGGCAAATAATTTCTACATTAACTGTAACATTGCAAAGATAAATAACTTTAGGCAAACTCGAGAACTTGAAGAAATGCAATAGAGCAACTGTGATCCCAGAGGGCAAATGTCAAAGCAAATTGCATACTTCCTTACAGAGAAGTGATAAACTCAAAGCATACACTATGGCATGTGGTTTGGACATGGTTTGGATGTGGCCAATGTGGAAACTTGCTTTGCTTAACTGTACATGTTGCTTACAAGGAGTCTTTCTCACCCCCACCTCCAGAAGGGGAGTTGAAAGGAAGAGAAAGTAAAATCTTTAAATATATATTTATATATTCATGAATATATATATAGCTATATATTCATAAATATATAGATAAAGATTGTTGTCATTCAGTCATTTTAGTTGTATCTGACTCTTTGTGATCCCATTTGGGGTTTTCTGGGCAAAGATACTAGAGTTCCTTGATATTTCTTTCTCTAGTTCATTTTTATAAATGAGGCACTAGGGCAAACACAGTTAAATGATTTGCCCAAGATCATACAATTAATAAGTGTCTGAGGCCACATTCCAACTCAGGAAAATAAGTCTTCATGACTCCAGAAGTCACTCTACACATATTCATACATATATAATATAGATACAGATATATGGAGAGAAAGATAAATGTGCATGATTGTGTGTGTATATATGTATGTGTGTGAATGTATGTATGCAAAAATATATAAATATATGTACATGCATGCCTATATCTCCGTGTCTTTTATATACATTTGTGTTGTAATTATACATGCATATATTTGCCTAAAGATACACTTATATCCATAGATACGTATATTCATATAAATATGTATGCATATATGTATTTAACCACCAATGAATAAAGTTATATGTGTATAAATAAATATGTATATATATATATACATATATAACATGCATGCACTCTGTAACACACTTAATGATTTTAGGATAAAGGGAGAAAAAACAAAGGAGAGTGATGGCCAGATGGAATTATGTTCATTTTGACTATAAGTATTGAACTATATCATGTTGCTCTTTAGAGCAGAGGTTATTTACCTAGAGTCTGTAAACTGTTTTGTTTTGTTGGGGTATTTTCATTAGTTTGATAACTGTATTTTAATATAATCGTTTTCCTGTGCACTTGACTTTGGCAATCCAGCATATATACTCTTAAAAACATTATTCAATAAAAATTGAAGCATTTTTTTTACTTTATTTTTCTTGAGTTTTTTTTGTGGGGAGGGATGGTCTATGTTGTCTTTCACAACATGACTATTAGGGAAATGTTTTGCAAGACTACACATTTGTAACCTGTATCAAATTGCTTATTTTCTCGATGTGGAGGAAGAAGGGAGAGAATTTGGAATTCAATTTTTTTTAAAAATGAGTTTTAAAAATAGTTTTTACATGTAACCAGGGAAAAATTAAATAATAAATTCTTTAAAAAATATTCAAAGAAAGGGTTTAGGTCCATAGGTTTCACTACATTGCCAAGGGCATCTACAATACTAAAAAAAATAGGGGTATTAAGGAAGTATCCTCTAGATGTAGAGGGTGAAAGTCTTTTTAGAGGTGTTATAAGAAATTGTGATCGTCTATAGATTATGAACAGTTCTTAGAAGGGAAACCAAGCCCCTCAGGGTGGGTAGGACTGAGCAGAAAGAACTACTTTAATACTATTCATTCACATTTTCATAGGACTTTCACATTATTATCACAACACATTATTCGATTGTCACAACAACCCTGGGGTGTTGGTAAGGCATGTATTATTATTGGCTCTGGGGATTTTTAGTGGACTTGAAGATCAATATGAGTCAACGGGGTCATAAGGCAGCCAACAAAATCAATATGATGCTAGACTACATTAAGAGAAGTATACTGCTCAGAACGAACGGAGTAAAAGTCCCACTGTGCTCCATCTGCACTTGGTACATTGTTTTGAGTTAGGGTGACCTGTATAAGAAGTTTTTGTAATTTGAAGGAAAGCACCTAAAGACTGTGAAGGTTGATTCCCCACCAGGAATGGTTGAAGAAAAAGGATGTTTTTAGACTGGAGAAGTAAAGATTTAGATATAGAGGGATAATGATTTCCAAGGATTTTAAGAGCTGTCACATACAAGACAGATTAGACTTACTCTACTTGACCTCGGAAAGCAGAAAGAGGAACAATGGGTGAAAGTTTCAAGGAGACAAATCCAGGCTTGATCTCAGGAAAAATTTTTTTAAAAAATTCTAGAAATTAGAAATATTCCAGAGCACAAAAGGCTTTATCGGGTAGTAATGGCTTCCCATTTATTGGGGTACAGTTGAGTGGCACGGATGATTGCATGCTAGACTTAAAGTCAAGAATATCTAAGTTCAAACCTTGTCTCAGATACTGGATGGTTAGAGAACTCTGAGCAAATTATTTAAGTTCTATCATGCTCATTTCCCTCATCTGTGAATTGGGAATAATAATGGAAACTATCTCCTATAGTTGTTGTGAGTTCATATTTGTAAAGAATTTTGCATTACAAACTTAAAGTGCCATATAAATGCTAATCATGACAATGATAATTAATATATTATCATTTGAACATGAGATAAAATTATAATCTTTAGGGAAATAGATCTTTAAGCAAAGGATGGATGATAATCTCCCAGAGACTGTATAAAGAATATTCATTTTTCAGGTTTTTGTAACTGCCGATTAGCACATGAACTCCCTGAGTGCAATTATTTGCTTGTTTTTCTATCTATATTCTTAGTTATTGCTATAGTCTAGTGTATAGTAAATGATGAATACATTATTTTATTCATCTATGCATGCATGCATGCAAGAATCCATCCATCCATCCATCCATCATCCATTCATTCATTCATAATGTTTTAGGTCCCTTCCAAAGTTTGATATTCTGTGAGTCCAATATTACTGATGATGAATGGGCCAAAAGGAAGAAGAAATCTGTGCAAAATCATGCTATAAGTCACAAATTCAGGTCTCTAAACCAGTTCTTTTGACTCTTAAGTATCTTTTTCTTTCTAGTATATCAAACTGCCTCTTTCTTTATAGTTATTCTAGCACACATTAGATCAGAAATTTCCCTTCCCACATAGTAGGTATATTCCAGTTCACTCACAGAGTCAGACCCAACTTTATATCCCTCTCAAGATTTAAGGGGTAGCCTGGGGAGTAGGAGAGTTGAGTTTTTCTTTAATGTAATTGACTCATCTTGATTGGTTTTATTTCCCTGCCCCTATATATTAGCCAATAATGAATAATTAATGCCTCAGATTAATTTAATGATTTAACATCAATGAGTTTTTATAACTAATACTTCAATGTAATACTTACTTCAAAGACATAATAAACAAGAATCAAAATGCAATCATTTCCTTCTATCACCTCTAATAGCTCACTTTCTTCTATTATGTTTCAGTGTCTAGAGATAGTAGATTTGTTCCTAGATTAAATGGTCCCACCAATTACACATCCAAATATAACACTGTTGATGCATAGGTCCTCATCTCAGTTACCACTAGACTGGATGACAAAAGTCACTCCCTGCTTCTTGGGGCATAAATATTAAACTAGCGGCAAAATCCATTAAGGACTCTGTCTCCTAGACACCCAAAAGCTCCTTCTCTCCTGATCTTTTAAGATTCATAAGACGAGAACTTCCATGTCCTAAAACAGAAAAGAATAAATACTGAATCAAAAGAACTGAGATCTTTTTTTTTCATAGAGACATGAGCTAGCCTCAGAAACAGGCCTCACTATATACCATCTGCAAGGAAATTTGGGGTATATCCCAAGAGTAAATGACCAAAGAGTAAAGGTAGGAAGAGGAATGTCAAAGGATGACAAAGATCTTTTAATGGTGCCCTTAATTTTGGTAAGATAGTTCATCAAAGAGGCTTCTCCAAATCATGAAGTTAGCTAATCAGAGCTGATTGCAAATGTCTATATAGGCTTTGATATTTTTGGAAGATACATCCATTGCATGTTATCTCAACTTCCCTGGAAGCAAACTTCTAGCCTCTTCCATTCAGGCAGAACTCTGCACATGTGCATCCCTCTTACATTCATAATGCTTCTTAGAAGTCCCCTGGATTATATTTTACAAAAAAAAAACTATCCAGAAAGCAGTGAAATTAACAGGTAAGAACTACTGTATGACTGGTGACAAGCATCCTGAAGAGTAGTAAGGAGAGGAGGACTCTTTTGTTTTGGTTTGATTGGGGAGTTTTGTTATTTTTTTGGTTTTAGTTTTTGATTTGTCTTTTATGTAGACTTGCTCAGGGGAATAGAGATGGAGAGGCAAACCATGGACTTTGTCCAGAAAAAGTAGACAGAAAGAGAAAATTTACAGGGTATTTATGCTATGCTGGTATCCAAATCCAGGAGCCATGGTGGAATTCAAGTAATTCCAAAGCCAAAACAAGAAGCTTTATCTGATCCCATTCTACGATTAGAAATTTCTGTAAAATTCCATGAGATATCTATCACTGAAGTCTACATTTTTATATCTATGTCTCAAATTCTGAAGTTTCTAAAACTATTTCCTGATATTCTGGGTCATCTTGTACATAGTACATTAAAATTTCCCTCAAAGTTTGAAAGAGAATTGTACCATTTGTGTATAGAGGCAGAAAATGCTTCCACTATTTAATTTTTCTCCTGTTCTTTACCTTTGTTTTATGACAAATTATTAGGGCAGCTAGGTGGCCTAGAGGAAAGAGTGTTGACCTTGGAGCCAGGCCAATGGGAATTTGTCTTTGGTCTCAAACAATGGACACTTACTAGCTGGGTGACCTTGTGCAAGTCACTTAACCATAACTGCTTCCCTTTCAGGGCATCTTCAGTCATCCTGATTCATATTTGACCAATGAATCCAGATGGCTCTGGAGGAAAAAGTGAAGCTGGTTAGTTAGTACAGCCCTACTTCACTCAAATCCAATTCATGTGCTTGTCATGGCATCACCTCCCTGATGTCATGGTCTTCTTTGAGAATGAAGGACAAACATCATTATCATGACTAATGACTGACCTGGTCTGTGAATTGGGAATAATGCTTGGTAAGGACTCAAACCATGATTTACTAAATTGATTACCCAGCAAAACTCACCTTTAACTTGAGAAAAGAAGGAAGAGGCCCCAGAGACTATCTATAGAACTACCAAATAGTCTATTCAATCAAATTTTCAGTCATTTATGTTATTAAAATAACAAAACTTTACAGGTGGAAAGTTAATGCTCTTGCATATGATGGACAGAAGAAATAAATACATTTCAGGAGTTTGAAAATGACTTCACTCCTCCACTCTCCAACAGAAATGCTTCTGTTACCCAACTGATGCCTGAAATCTCAAAAATGAGAATTAATTCTTTTCTTTTGAGACTTTCTTTCCCTTAAAAAGTGCTCTTAAAAGAAGCAAAGAAATTATTTCCACCTGCAATGTGATACAGTTGGTTAAAAAAAGAAATGCATTGCTCATTAAAAGAGGAGGAAACTGGTCTAAATTCTAGCATTTGCTACTGATTATAAGAAAGGATCTATCCTGCTTCTCTGAGCTATTATGTTACAATATAAATTAGAAAGTGTATATACAGGTATCTTTAGGTACTTACTTTATAAGGATACTGTGTAGATTAAATAAGATATATATTAAGCATTTTGTAAAACTTTTATGTATCCGCTATTGTTATTGAAGAAGCTAGGTGGCAAAAGAGTAGTCAGAGAGACTAAAATTCAAATTCTGCCTTTGACAGTTACTAACTGACTTTAAGAAAATCATTTCTCTTTTTTCAGCCTCACTTTCCTCATCTATAAAATGGGAATAACAATAATAATAATTAATAATAATAATGATGATTAGCAGCTTCTTCACAGTTATCCTCTCTATAAATGCTAGGTATTATTTTTTCATTTCAATTTTATTTTAATGCCTTTCTCAGACATATTCCCAAGACATGGATTTGTTGAGTGGGAGAGGGATAAGAAGAGATAAACTCCTTTAATTGAAAATAACATATCACCATATGGGAGAAAGACCACAACTAATGGTGCTGAAGACAAATTTCATTTCTTCACAATTTTGCCAAGGTCTGTTCATGGTTTTACCAAATGATATATGACTTTCTCCTTATAAGTCCAAACTGCTATGATCTTGCCAAGTATTTGAGATGTTATTTGAGTAGATTCAGTTATGGAAATATAAAGTAGTTTTGGGCTGGATTTTGTCTACTTGTTTATTCAATTTTTCTCATAATGAATGAAGCTAAATTTGTGGAACAGACACTCTCAAAAATGTAGTTCTTGCTAACTCTACTGCTATTTCAAATTATGGCCACAGGGAGGCAGGGTTGGATTGTGAAACTAAGTGGTCGGGGGTCTCTAGGGCAGCTTTCTAGATCCCGGAACAGGAGACTTTAGGGGAAAAGGAGTAGACACAAAGTAATGGTCAAAATTACTATTTATTTTAGCATGACTTTTCTATAAATGTATCCACTATTTTTCTAGTTGAATTCAAAGTAAAAATCAAAGTTAAGAAAGTAAGACTAACAGAAAATTCACTCCAACTTACAGAAAATGTACTGCAAAGATTTTTATGACTTGAAAATAAGGTCAAATTTAGTTGGCATTTATCAACCTTATTACAGGAACAATCTGACACCATAATTATCAGTTTGTGTAGATTTTTTTATGAAGAAGGGAACAGGTTGTTGGGTTTTTTAAATTATAAATGTGAATGAGTTTACATAAAATTTGGAGACCTTTCTATGGCAAAATTTATATGATAATAGCATAGATTTTTGAGTTTTACAAAATGATTGCTGCACATTATCTCTTTTATTCCTTACAATAACACTGAGCTATAGCTATTGAATATTTATATACCCATTTTACAGATGAGGAAATAAATCCAGACAGAGTCATAGAGCTACTAAATGCTGGTGGTAGAATTCATTGAACTGGAGCAATTCAGAGGGTTGAACAAATGTCATCTAATTCAACCTATTAAATCTCTGAGATTAATTTTCATTTTTTACTTTATTATGAGCATTTAGCAGATAGGTACAGGATTGAATTTAATTAAACTGAATTAATATGAACATTTGGCAAGTGTTCACTTTGTCTTTGGGTCATTTAGTTTTTTGTTGGTATAGCTGGACCTGAAATCAGGAAGACCTAAGTGGGAAACCAGCTTTACTAGATATGTGACCCTGGTGAGTTATTTAAGCTCTGTATACTTCAGCTTCTTCTTCTGTAAAATAATGATAATAATAGCACCTGCCTCCCAGTGTCATTATGATGATCAAATAAAAGAATATTTGTAAAGTACTTTATAAACCTTTAAGCATGATATAAATGTTAGCCAGTGTTATTATTTATCAAATACCTCAACTGAAAAGAAATCCTATATCCACCAAAGTAGTCCATTCTATTTCCAGAGATTTCTAATTGTTAGGAAGCTTTTTCTTTCCATCAAACCTCACTTTGTCTGTTTGATGATTGCCATGATTGCTCACCCTCATATCCTTTGGGACCTTCTCCTCTCCAAGCTAACCATAGTCAGTTTTTTTTGAACCAATCCTCATTATGAATAATCCCATGGCCTTTCACAATCTGGTCCATAATCCTCTGGACACCCTCCAAATTATATGTCTTTCCTCTGATTGTTCCGTGTTTCACCATTGTGTCCTTTGGGATCTTATATTTTCCATGCTTAATCATAGCCAGTTCTTTAAATGAAATCTCATTAGAATAATCTCATGGCCTTTCACAATCTGGTCCAAAATCCTCTGGATATTCTCCGACTCTCCACTATATGTCTCTCTACTGAACATAAGAGAAATGTGGAAAACATCTTTCTGAATATTATTCTTTTCTAATAATATCCAAAGACCTGTTAGTTTTTTTTTTGTTTTGTTTGTTTTTGGCAACTCATGTTAAGCTTGCTGTCCATTAAATTCTTATTTTTTTTTTGCTTGAAATGCTATCTGTCCATGCCTTCCAAGTCTTATTTTGTGATATTGATCTTTTGAATACAAATATAAAACTTTAAGTTTAACCTTTTTTTTTTCATTTTAACTTTATTGGATTTGGTCTAACAGACCAGTGTATCAAATCCTTATTTATATATGATATTAAATTTATTAGCTATCCTTTTTGGTTCTATATCCTCTGAAAATTTGATAAGAATGTAATTTATTACTTTACCCATGTCACTGATAAAAATACTAAACAACAGAGAATCAAGAACAGATCTTCTGTGCATTCTCCTAGAGATCAGTTTCTAAATTAATTTCAACCCACTAAGGAAATCATTGAATCCAAACTTTCAACTAACTTTTGAACTAGTCTTAAGTGTACAGTAGTCTGCCCACATCTCTTCATCTTTTCCATACCAGTCACTGATCAGACAGCCAAGATTGGGGGAAACACCTACCCTTTGAAGGTCCTAATTGCACAAGATTCCAAGTTCCATAATCCAACTGAATGACTCCTATTTCCGGGGTTCATCCAAAGTTTCTACTTTTGTTTTCAGCAGAATGATCAGTTCTACTTGAAGAATGAATTGAATATTCCATGTAAACCCGGGTGTGACTGCCCATTCATAAAGGTCATAGCTGTGGTGGACCAAAGAAATTCAAATTGCAAATATTCTACAATTTCTGGGTGGGAGGTGAAGAGAATTATTAGAGATTTAGGTAAGTAGAACTTTCATATCCACTTGATATTTTATTTTATTATTTTTGTATTAATAACACAGCTTATTAATTACAAGCATTCTTGCTCTTGCTTACTGTTTATATGTTCATTGATTTCTTGATGTGTCCTTGCAGTATACAGTATCCAAGAAAAACCAAATTATTTCTGTATAACTTCTACTCCATTATATGGAAACCATATACTGAACATAAAATCATTTCAAAGAAAGGAGAATGGGTTTTGCCAATGGATGTGGGTTCAGAACTGAGTTCTGATTGTGTAAAAGCCCATGCACTTTTTGAAAATAATGTGGTGTTTTCCTATAGGATGAGATAGATTTGAGTTAAAGTACTTATGCCTAGGGGATTTAAGCAAAACACCGGAGTGGACATGCAAAAAGTCGATCTCTTGACCAAGATAATGACTATCTATACTATCTGACCCTTAAATTAAGATGAACAAAAGCCTATATTGTTCAGATAATAGGTAGCCCACTGAACTAATTTATACAGGGTGTCCCAAAAGATTTAGTGCAGGTTAAAACTTTAATAGTTTAACTATATTTAGCTCTAGAATAGCTTTATGTCCCAAAAGACTTAGTAAAGTTTTAAGCTTAAATAGCTTTGAGAGTGCAAAGCTTAGTTCTAGTTAAATTCAATAAATTTTAAAGCTGCACTAAGATTTTTGGGACACTTGGTAAAGCTACAAATGTAAGCAGTAGTATTTGGATGTAGTATACTGGTACCATGCACAGAAATCATAAGGACAAAACTGAAAAACTGCAGGATTGTTGTTGCAGAAGATTTAAAAAAATCTTTTTAGTCCATTATTTTCAAAATAACTGTGGACAAAATATCTTCTACTGGTCTCCAAAAAAGTCAAATTGTAGATAACCTAAAGCAAGGACAGAATATTCTCTAAGACTTCAAAATCATTAGGTCTGGTGCTGCCATGGTAAATTCAGGTGGGACTCAAAATTCAATAAATCTAAGAGATTTTTAGGGGTGAATTATTAAATGCTTGACCAAATAGAGCAGACTAATTTTTAAGCTGATAATTTTGTATGGCCTGAGTATGATGCTATAAATATTCAAATGACCCTTGCCAGAAAAAGGTTCTCCATTCTGATGTAAAGGGCAATGGCAAGACACAAGGTAGTTGCCAGCAGAAGGCAGAATATATGCAACAATAATTTTTATGCAAAGAATGAAGAAGCCAAACAACAATGGATTTATATGATTAGAAAAGATGGACCAATTGTATATTGAGAGTGAGGGATTGAATATTGATACTGATGTTGATACTGAATATTGCAGTGATGTGATAGATATAGAGACAGAGATAGAGATAGAGATATATGTATATATTTAATCTTTTATTTAGTACCTATTATTTTATTGGTAGAGAGTTCCTGGTCTTTAAGGAATTTCCTCTCTCAATCCCTTTCAGCACCTTTCCTTTAAGAACTTTACAGGAATCTGAAAGGTTAAAGAACTCTTCCAGGATCAGACAGCCAGTATGGGTCACAAGCTAGCCTTGAACTTGAGTCTTTCTCTTTCTGTACAGCTGCTATCATGTCTCATTACACACTAAGACCTTACAACTGCCAGAACAAGCTTGTGAGCACACCATGTCCTCTTTAGAGAATTTACAAAAAAACAAAAAAAAGGATGAGAATTTGAGAAGATGAGAAGGCATTGGAGGGTTGCAATCTGTTCCCAGAGAGCAAAATACCCCTAATATCAAAATGTTGAGCAGTATGACTAAATGAATAGAGATCTGGATCTGGATTCAGGAAAATCTAGACTCAAATCCTACTCAGACACTGACTAGGTGTTTACATCTGTTTCTTCATCTATAAAATGAAGGCATTAGACTTGAAGGTTTCTAAAGACCCTTCCAACTCTAAATCTATGATTTTACAAACACTAAGCCTAGAATTTAAAGTTTGAAGGAAAAATTAGAATCTGTTAAGCCTGACTCATTTTTTACAGATGCTCTGAAACTCTAGAGCTGAAATTACTTGAATAAGGTCAAACACTGTTCACTTTAAAAAAAAAAGTAAAAAGATCAATACCTTTTATTTTAAAAGTAAAATCATTATCAAAAATTAGTGTCAGTGGGTAATATTTATGTTCTGAAACATTTGGTTTTGTTTTCTTTTAGTTTATCTAAAACTATGTCCAAACTATTAATGCCCATTTTTGTTGGATTCTTCTCATTTTTTAGAATTAGTTCCCTATTTCAAGTGAATAATAAGCATTAATAAACATCTACTGTGTTTCTGCTAAGCATTTAAAAATATAATAGTAATTTCTTCTAACACCAATAACAATCTGCATTAGTAACTTGAATTTGTATAATCCCAATAAGAACTTTCAGGGTCTTTGTGACAGATTTGGACTTTTCAGATTCAGCCTCACTTTCACTGGACCTTGGACCTATGCGTATTGGTAGGTACTAGTACTACCAATGCTTCACTGTATGCTGATTCTTTAGGTAAGGGGGTGGGGGGGAGGAGGTGGTGAATGCCTGTAATTCTTGGGGTTGATTCAAAACTGTGAAATCCCACTTGGCTAGACCACTTTGCCAAATTGGCCAAGGCCTTCATGTTTGAGTTGCTTAATTACTACTTTTATCTTTTTTCTGAAAAGCTAAAAATTCCACTGTTGTTTCTTAATCAGCTATATACCCCATAAATAACGTTGTTCCCCATCAAATTGAAAGCCATTTAATTCTCTATTATCTCACTTCATTACAAAAATGTCCTGTATAGGAAAACTCTGGATATGATGGACACATTAAATGTTATAGAACAATATTTGGAATGAGCATTGAACCATCAATGCTGAAGGAAATAGAAGTTTTCAAGCATTATATCCTTTTCTCATTCCAAAGTGTTTTCAGGCATCTGATTCTATTGTGAAGGGTCTAAGGACTTGATTTTTATCAGTACCACAATGTGCTGAATGAGTTACAAAGACCAATATAGGGGAGGGGCATAAGCTATCAATGGATTACTGGGGGGGGGGGCATAAAGCAGTATTATATAGTGAAAAAAGCATTGCAGCATAAGTCAGAGGAAATGAATTCAAATGTCATCTCTAATGAATTGTACCTTTGTGACTTTGGGCAAGTTACATAAGCTTTCTAGATCTTAGTTTCTTCATCTACAGAATGAGGGAGTTAGATGAAATAGCATCTAAGATCATTTCCAGTTTCAAATCTCTCAAGCCAAAGATTGTCCTGTAACTGGAACCCTGGACAAATCAGTTACATACAGACTTCCCTTCAATCTTCAAACAACTTTGGATGGATGAAATAATTTAGAAATAAATTTCAAAAGCAACTTTGTTATAGCTTGTCCTTTATTTTGAAGGTAACCAATGACATCACTGGATGATGTCTTGATTTGGGTGTGAATTGGATCTCTCAGGCAGAGTTGCACAAAATCATTAGCTTCACTATTTTACAGAGCCATTGATGTCTAGTGGCAAGTTCATAGTCAATTTGACTGGTGATGGTCAGGGATACAGTTGATAACCTTGGTGTCCTCAATGTCTGACAAGGCTCTAAGAACTCCATACTGCCTGCTTCTATGGCCTCCATGGCCATTGGAACAAATTGTTCTCATCTGTCCATTCTGTTGGGAATGTCTTCACCTGCTTAGTGTGGATACCCCATTAACTCATCCACAATTCTCTGAGGCCTTTCTGGTGCTCTCAACCTGGATTAGCCCAGTTGCTGAAGCAGTTTTACGAGGGTGTGACTGCTGCATATGGTAAAGCTTCTTAGAGCCACAGTTGAGAGCTGATTACCAGGCAGACCTAGCAAAGGTGGATGAGGAACCCTGAAAAAAGCTGAGAAAGCCTTCTACTAGAGTTGTTATATTTTCCCACCCCCACCCCCAAAAAGTAATTGTAAAGTGGTAAAAATAGGAAAAAGTTGGAAGTAAGAAAAGGAAGATGATTAGAGGCTTGGAACATTGATAACTGAAATTTGAGTGACCAGAGAAACTTCTACAAGTTAGCAGACATGCAATATGATATACTAAAAAAGTAGTCAGGGGCAGCTAGGTGGCATAGTGGATAAAGCACCGGCCCTGGAGTCAGGAGTACCGGGGTTCAAATCTGGTCTCAGACACTTAATAATTACCTAGCTGTGTGGCCTTGGGAAAGCCACTTAACCCCATTTGCCTTGCAAAAACCTAAAAAAAGAAGTAGTCAGTTGGTCACTTACCAAGCATTAAATAAGTTATATTAAATAAGCGGATATGCAATATAATGTACTAAGAAAAGTAGTCAGTTGGTCACTTACCAAATATTAAATAAGTTATACATTGGAAATTGTTCTAAGGATTGAAGATTCAAAAAATGGCAAAAACAGACTTGCCTTCACGGAGTATGTATTCTAATGGGTAAGACAAAATCTAAGTAACCAGATACACACAAGATACATAGAAGGAAAGAAAGTTTTGAGGAGATGGTACTAGCATCTGGGAGAATTGTCAAACACATCTGGAATGAGCCCAGAAAATCAGGGAAACAAGTAGAGGCAAGAAAATGAAGGATTCCAGACATAGGGAATGTTTAAGATAGAAGCATCGAAACAATATATAGAGTATTATATTAGAGGAACCTCAAGTAGCCCAATATAGCTGGACCATAGAGTCCATGGAAAACAGCAAAATATTAGCTTTAAATGGCAAGCTGAAGACTGTATATTTGATTGAAGTAGCAGGGAGACATTACAATTCATAGAGCAAGGGGTTGACTCAGTCAAGCATATACTTTGGAAAAATCATATCAACAGTTATATAGAGAAAAATATGAATATTAAAATTGTCTTTACATATAATTGGAAAAATAAAATACTATTTTAAAAAGAGATATTTATTCAGGGAATTCAATATGGGAATAATGGCAAAGTTTAAATTAAAAATTCAATAAAGTTTAAGGAACTGATTATGAAGACAATAGTAAAGTTTAGAAATCTATCACAATGTCTTTTAGATGTTAGAAAAGGAGAGGCAATAGTCTAAGTGAAAGGTGATTGGGTCCAGAATTCTAGTGTTTTAACAGTTTGAATGAGGGAAGGGAATATATTCAAGAAATGTTACGAAGGTAGAAATGACATGATTTAATATTTAGCAAAAGATTGAACATGTGGAATAAGTGGGTATGAGGGATTGAGGATGGAAAGCCATGTAATGAATGGAAAAAAATGTTCATTAAATACTCCTTATAGTATAAGAACTATATTAAGTGCTGGGAAAGATAGCAATTAATAGTCTCTTCTCTAAAAACCTTACATTCTATTTGAGAGAAATAAGACAAAAAAAGAGGGTTCATATTCCTAGTCAGTTCATGGCAGATGGAAAGGCCAGGAAGTATTTAAGCAATTAAAAGTTACAGAACAGATGGTAAGGCCCAGAGTATCTTGGGGAGTAATGTCAGGGCAGATGGTTGATCTCCTACAAAGAAGAGAGTGGGTTTAAGGCTTAGATTCCTTAGAGGATATCAATGGGGTAGAGAGACTGAATGATTGCAAAGACTTGATGCCAACCATATGAAGGGAAGTTCAGAAGAGGGGATGGTTTAAGGGGAATGATAAGGGGAACAGAGCTAGGAGTCAAGAGGCCAAGGTTCTAATTCTTAAAGAATTATTTTTGTATTAATTAAAATATACAAGATATGATCAAGTCTGAATAAGCGATACACTTCCTGGCTTGATTTTCCTTTAGGCACAATTGTATGACTTTGGATCTTGTAACTTCTTTGAATTTCAATTTCCTTATCTTTAAAGGGACTACCCAGGACTAGACCCAGTGATCTCTAAAATCTTTTATATCTCCAAATTTCTGTGATCTTTGGAAAGAGCATTGGCCATATAGAACCAGATTGAAGTCTTGACCCCTTACTGTTCTTTGCTGTGTGACCATAAGTAAATGTCTATACTTCTTGTGAACCTCTGATGTATAAAATGAATATAATACTTTAATTGTTTTAAATGATTTCAATGAAAAATACAAGTTTTAAACTATTAAGTTCTATTTAAATGTAATATATTATTGTTGTTTGTGTTTTGATAGAATAGAAATAACAAAATCACAATAATGATAATTTGCCAGAGGTTATCAGTCAACTTGAACAGGATTAACTGGATTGTTAAATGTAAGGACTTAAACATCTGAAATTGGTAGATGTTACATATAGGGATTGCTTTATTGCTTTCTTAATTGTTTAGAGTTAAGAAGTTATAAATTGTTAAAAGATTAAACTTAAATGTGGCTTATATGCCCTTCCCCCATCCCTGACACCAAATCAAGTTGTTAAATATTTACCAGCACACTCCTGGCTTTGATATACATCCTTGATGCAATATACACATTGATAAAATATATGGAAATATTATAGGAATTGTCAGGGTGAGAATCTGGATCTTTTAATTTGTGGGTATAGGAAATTGCCTTCATAAATACAGATAAACCTCTTCTCTGAAACTAGTCTTAAGAATTGTCTATAGAATTGACTTATCTGCCTAGGGTCATAAAGGCAGGTGCTGGAGGTCAGACTTACCAGAATCCCAATCTTCCCAGTTCCAATGTCAGTTATCTATCAATGCCAGGTCTCTATCTATCCACTCTATCACCTATTCCACTCTTTGCTTAGAAGCAATGTATATTGTTTGGAGGAGTTGTCATTCTGCTATTTCATCTGATAGATCCTTCTTTCCCCCCATTCCTCATTGGCTGAAATAATCTAAAATGTTCTGTTTGATCTGTCCATCAATGTCCAGCAATGATAGATGGCTATGTGATTTGTCTTGATGTTTTGCTTCAGCATATCCTCATATCCCTTCTTTTGTTTGACATTCCTGAAGCCTCCAGAGTTCAGTTACGATGATAGCTTAGACATTCTGGTGCTGTATATTTACTTCATAACTTCAATTCATCAGAGCTGAAAGGTAGGGGACACAGTGTTCTTACTGATGAATACCTTTGAGCTTGGCAATCCCAATTTGTTCTTGCACATTGTGGCTGCTTTTGGCCTCATTCATCAGTTAGACTAAATTCTGTATCAAATACAATGAAACAATCAGATTTCATTTCATTTTTTAAATCCATTCCATGTTTTTAAAATTGTTCACATTTATAATGCACTTTAGGAGTTAAAACATACATTATCTCATTTGGCTTTCACAACAACCCTAAGAAAAAATGTGCTGCTATTGCTAATCCTATTTTACAGATAAGAAGACTGAGACTCAATGAAGTTAAGTAGATCCCCTGAGTTATATACCTCTAAGTTTTTGAGGAAGCATTTGAATTCAGGTCTTCCTGACTCCATATCCACAAATCTATCTCCTATATCCTTCCTGATGCAACTGGAAAGATGAAATGAATTGATTTTTTTTTTTATTTTCAGCAAGTTCATTAGCTTATAGGCCTTGCCTAAGACTGTGAAGATTCTAAGGCATCCATTTGGGCTGTTATGTGGTGGATAGAGTACTAGCTTGGAAACAGGAAGATTCAATAGAGTACTAGCTTGGAAACAGGAAGATTCATTTTATCTAAGTTCAAATCTGGCCTTAGACTCTTACTAGTTATGTGATCCTGTGCAAATCTCTTCACTCTGTTTGCCTCAGTTTCTTCATCCATAAAATGAACTGGAGAAGCCTTATAGCTACTAGTATCAATATCTTTGCCAGGAAATAAAATGCCCAATGGGATTATGTAGAGAGACACAACTGAAAGATTACTAAAGAGCAATAACAAACAAAAAGATATTATTTCAGGCTGTTGAATGAAGGGAGGTGGCATTACTTAAATTTTAACAGAAATTCAATAAATGAAGTTTGTAGAACTGGTTACAAAGACAACTATGAAGATTAGAAATCTGTCACTTAATGTCTTTTAAGAAAAACTACCTTCCTTATTATAGAGGTTTCACACAAACTCATTATTGACATTAGCACATATTCCTTGTGAACTCTTTAATAGGCTTCTTTTCCCACCTCAATTCTTCTGTTTTCAGTTTCTTTAGAATTGATCCTCAATTATATTGTACAGAAAGTAGAAGGAAAAAACAACAAACAGTGACAGAAACCATTGACTAGTGATAAAGTAGTCTCAGAAACATTTCTTTTTCCTTTTCCCTTTTGTTCCCCACTCACCTTTCTTTTCATTTTTGCCTATGGTACAAACATTGTTTTGAATATATGTTCTTGTGATACGAGTATGAGAACCGATGTGCAAAGGACAAGGGGAAGCATGCTGAGTATGTGCACATTAGTTTGAATTACAAGCATTATAATGATGGTATGTAATGGAAACTTGTTTATGGGGATAGAAAAATTAAGTTCTTATGGCTACTGGTATATACATATATTTTGGATCTTCTGCCCTAGGGCTTCTATATACCGGTGGTTTTATTTTTTCCTTGTAAATATTTCAACAGGTGAGAGGGTTAGAGAGAAGGCTGAAGATGATGTTTTGTACCTAGAGGTCTCATGGAAGTCAGACTGTATTTGTAAGCAGTGTAAACAACATTGGAGGATGGTTTAATAACTGCCTGTGGTCAGGCTCATTAAAAAATAAAAATAAAAAAGTCCAGGCTAAGTTTTTCCTTATTTTTTTCCCATTTTCTAAAGACAACTCCAAATCCCAGTTTCTCACCAAATTTCTCACATATGGCTTCCTGAAAAGGCCATGAGACTAGGATGGGAACTACATACAGCCCAGCTTCCTTTGAGTAACTGTCAGAATCTTGAGTGGGTTGCTCCTCTCATTTGACAAAGGACCGAGTGTTCAATCCAGAGTGGAGGATGACAATTTTAACCTCTGAACTCTATTTTCATGCTTTCAGCCTTTAGAAATAAAAGGGGACAGAGGGGGAAAAAGTCAGAAACCCTTGAGTTCTCCCTCTAGTGAATCAAAACTATCGCATTGCCTAATTATCTCTTACTTAGAAAATGGCTACAGTATAATTAATATGAAGAATTACCCTTAAGTTCTTGAGGAAATGGTGAGGAAAAAGCGATGTTCTTCTGCAGTTTGTAATTACAGACTCTGGAATCTCTCCATCTCCCCTCCCCCACTTAGTTTTCTAACCAGATCTTACCTCAAGTTTGTAAAAGTGATGTCGTGTATGAAGGATCCAGAAGTGTACCTTGTGTACAAACTAGACAGAAAAAAAGATTCACTTTTACTTGTCAAGGAATGCCCATAAGGATTGTTGGTAGGCGTCTAAATGTGGAGGTGAGTAATAAGCAGGTATCGACTTCTGTTGAGATCAATACCAAGATTTGTTGACCCAAAGAGGTTAAAATTGACTGTAGAGTGGGGCAATAAATCTTACTATTGGCTAAAAGGCAGAAGTCAATATATGTATTATTATAAGCATCTTTCTTTTGGTGGAGACGATAGGGGTGGAGTCATTTTAAGACTTTAAATGTGTATCTCCATGTATTGTTTATGTGATATAAGTGGCCAATGTGGGATCCATGGCTTTCAAAATGTTATAATTGGAATTGTACCAGTTGAGCTACAATGGCAATGACTGAATCAGCCTCCCCACTGTAAACTAGTGTCCTCATTGAATTTTATAGCTCATCTCTCCTGATTAGTTTCAAATTGAAATTTGGTTTATCCAGTCTCCCCTGATATATCTTTGTTTGTAAAGAGGAAAAAAGCAGAAAATGGTTCAGATTCCATGGATTTGCTCTCAAGTTTAGTCAGCAAGGGGAAATAGAGAGAGAGAGACATCTTGAGCATTCTCTCACTGAACCTTTAAAGGTTGTTTCTGGCCCCTCCTCATGTGGTCTCTTGTCCCTTTAGTCCTTCTTCATCTGTCTTTCCTCATCATCATTACCTTTCCAGCCAAAGGAAAAAGGCTGGCTTTTGATTGGTCAACTGGCAGGTACCAAAATGATCTGGGGCCCCAGATGAGCTATTATATCTAATCAAAAGCTACTTCTGACTCTTAAAAGCCTGTCAAGATGAAGATACTTTTTTAGGCATATTCATAAAAAAATGGTTTCTTTGGAAAGCCACAAATATATATGAGTTACAGGGTCATTTTTGAATTTTTCTATTCACCACCACCCACTCAGTCGCCCATGAGCCAAGTAGAGATTTTATTTTCCCATAGTTGAAGGGAGCAGGGATGGAAAACAATTTTCCATCGCTCCAAATAGCCCTCATGTTGATAAGAAATCAAATGCTGTACATCCATGCTGAACATAGCGTGCTGTGCCCCGCTAAATGTCTATGTTTGCTCACTTATGTAGCCCGGCATCAGGGTCTGAAGGCACCTTGGTCATATTTTAGTTGAGGTGCCAACATTTTAGCCTGTGCTTGCAAAAATCATCCCCAGCCCATTCTTCCTTCCCCTACCCCCCCCTTCAATTTCCTTGCCTCCTAATAATAAGGAAGCAAAGAAATAGAATATCCCTCCCCTTCCCCTTTCCCTGGGGTAATGCATTGAAAAGACTGTTAAGGTCCATAAATGCTGAGAAATCTACAAGTTAGGGATGAAACATGAGAGCTGCCCTCACATCCCTCACACCATAGGGTGCCTGGATTCCTCAGCACACCCCATTGTGCCTCTCAGTTGGAGAGAGTGCTGCACAACCCATTTCCTCCCTTAACTGTGAATTTCCTCGCTTCTATGGTTTTAGACCTTAGTGGGTGAATTACATTTACATCTACTTGTTCACTTGCCATCAGCGGCCAGGCTCCACCAGCTCGAAGCCTTTACCAACTTGGAGAGCAAGTTTTTCCATAAACAGCTTCACTCGATTATCTATAGACATTCACCCTATAGTTCTTTGCCCCCTGGTTCCTCCCTTGTACCTCATGGGCTTACATTCCCTTTTTTTTTCCTTTGGTTAAGACCCTTTCTAGCTGTCTTCATTAGTTTTAAATACTTTACAAAGAATCATTGCTCCAGACAGATCTGTAATTAGGCCGCAGTAATTCCAAAGCCACTGGGAATCTGGCAGAATGTTGGCTAGCTGGAGGGGTTCCTAATCAGCTGCGATAAGCTGGAATGCAATGGAATTAAATTTTAGAACCTAGTGAACATGGGTGAAAATCAGTGCTGTGGAATGGAAAGAGTCCTGGATGCTTTCAGAAGGCCTGTGTATTAATGATGTATTTTAGCTCTTCTCGGGTCAAAATCAAAAGAGATGCCATTTTCAATAATTATTATTTCTCTGTGTGGTTTTGTGGAAAGAATACTGGACTGGAAACAAGAGCATTGAATGTCTGGATTCTGATTCTAGGTCTGTCACTTATTGTCAGTGTGACCTTGAATAAGTTCCCAAAACTCTCCTTATATCCATTTCCTCACCTATAAATGGACTAAACAAAATGACCTCCTTTAATCTCCAGGTTTATGATCCTTGGAATCTACACTCCAACACTTACAAGCTATATGTTCATGGAGAAAAATCAGTAAACCTTTCTGGGCCTTAGCTTCTTCATCTGTAAAATGGGAATAATACAGTGATCCTCAAACTACCCCTTAGAAAACAATTGTTCTGCAAAAATACTTTGCAGACTTAAAAAGTGCTACAGAAATGTGAGTTATAATTATAGAAAAGAGTTTTATGACCTGGAACCTATCACCAAAACAGTATGCTAATGGTATTGTATATATATATATATATATATATATATATATATATATATATATATATATATATATATGTCAGAATATCACCATCTCTGAAAATGTTTCATTATTGCTGAAATTTGTATGAAGTGTGATAGGATAAAGAAAATCTACTGTCAGAAAATGCATAAGCAGCACTGTCCCTTGAAAGAATTACATTGATTTCCCCCATGGTTAGCAATAAAAAATTTCTGACAAATACTTAGAAATATTAATTTCTTAAATATTTGTAGTTAAATTATATATCATTTAATATTTTAAACAATAAAATAGTTATTTTAATAGTTATTTTATCTAATTAATGCTTAATTAGAAGGGTCAATTTTTGGAAGGATAGGAGGATGATTCCATAGCTTGTACAGAATTTGTACATAGTTTGTACAGATAATACCTCTTTATTTCCTGTTTGTTTATACATAATTAGCTCAAATTTAACTCAACATACATTTTTGAAATACCTACTATAGGCAAGCTACTATATGAAGAAAATGTTGAGGAAACATAATGAGGGTCTTCCTCAGTTCTAGAACAATTAATACTTCCAGTTTGATGTGGAATGTTTTGTTTAGACATAATTATGCCAGTGTGACTTGAACCCCCATCAAGGGCTTTATGTACAAGTAAATCACACAATTAACATACACACACACACACACACACACACACACACATGCACAAACATACAGCAAAGCATTTAACTGGGACAGAATTATAAAAAAAATAGAGAAAATTAAACAATACATGAGAAGTTCAACTTTCCATGGATTTATGCTTCATGTCAGAAAAATATTTCTAAACTTCAGAGTCATCAAAAAGATGGGTGGTAAAGAATTCCAATACACTATACCTTCTCAGGCCAGATGACCTCTTGCTATGTTGTAGTGGAAATTCCTTCTCAAGTACAGATTGATTTAGACAGTTAGTAGAGTTTCTTCAAACTCTGAAATTCTGCAATCTGGTAGATGTTTACATGTGGGATGAAGGGAATTCCAAGAATACTCATATTTTCAGGTAGGAAAAGGTTATGTTGAGGCTGAAATGCTTCTCATAGTCCCATCTCCCACACTGTCTTTTCTTTAACTCTTCTCAGCTCTTCCCCTCTTAGACAAATTGGTCTCAGAATTTTCTTTATCTCTGAAACTATGTTCTTTCTTGCCCTTGGTGATGATTAGAAGTGGGACTTTCTTTCCATCCAGATGTTATCAAATGGGCATATTATTCATGCTTTGTATCTGAACTCTAAAACATCTACCTTTGTTATTATTTTTGCCTACAAATCTATAATTCACTGCTTCTCTGCTGAAGCTATACTTTTGTGGTCGTTTTCCAGCAATTTCAGTTGTGTCCACATCACACAAATCTGAATGGGGAAAAAACCACTCAGGTCTTTAAGACCTTGCTTACTTGTAATAGCCTGGAATCAGGAAGACCTAAGTTCAAATTCAACTTCAGATTCTTGGTAGTTGTACAACCCTGGACAAATCTTTCAACTTCAGTATTCTCAATTATAAAATGAGGATATTAACAGGACCTACCTCATTGGATTTGTAAAGGCTCAGCATAGCACTTGGTGCATATAAGGGATTTCATAAATGCATGTTCCTCACATTTCCAATTCCAATCATGACCCAAGACATGCAAATTGCCTTTTAATCTTCCTTAAATCTCAAGTAAACAGTTACTCTGGCAGAGATGAAACAGAAATAGTGATAATTGTCCTATGTTTAGGCTACCATAGTAAAATGTGTCTGCCCCACTTAGGGATAGGGAAATTGTGATTTCATTATTAGTTGTACCTCCCAGATGATCATGTTACTCTGGCAAGAGGAATCTAGTGGACTAGAGTCTGAGAGACCATGTAGGAGGCAAATGCCACAAACTAAGAGAGAGGTGAAGATGGTATGATCTTTTTTTGTGTGCTTATAAAATGAACATCAGCACTTCCCAGTAGGAAGTCTTGTTGGAGCTTTTCAACTGGAACCTAAGGCTTTCAAAAAAATTGCTTTGATAAGGTGGTTAGTCTCATAAGTGGGATGAAATAATCAAGAAAATAGGGTCTGTTCTAATTTCTCTTGATAGCAAAAGCTTCCTGGTGCTTTTGGAACCTAAGAGTATCAAAAATTACTCTTTATTCTTGACAAATTTCAATACATTCTTTGGTCAATTCTCAGTCTGGAGAGAGAGAGAGAGAGAGAGAGACAAAAAACAGAGATAGACAGAGACAAGAGACAAGAGACAGAGAGACAGAGACTGAGATAGAGACAGAGAGACAGAGAGAAACTTTTTCACAACACACATAATACACATTAGTTGCTTGCTAATCCAGGAGGCTTCATGCTAAGTAGTGTAGCACCTGGTAGCAGCGGGAAGTCAGATAAGGAAGCTCTTCTTATTCCATTTCTAGTTGAAATTTCTGCAAATTTCCCTGGAAATGAGTTGCCACCAGCTTTAGGAAGTATTGCCTGACTTCCTGACCTGTGATGGTCTGGCTCTCTGTACAAATGTGTTCTTAACAAGTGAGCTGTAAAATGAGCTCTATTGAAGTAAACAGGGAATCGCTTCCTTCAACTGCCAACTCTTGTTAAGCCCCAGCTGGACTTTTCAATCCTAGTAAATTAGGATATGGCCTCGGCAATTGGATTGTGTACTCAACAATGTCCAAATATGATGGTGTAATGTCCATATCAAGTCCATCAAAGACCTATGGAGGTTTCTACAACTGTCACCTGTAGTGGATATAGGCACTCACTCCAAGGGCACTCATTTTTAGGTAGGAAAAGGTCATGATGAGGCTGAAATACTTCTCATAGTCTGTCTTTTCTTTGACTCTTCTCAGCTCTTCCTCCTCAGTCAAATTGATCTCAAAATTTATCTGTGTTCCGTCTTCAATCATTTTTGCAAAGCATCTGCCTTTTTTATTTTGCTTCCAATCTAGAATTCACTTCTCTACTGAAGCTATACTTCTATTGTTGTTTTTCAGTCACTTCAATTGTGTCCACACCACACAAATCTGACGTGGTAAGAAAAACTCTGGAAGGAGTCAGATTTCCTTGATTCAAAGCTGATATGGTGATTTCCTTAAAGTTTTGTCACCCTATACATACTGTTGCCCCCTAACCCCCCAAAAGACTAACTGGAAAATAAACCCTAGCATGATTTTTTTTTTACGTTGGTCATAGTATAAACTCTGTCCTCAAAATAAACCCCAGTTAAAATCGTCAGACAGACAGGCACATTTAGTATGTCTGTCACAACACATGACATACATATTGAATTATATAATAATAATAATAATATAATTAAATATAAATTAATAATATTACTAACATTAATACTTAAAATAAATTAAAATATACATCATAATTATTTGTAAATACCCATCTTTGGATGAGAGATAAACTATGTAAACAGATAATTCTAAACTTATTGCCGAATGATCAATCAAGAGTTCAGATACAAAGCATGAATAATATGCCCATTTGATAACATCTGGATGGAAAGAAAGTCCCACTTCTAATCATCACTAAGGGCAAGAAAGATAAAATTGAGTGTGTTTCAGACAGTTACGTTCTTATATTCTTGAAATCTAAAAAGCCTGGTGCTCACAAGCAGCTATATGGATGTGGGTCAATTTAATGCTGCCACTTGTTTTTTAAGGTAACCAAAGATGTCTGCTAATCTGGAATTCAGCTGATGCTTACCACACTAAAGACTTGAAGAACTTCCTTGCAGAGAGAAGAATAGGTCAACTAATGATTCCCGCAGGAATAACTGCCTAGCTCCAGACATTTCCTGAAAATAAGCCCTCATGTGTCTTTTGGAGCAAGAAATAATATAAGATCTGGTCTTGTTGGGGTGGGGGATATAGTAGTGATGCTTTTTAATTGAATGACTATGACTTTGAGAAGTAATAGCTTCCCTGAAACTCATTTCCTCATCTGTAAATGAAGAAGGACTAAAGAACCTCTGATATCACTTTCAGAGTTAGGATCTCTGGAGCAACCAGCTTGTACTGACAGTAAAGTGGTGGTCAATTTTTTTTGGTCTAAACCTGTGGTTTCTGGTGCAAGGAGTTCTCTTTACCAATTTAGATCTATAAGCTGCAATCTTAGGAAGTTGCCAGAGTCATTGAAAAGTTAATAGAGTAAGGATAATAGATTTGGATGTGAAAGGGATCTCAGAAATCATCTAGTACAATATCCTCATATTAGATGAAGACACTGACAACTAGGGTGGTAAAATAATCTGTCCAAGGTCACATAGGTAATTAATAGCAGAACCAACAACTGAACTCAGATCTTCTGACTCTAAATTCAAGAATATTTAAACTATGATAAACAACCTCCAAGTTCAACTCTCTAGTATGTGTCAGAGATAGAACTGAAAGCTGAAACTATACTTATTCCGAAGCTGACCCTCTATCCATTGTTTCAGGCTACATTTTTGCATCAATAGTCTAATAGGAAATTCAGACACGGAGAATTCAAGTCACTTTTTCAAGTTCATTTAATGAGTCTATGGCAAAACTGGGAATAAGTCACAAATCTTATATTTCTTAATTCTGATACATTCATTTGAATTCACCTTGCCCTTATTTACTAAACTCTCAGCATCATTTGACACTGTTGATGCCTCCTCTCTAACATTTTTCTTTCTCAGTATCCTTTGCTGTATGATCTTTCATGCCATCCCCCTAAAGTGTAGGTATACCTCAAGATTTTGCCCTATATTTTTTCTTCTTCTTCTCTCTCTCTCTCTCTCTCTCTCTCTCTCTTTATATATATATATATATATATATATATATATATATATATATATATATATATATACATACTTCTTCCCTTGGTACCTCATCAGCCCCTATGATTTAACAATCATTTCAATGTAGGTAACTGAAATTTGTTGTTCATCCCTGCTCACAGTCTTAAACTTCATACCCAAATGCCCAACTGTTTGCGAAACATTTCGATTTGGTCTCCCACTGTCCTGATGATACCTCTCACTCAACATCTCCACAATATAGAGCATCAATTATCTATTTTTCCTCTAATAAAAATTTTATTTATATTTCTATAGAGGCCTTTCATCAACCTTTCATCAATCTTTCATCATCCTTTCATCAATCTAGGTCTGCAATCTTGGTGTCAGTCTTGATTCATCATTCTCCCTGACTCTATATCACATTTGAATCCATTTTAAAATTATAATTCATATAGTCATCACACTAATTGTAACCTTAATCACCTTTTGCCTGGATTTTTGCACTAGCCTCATAATTTAACTCTCTCTTAAGTCACTCTCCTCTCCATTATTATTTTTCACACAGTCACCAAAATAATTTTCCTGAAATGGAGGTATGACCATGTCATTCTTCTGTTCAGCATCTCTTGGATCCAATATTGACTCCTCTTTGGGGCTTTTCACAATATAGAATCAATTACTTTGAAGCAACTGGTGATTGAACAGAAAATCTCAGGGCCCAGAATCAGGAAGACCTGACTTCAAATTCATCCCCAAACACTAGTTATGTGAGTTTGGGCAAGTCCTCTTACCTACTTACTTCAAGTTCCTCTACAATAAAATGGGGATGAGAACCCCTACCTCATAAAGTTGATGAACAAATGAAATAATATCTGTAAATATCTTATTCCAGGCAAAGTGTCTGGCTCTAGGCAGGTGGCTCACTCTAGGGACTAATCTAAAACCACCTAGTTATACAGAGTTGTTAATCCCAGGAGACAAATGGTTTAGATGCAGCTGAACAGGCACTTAGAGTTAGGTCAGGCATTGACTATGCCAAGATCATCCACAGAATCCTCAGTCATTATCCAATTGACTTTTAACTTACCACTGGACTTTGATGATTCTGGAAGCGAGTGTGAGGTTGACTGTACAAATTTACCTCACTTTAATCCAATTCAATAGTTAAATCAAGAGAACTCATGATGTCATTGGCCCTCTTCAAAGATGAAGTACCATAACCATCACCACTAGAAAAAAAACCCAACAAATACTTATTCCCTTCCCTGCTTCTCTTTCCAACTCATTATTCCCGATTATCTTCATTAAGAACCAAATGGATGATTTTACTGCTTCTTAAATGTAATGATCCAATTTCTATCTCCATGACTTTGAAATGGCTATTCTCCATATCTAGAATGTACTCCTTTCCTACCATTGTCTTTTGAACTCTAAATTTCCTTCAAGACTTAGTTCAAGTGCCTTAATCTTAATGAAGCCTTTCCAAACTGTTGTAGGTCTTAGTCCTTCCCCACAATTACCTTATAGTCTTTTGTATGGATTTTGTATGTATTTCTATTTTATATGTATATGTGTTGACACATTTGTCTCTTTTAATAAAATGTAAACTTTCTGAACATTGGAATTGGTGCTTATTATTACCCCTAATTTATACTTGAGAAAACTGAGGTAAACCAAAGGCAAGTGATTTGTCCAGGGTTCTATAGCTAGTAAGTGTCTGAGGGTGGGTTTGAATGTAGTTCTTCCTGACTGAAGGGATAAATGTTAAAAAAAATCAAGAGAAACATTCAAATTTTCAAAGGAGTTTGTAGTTCAGATATCCATGTTCTCCATCTCTTTTCATGAACACTTTGTGATGAAGCTATACCAGGTTTCATTGTAATATGGCAGAGAGCTGCAAGATATATAGCAAAGGATACAGAAGTGACCCTATCGACTTGAGGGCAGGGTTTATAAGCTGTGCTTTAGTGCCCACTGGGCTGGTAAGCCATCCAATTATGTGGTTTCCCCAGGTGGCCACATGTCTGCTATGTGGTTGTGCTGCTGCTTCTCTCCTTACCTGAGTCATCAGAAAGCACAGAACTTCACTGTGGAAATCAAGACCAGATCTTTCCACCTACCCAAGGTCCTCTTCCTCCTCAGGGAAATTTGCATTTGCACAAGTTAGATGTAGTTTCTTGATTTTTGAGAATAAAATAGCCTGAACCAGTCCAGAGGTACTGTTTAAAAAAAGAACAAAGGAATGGACAATAAGAAAAATGTCTTATAGTTATATGAGTAAGTTTTTTCCCCCTCCAATTCATTTTTTAATATCTTTATCCTATGTTCCTTTCTATATTTAGTTATGTTCCCGAATTACATTTATTTATAAATATGTTTATATGTTACTAGTATATATTCCTGATAAGTTTTATTATAATTTTCATGTAGCATATTTTATTTTTGGTGGTCCTTAAGTAGAAAGGTTTTCCAGCTGTTTCTCAGGAGTTTAGTATAATGAAAAGAGTGCTGGTTCAGATATCAGAGCAGCTATATCAGATCCTTACAGACTTCCCTGGGTCTTAGTTTTCTCATCTATATATGCAAAGCTTGGGTTAAATGACCTCCATGTTCCCTTCTAGCTATAAATCTATGATCCTATGATCTATCATGGTCCTGCTACTTATCAGGTAAAGGATTAATGCTAACTCTTCAAACCAGTATTGTCTTGAGAATCATTCATCCCTTTATTGAAGTAAAATGTATATTCAAACCATTAATAATTAATTATAATCATATATATAATAGGATATAAATATATGATTATAATTATACATTTATATTATAGGATATATTACATAATTTATAATATAACATTAACATAGTTCCTACTATGTGCTAGGCACTGTGCTAATCTAATTTGATTCTCACAACCATCCTCAAAGGTGGTTGATATTATTTTCATTGAACAGATAAGGAATTGAAGGCAAACAGAGATTAAGTGATTTTCCAATAGGTAGAAAAGGTCTAAGCTTAGTTTGAACTCAGATCTTCCCAGCTCCAGTACTAGGATTCAATTTATTTATTTCACCACCTAGTGCACCCCCCAAATACCTACTATATGTGTCACACTATACTAGATGACTAAAACAAATTTAAAGGGGGAAAGAGGTAGGGACATAGAGAAGTAAAAGCATAGATGAAGAGTGCATACCCAGCAAGAGAGTCACATGTAGATAGGAGATAGAATCTCAAGTTTGGGGAACAGCAAGAAGACTGGTATAACTCAGTTGAATGTAAACTGGAGAGAAGTGAAAATCTCATTCATATGTAGCATGGTACCTGTCAAAAAGTAATTACTTTGTAAATGATCTTGGATTGATTAAAATAAGTATATGAAGTATGTGTAAAGGTAAGGGGGACAGGGACTATAAATAGGGGACCATTTAAATAGCAAGTGTTATTTTATCCTTGAGGAAATAAGGAGCCATTGAAGAGTTTGTAGTAAGAGACTGATGTTGTCTGACAGACATTCATAAGATAATTTAGTAATTGTTTTCTCTCTTTTTTCCCTCTAATGCCTAGAGAAGTGGCCTGTCATAGAGGTGTAGAGAAAGCCAAACTCAAAATCAGGAAGACAGGATCAAGTACTTTTTTCTAGCCTACAATGGCTACCTCTAGGCAACTCTGAAAGACTACTTGCAGAGAAGACACCATCTTCTCTTGGTAAAGAGGAATTTCCTCACCTGGGAATTCTCAGACCATTGGAATCACGTGTGTAATTGCTATGTACATCCTTGAATAATAATACTAATACTACTAATAATAATAATGTCAAATAGAGTCTTACAAATAGTAGGCACTTAAATGTTTGCTAACTTAAATTATCTTTTTAGAACCCAATTCCAACAGATTTCCCTCCAAAAATAGAAAAGTAGATTTTTCTAGTATAACTAAATTCTAAGCTACCAACTGAATTGATAACAATTAACTAATAATAACACCTTTAAGGTGTGAATGATAGTTCAATCTGGACTTGAGATACTAAGGAAAGATGCTTATAAAAAATTGGTGACTCCTTCTGTGATGAATCTGGGCAAATAAAAAAGGTTCAAAAGGTCCCTTGCATATAATAATTAGGCATTATTGACTTTTTCCAAGGTTAGGAACATGATTTATTAACATACCAGATAAATATTGATGGAAACTTTGGACAAATCCTTTTCTTCCCCTTCCCAGAGTGGGCTGTAAGAGAACCTAGTAAGTAACTCAGATTACCACTCAACAACTACTAAAAACTTTTTTCCCATTTTATGGTCATTTTTAATTATAGCCCTTTTGAGGAAGAGAAGATTTGAGGAGTATTTGAGATGGATGTTTTATACTGCTAATTAATTTTTCTTTTCTATCAGTTTTTGTCTGATCAAATTACTATTGTGGTAAAAAGTTTCCTGATCCCCTTTTGCCATATGAGTTGACAGCAACCCATTTTATGTCTCCTTCCATCACATACTTCCTTTCTTTAACGCTTTCTTTTTTATTCAGCCTTACTTAAGGAACAATTTTCCATTTTGGATAATCTCCAAGGTTTGGTAGACTCTCTAGTAATATAGGTACCTGGAATAATGTATTAAACTCCTGAGCTAAGTGTTTCTCCTTCCTTCTCACCTGAATTAATGTCTGACCATTGGTAGGTATCTGTCCTTAGGAAGGCAGCTAGGCTGTACTCTATATGGAGTTAGGAAGGTCTGGGTTCAAAGCATCCTCAGGAACTTACTAGCTGTGTTAACCCTTGGAAAGTCACTTTAGTTACTTAAATCAGCCTCAGGTTCCTCAACTATAAAATTTCCCTCACAGGGTTGTTATGAGTATCAAATGAGATGGTATTTAAGAACTTAGCACAATGCTTAGTATATAGTCAGTGACATATAAATCCTTATTCCCTTCATTTCCCTTAGAATAGTCCACTTCAGAAAACATGGACCCATCAAGGTTTTCTTTCACCTATTGGTTGATTTACTCTATTTCAATTTGCTGGTGGATCATGGTCCTCTCATTGATTTTGAGAAGAAGAAATTAGACAGAGAAAAAGAATTTTCAGACATACAGTTTTTATAGCCAGTTTTCTGACAAGAAAAATGAGAAGCTTTATTTCTTTTTTATAACAAAATAGTTAGGACTATATCGGGGTTCTTTACCTGGGGTCTGTGAACTTTTAAAATATTTTTACCTCTAGACTCCAATTTAATTGGTTTCATCTGCAATTCTGTTTTTAGTTTATGCCTTTAAATACATTTTTCTTATGTAACATGATTTACTCTGGTCTCACTAGCTCAATTGATAGGTCTTCTTCATTATATCTTCTGAGTTCATAAGCACCCTGAAAGGGAAGGGGTTGAAAATTGTTTCATTTGTCATTAGTTCAACCCCCACTATCTGTGTGTATCCCTATTTTTAACAGACAAGTAACTAAGCCTTCAGTTCCATTTAACCATTTGACATCAAGTTAGGTTTCTTTTTTTCTTTTTTAGGGCAAATGGGGTTAAGTGGCTTGCCCAAGGCCACACAGCTAGGTAATTATTAAGTGTCTGAGACCGGATTTGAACCCAGGTACTCCTGACTCCAAGGCCTGTGCTTTATCCACTATGCCACCTAGCCACCCCTCAAGTTAGTTTTTAAAAAATATATATAACCAGAACAAATATGCATCTTCCCCAAAACCTCAGGGCATAATCCTCCCTTACACTGCTTAGGTCTTTGGTAAAGAAAGGGGACAATATTCATGCTTTAGTTCAGTTCCTACATAGTATTAGAGCCACCAAGTTTGGGCAGGAATCTATGGATCTGTGCTCTTTGAGGCATTGCCTCTGAGCTAGCAGGAATGTTCAACCTGGATTCCTGGATTCTGAATCCATGGCTCACTCTTCTAGGATAAATGAGAGACTCCCTGAACTGAAAATGAAAAAAAAAAAATGAAGAGACCACAGACCTAGACTTTTTTCTTGGAACCACATGGACTAAGTGAATGGTATCCTTAGTTGCTCTCAAGTAAAGGAATCTTTAACCTTCAAATGTTACTTCCAGCAGCAAATATTACTTCCAGTATTGAGTTGTGTCATTTTATGGTCTTGAGTGGTTCCAACTACACACAAAAGAAAAAAGACTATTCCCAACCACAGTCCTTCAGTTACTCAGAAGTAGTTCCTTTGTATCTTCCACAGGAGTGATAGGATCTTAGGTGATCTAGGAATGCACCAAAACCCCATTAAACTGAGGAAAGACATGAACTTGACTTGATTATCAAATGGTTATATCACATATCCCAAAAACTAATAATCACTGGTCTAAATAATCAACTTCAATCACAGGAGGCTTCAAATAATTCTTCTTTCTAGGTTTGAAGCTGCTTTTCCCTGAGCTTTAAAACACAGCAGTACCCTTCCATTGTGTTCTGATTGGGGAACCAAAAACCTCATTCCATGACTATAATGAATTATCATTGGCAGACATTCTTACTACTATAGATGATGCTGAAATATTAGTGTCATTAACATGTATTGTCATCACTTTTCTTTAGCTTTATAGTGAAGTTTCATCTAATACTATATCTTTTTACTTTAGTTCTCTTTTAATTTAGCTATTTTGTAGTTGTGAAAAGGCCTGGATAGAGGAAAGGACATTTTTCTTTACAAGCATCCCTTCCTCCCTCCCCCTTTTTCCAGGTACTCCTCTTGAGGCCGCTCTGCATTTATAATTGCAGAAGATGTTGTTGCTATATTTTCTAATTCTTCCTGAGACTTTCCTCCATGTCTTGACATGAACAGAGCAACTGCCGAGTATCGATTGCTACATGCTGCTTATGAGACAGGCTGGGAGCCTTGCTTGCAATTTTTAATTGTGGCCTGAGCAAAACCTTTCTTCCCTTCTGGCAGCATAATAAATACTTCTTTCTTTGTTTCTTTCCTTTGTTTCTCCTCCCCCATTTCTCTCTCCCTCCCTTTCTTCAGTTTTTTCCTTCCTTCCATCCTTCCACTCTCCTATCCTCTCCCTTCCTTCATTCCTTTTCCTTTCTTCCTTTCTGCCTTCTTTCTTCCTTACTTCCTTTCTTCATTTCTCCCTCTCCTTCTCTCTCACGTCAATTTTCTTCCTTCCTTCCTCTCTCCCACTCTCCCTCCTTTCTTCTTTCCTTCTTTCCTTCCTTGTTTTATTCTTTCCTTTCTTCTTTCTTTCCTTCCTTCTTTCCTCCTTTTTCTCTTTCCTTCTTTCTTTCCTTCCCTCCTTCAATTCTCCTTCCCCCTTCCCTCTTCCTGTCCCTTCCATCCTCTTTCTCTTCCTTCCTTTTCTTCCTTCTTTCTTTTCCTCCTTCCTTCCCTCCTTCCTTCATTTCTTCCTATCCCTTCTCTCTCTATCCTATTCTCTCTCCCATCCTCTTTCTTTCCTTCATTCTTTCCTTCCTTTCTTTCTTCTTTCTTTCCTTCCTTCTTTCCCTCCTTCCTTCATTTCTCCCTCCCCCTTCCCTCTCCCTGTCCCTCTCATTGTCTCTCTCCCATCCCCTTTTACTCTTCCTTCTTTCTGCCTTCCTTCCTCCTTTCCTTCCTTCTTTCCCTCCTTCCTTCATTTCTCCCTCCCCCTTCTCTTTCTCCCTGGTCCCTCTCATTCTTTCTCTCCTTTCTCTCTTTCTGTTTTGCCTTGCTGTCTATCAAAATAACTATAGTCAGACTGGATTTAGACTGCTCCTAACCAGACCATAGGTACAAAGCTTCCCTTTCCTTGACGTTGTAATGCAAGTTGGGGTGGCTTTTCCTAGAGCAATGGGGTAGGGGTGGGGGGAAGGGGTCTGGCAGGACTGGGGCTGTTTTGACAATCAGAACTAATCTGTTTAATCTCCCATGCCCAGCCTGTGAATGGTGAGCATACCCAGGCTCCCACAGACTCGCTCTGGGTTTTTTTAAAGGCTGCTTTTCAGAAGTCAATCCAGGCAGCAGTCAACCCAATGCAAGCCCCAGGAAGGAGGCTGGAGAGGCAGCACAGAAAGAAAGCTTTGGGTCTCAGCTGAATTCAGACTAAGCCCTAGAAACAATCCACCCACAGAGCACCAGAAAGACCGAAAAACAATCAGCAGCCACCAGGTGGCATCAATATATTGGTGTCCTTTGTGCTGGCTACTGGAATACTGGAAGAGTCGTTTCCCCTCTCCCCTCCTTTTGCTCCCCAAATCTCTTAACTGGAACATCCTGGAGAAAAAGATAACGTTTTTATTTTTAAGCAAAAGTCTTCTTTATCAAGTGTTGCAAAGATCTCATTTGTCTTGTTTGGACCATTGATTGTATACAGGTGTGGAACCAGAGTATGGTTTACCAAGAGATAAAAGAATGCTCTTTCTTTTCTGGGGCTATTTATATAAATGAGCATTCACATCGCCTTGAGTGACTATTATGCTTATATCTTTGACAGGTTGGGAATCAAAAGATGATCACTTAGGACAGAAGGGATCTTGGAGATAGTCCAGCCCAATACTCTCATTTCATAGATGAAGAAACTGAGAATGACATGCCATATCACATAAGTAATAAGTGGAAATTAATATTTGAACTCAAGTCCTAGAACCCTGATGTATCACCCTTTTCCACTCTACTATTCAGTCTCCCATGTACATCTATGCCACAACCACCTTTAAGAGATGATTTAATGCAGCACACTTCTTGCTGTTCCTTCCCCCCCCCCAATACTATAAAGCTACATCTGATGCAGATTTCTCTTTCATTAAACCAGAGACACGTAACTCCAACTGCAAAGCATTTAAGACTTGGAAGAATTAAAATTAAAATGAGAGCATCAGAGAGAAAACATCATTTATACTCATACACAGACTATAAACCACTTCTATCCCTCTAAAGAAGATATAACCTTATTCCCCTTGAATTCCTTTCATTTTTAGCATAGAAAGGAGGGCAGAGTTTTAAAAAACCTCTGGCTCCAGTGGCAAGTGTTTGGAAAGCACTTGGAGTTTGTAGAACTCAATTTCTTCAGTGTCTGTTTTTTTGAAGTAAATTCAAGAATGGTTAAAGATTTACTGTTGATACCTGGAGCAGAAGGGCCCTCCTATTTTGGAGATGACACAGCTATACAACTACATAAGGTTTCTCTTTTTCCTTTGTTTGCTCACTCTGGCTCTTGATGAATCTATTTTCTAAACCTATCATCTGTTAAACTTCACATCAGAGCTTTCACCTAGTATATTAGACTGTGGATTATGCAAACCCTTCTGGGAAATATGGTCCAGAAAAATCTCTCCCAGAGAGTGATGTTCTCTTAGGCTCAAGCATCATGGAAAATTAAAGCCTGGGGTCATGCCCACTCCATGATTAAATATTGAAAAGTTTGACCATCTTATAGATGGAAGAGAAGAGGAGAGAGTAAACGAGGCAAGATGATCTCCTAAGGTCCCTAATAATATTGCTTTTTCTTGTTAGAGTTCTTCAAGCAAAGACTGAAAACTTTGGGGGGATGTTTTAGTAGGACTTCCTTTGCAAATATATGTTTGACCAAATGACCTCTTAGATCCTTTCCATTGTTGCCATTCTGACATTTTTATTCCATAACAGAATCTAGATCAAAAGTTTATATAACCTGGGGTAAAAATTCATCTTTATTTTCATTTAACCCTTTTTCTTTATTATCCTGTTTATTCTATGTATTTATAATTATTCTTCCAAGAAGTGGTCCATAAGTTTCATCAGGCAGACACCAAAAAAAGTTAAGAGAGAGAAAGAGAGAGAGAGAGAGAGAGAGAGAGAGAGAATTTGTGTCTGTGTGTGTGTGTGTGTGTGTGTGTGTGTGTGGTGAAGTCTTTTCAGAAAAATGAATTTGTTGTCTGCATTCATAATTGAATGAAATGCTAAATTTCATTTAGAGGCTAATGAAAATAATGATGTAATTTTTTTCCTATCTAAGTTAATGAACTCCTTGAAATTTATCCACAGATAACTTGAGAGTTCATGGATCCCAGAATAAGGACCCCTGATTTAGAGGGAATACTTCTTCCCCCAGTTTGTGTAGCATTACTATCCTCCTTAAGAATGTATTCAAAATTTTTTGTGAAAGGGCTAAGTTAGCAGAATGAAATACTAACAAGTCAAATGTCCTACATTCTATTAAAATACTTGAAAGTAGGAGTAATGTTTTATTTATCTTTGTCTTTTCCTTAGCCCTAATAGATAACACAGTATTTTAATGTGCTTATTTTATTTCCTCCAATAGACTATAAACTTCTTGAAGGTAGAGATTGTTTTATTTTTACCTCAATAGATCTAATGCATAGTTCATAGTTATCACTTTATTATCATTTACTTAATTTCTCTGAAATGAATAATAAATGTATATATATATATATAGTCAGCAGTAAAATATTTAATGAGGCTCATTATTTTTGTTTAAATCTTCAGATCCTAGGATTGTGTTTGGCGCATAGTAGGTATTTGTTAGTTTTTACTTAATTATAGTAGCTATAATATAGATAAATTGTATTAGGCACTTTACTTAAAATAGCAAGAGGCTATCTCCTACCCCAAACCATGTCGGTACCCTAGAACAAAACCCCAGTCACTCAAGCCTAGTTATGTCTCTTGTTGACAAGGTCAAGGCCCAAAGACCAGAGGCCTGGACAACACTTCGGTATTTATGTTTCACCATGAGACTTTGCTATCATTGCTTCCAGAAAGATAAGAGTAATAGGACTTGGCCAAGGGTGAGTAGGATTTCAAGAAAGAGAGCACTATAGAGGCAGTTTTCCATATAAATGAACCAACTGACAATTCAGGGAGAGGTGAAGAATAAATATGGAGGAGGGGTGGAAATACAGAGGGCTCTTTTCCTTTACAGTTTACAGCTGGCTCGGATGAGAATTCAATTCCCATTTCAGATGAGGTATAAAGAGGGCTCACTACTGTAGTTTCGTTAGCTTCAGAAGAAAAACCTCCATTTCCATCATTTATTTTTAGAGTGCAGGTGGCAACAATGAGGATGTTTATTTACCAAAATGGGCATTTTGAAAATATAGGTAGAAGCTTTTTTTTTAGGTGGGGGAAGGGGAGAGAGGGTGGAACATAACTTGAAGTAAAAGGCATAAATAATATGTTTTAATGACTTAATGCAATTAAGTCAGTTTGTATATGTTTTGAACTGCTCATTTTCTACTCATTTAAAAAGAAAGGAGCTTTGTTTTGTAAAATGAAAATTTCCAAGCTGTCACATTTTCGCCCAAAGGCCGTAAGCCCTTTTGACACTATCTTTTTGTGAGGAACTTTGAATGTAGACATGTTATTAGCACAAGAACAACATCTGGTTATTATTAAGCAAACACTAACCACTACTTTTCCCCATTTATTTGATGTGTTACTGGGGATAGAGTTTTAATATCCAAAAGTCAGCCATGGATGGAGGGCTCCTGGATCCAAAGCAGTTTTTCAGATTTGATTTTTATTCAATTCAGTAAAACAATCATTAAGTGCCTACTAAGTGTAATAAAGTATACTGGATATTGGGGAATCTAAGACCAAATGGAACATTGAGTTTCCATTTTACTGGAGAATATAATATATATATATATATATACATATATATATATGAAATTCAACAGTATTTATCAAGGCTGACTATGTATGAGGCACTGTGCTAAGCTCTGGGAATACAAATGCAAGTAAAAATAAAGTCACTGCCCTAAAGGAGGTTACATTCTAATGGGGGATGATAGTACATAAAAGAAAAATGAAACACTAGGCAGGGGTAGAATTGTGTTGAAGTCCTGAGGAGTGCAGCCTCTGAAGAGATGGCTGTCCTGAGTTTCCTTCTTAAATGGAGGTTCTGAGAGGAGTCATCCAGCCACCAATAAATGGTAGGATTCCCAGAGGAAGAAGAGTACCTAAAGGATGTGAGATCCAGGGCTGAAGTGATCTTCCAAGATGAAGAGTTTTCTGGAGCTCCAGAGGAGTGGAATAGTCTTATTTTCTAGTTGCCTTTTCAATTTCTTTTTCTTACCTTATTGCTTTGGCTAGCACTTCTCGTACAATATTGAATAATGTTGGTGATAATGGGCATCCTTGCTTCATCTCTTATCCTATTGGGAAAACTTATCCCTATAACAGAAAATGGTTTTAGATAAATGCTACTTATCTTTTTAAGGAAAGTTCCATTGATTCCTATGATTTCTTGTATTTTAATAGCAATGAGTATTATATGTTGTCATAAGTATTTTCTGCACCTATTGCGATAATCACAAGATTTTCTGTTATTTTTATTATTGATATGGTCAATTATGCTGATAGCTTTTCAAATATTGGACTAGCCCTGTAGCTTTGGTATAAATCCCATTTGCTCATAATATATGATGTCTGTGATATGGTGACCACAAGCACTCATTTTCACCCTGGAACTGCGACCACAATCCCCACTCCTGCTAATGTTCCTCCTTGCCCTGGAACTGCAACCCAGAACCATGTATAGGTAAAAGCATAAGAGCCAATTCCAGCTGCCAGGAAAGGATCCCCTGTAAGCTCCTTTTGACCAGTGGTCTGACCCCCCCTATCATCTATGGGCGGAGAGTTCTGGAAAAGCCACTGTTGTTGATTCAGTGGTTCTCAAGCTCTGATACTTCACTGTGCTACACTGACAACCCAGTGAGATAAACCTATGCTACTAATCTTCCAAATTGTCTTGGGATAGAAAATTGTTTCATCTTAGCCTTTTGTTGTTTTTACCTCTCGAATTTGTTTTGAGGCATTATTTTAATGCTATCTGGAAGGGAATTTAGAAAACATCAGGTGAGTCCCTGTCTTTACTCTGCTATCTTTGCTATCTTTTCTCCGCTATCAAATTTTTAAAACAGGAAACATAGTAACCTAGTGGAACAAACTCAGGTTTTGTAATCAAATAACCTAGATTCAAATCCTATTTCTAAACTTTAGTATCTATGTGACCTTGGTCAACCCATTCCCTTCAGTATTTGTATCTGATAGAATGCCCATAAATATTTGACCATCATCTTCTGCCTCTCTTCTAAGATAAGGTAGGTGTGTTTAATTATCTGTTCTCTAGGATTCCAATTGATTTTTCTATTTATTCATTGTTTGTTTTCATTTTAGTGATTCATGTAGCCATTTTTCTGTAGATATTTTTTTAGATCATATTTCACTCAATATCAGTTCAAACATTTACTCTGTTTCCTTGAATTCTATTTCTGTGTGAGTATACAATACTATATATCTATATATTCCATTTTATATTAATATTAATATGTATATATGTGTGTGTATAATTGCTGTTATTATTCAGTTGTTTTAATTGTGCCTGATTTGTCATGACAGCTCTTCAAGATACTGAAGCAGTTTGCTATCTCCTTCTCCAGCTTATTTTACAGATGGGGAAACTTAAGCAAACAGGGTTAAGTAACTTGTCCAGGATCATTCAGCTAGTAAGTGTCTGAGGCTGGATTCTCACTCATAAAGATGCATGTGTGTGTATTTGTATAGACATACATACATGTTTTTGAATGTCTATGTTTCTGTTTGTTTAAATGTTCATATATGGTATATACATGTATATTTATGTGTGCATGTATGTATGTGTGCACGTATATCCTTTTGTGTGTTTATGTAATTCAAGGACACAGAGTAAGAGATGTGTGTGTGTGTGTGTGTATGTGTGTTTGTATAAATTTTTTGGCCAAGTCATTTAAACTCCTTGGACCTTAATTTTTTTCAATCTATAAAATGACAAGATTGGACTAGATGATCTCTGAGGTTCCCAACACTTCCACTGGATGACTCTAGAGGAGAGAGTGAGGCTGCTGACTGTGTAGCTCTACCTCACTTAAATCCAATTCGCTCACAAATCAAGACTTCACCCTTAGAATGTCATTGTTTTTCTTGAAGAATGAAGGTGGAACAACAACAGCTATCTATAATTCTATGAAAGTCTTTCCCATCCACCCAATTTTTAGGGAAATTTTAAGTGAATATTTTGAGTTTGATCTCTTAAAAAAAATTCACTGAACTGAGCAAATTAAAGAAAATAAAAACCTCATCACCAGCATGCATAGTCCAGTAAAATAAATTCTCACGTTGGTCCTATCTGAAAATGTTTATCTATGTCTCTGTATTTTAAATTCATCACTTCTCTTGCAGAAGGTGAATGAAGTGGTTTATCCTTTTCAACAGTCACTTTTATGTTATTTGAGAGGGGAGTATTCATTCCCTAAAAACAATTACTCATGTACCTTGTAGTTTAGTTCAGTCTGACAAATGGAGGATTGAATTTCTTGCTCTATGTTGGCAAAACTTGACCATCTTTGTATCTAGTATCATATTCCCTCCTCAATTAAATTTTCCCTAACTATACATGCTTTTTAAAAAAAATTTCTGCCTATGCTGATATACTAGTATGTTTCATCAATTGCATTTTGATCTGCTGTTGTTCTACACAAGGATCATACAGATCTATTTAGTAATCAAAATTAGTTATTTTATGATCATTATTTCTGGTCTTGAGATTTCTTAGCCGTTATTTATCTTTTAGCAAACCACTGAATTTTTTTAACCATTAGTATGTCTTTGTGCTATTGAATGAATAAATATATAGATTAATTGAATAAAGTAGTATTCATTAAACTCTTACATGGGCTAAATACTGTGATATGAACACAAAAGCAACAAAGGAACTTACCCTCTAGTAGCTTGCATTCTAATAGTCCCTTCTTTAATGAAGTCTTTCTCCCCAGAGCCCCTGGGGATGCTCATTTTGCTCAGTTGTTAGTTATGTATCCCTCTCCCCTGTTCTGGTAATGGTACCAATAACAAGGCAATTTCTAGGTTTCTTGAAATATTTACTTTGATGGTAATTTCAACAATAATTTGCATTGATACTTGATTTATGTATATGTGTAATATATGTAATTGTGTATGTGTATATATGTGAATATAAATGTATTTGGGTACACATGTTGAGCATGTATGTCTATCTTTTGTGTATATGTTTAGGTGGATGTATATTGTATATGTATGTGTATTATGTATGTATGTGTGCAGATATGTGCTTTATATATATATATATGTTATGTGTATATTTGTGTATATTTGTATGTGTATATATATATATTTTTTTTCTCTTTCTAATCATTCTATATATTATTCAAGAGCATTAGGTCCTCTGAAATCAATTTCTCACAACCCTGGAGATACCACACTAGAATTCAGTCCTTTATTTTAATACAACCATGATTTCATTGATGTCCATACTCCCCTGATATAATTCACACCTCATCCCTACTGATGATCAAGAAATCCTCGCTTCTCAGTCAGCCTCTTTGTAGTGAGCTGGGACAACAGACATACTGTCACCAGGATGGCACTTGAAACCTTTCCAGCTGCCAGAGATTAAGTTCCCCAAGTCTGGTATTCAAGAACCCAGGGTCTCCTCCATAAAGGCTGCCTTCCATTAGCACTTATATCTTTAAGTAGGCTAAGTGTCCAGCTATGATGACCGAGTGTGATCATGCCCTTTCTGATAATTTTGGGGGAGTATTTTCCATCAGAGAATCACTTTGGTGTTCTTGAGCACCTAGGGGATTCCTCCTTCCCTCTGACTGAAGGATTTAAGCAGATTTGATGCTTTCTTTCAATTATTGCTAATGGCAGGGTTTCTGGGAGGGGGGAACCCTCTAAGTAAGGATATGAGAGCTATGTTTTATTAAAAAGTAATCTGGAGCTTATCTACCTCCTTCAATATCTAATTTCTAATGATGCTATTTGAATATTTTCCCTAGCAGCATCCCTATAGTTCCAATATCAGGGGATCCCTGAGCTTCATGCTCACCTCTTGCCGAGTGACATGTGCAGAGCACATAACAAATTTACTTTTTTCCCCTCTTCCTCTTCTATCCCCTGATCTATTGCTCTTTGCCACTTCTGCATATTTATGAGAGGGGAAGGGTGGGGGAATCCTCCATAGCATAGCTTCTCTCTCTCTCTCTCTCTCTCTCTCTCTCTCTCTCTCTCTCTCTCTCTCTCTCTCTCACCCTCCCTCCCTCCCTCCCTCCCTCCCTTGCTGCTCCTCTTTTGCCAATTTTCTCACATTCTCCATTTGTTTTATATGGGTCCATGGTATAACCATAGCATTAGGAGAGAGAGAAACAAACAGAGAGACAGACAAAGACACAGAGAGAATGACAGAGAGACAGAAAAAGAGACAGAAATTAAGAGAGACAGATAAATATCGTCATTTAGGAAGTGAAATATTAAATATCTGCGTCAAAAGCTAATGCCTGGATGCTCATCTCTCTCTCTCTCTCTCTCAACCCCTTTTCTCCCTTTTCTCTTGAGTACTATGGTGAGTGAGTTTGCAGGTCCGGACATTTTTTAAATTTGTTTTTCATTTTCTAAACAAAGGATGTTCACCCCTCTTATGGTTATCTCCTGAAACTCATGGGATAGTTATTTACAACTTAATTATTAGCATTCACTTCCAATTTCATGCTTACAAAGTGCTTTCTATCCATTTCCATTCATTTTTCTGGATCCTTTCTGGGTAAGACAACTTTGTGTTAGTGTCTCTCATACATTTTTGTCTTGACATCCCTAGTGACTGACCAAAATCCTTTGAACAGAGTAGGCATACAGTAAATGCTTTTTTGAATTAAATTAGATTGGATTAAATCTTCATATGGCTAAGGGACACTAGCACAAAGGGGGAAGAAAGCATTGTAATCAGGAACCATTACGTACAAGACACTATGTTCTAGGAAAGCAAAGACAAAATTGTAACTTTCTCTGTCCCTGTGACCATTTCCATTTCATGTCCATTCCATTTCAATTTAACCCTGATTCTTTCAGAGCTTTCTTAATGCTACATCAATCAAATTCGTGAATATTCTACCAACCACTTTATGCAATGCAACATATTAGAGTCTATGAAAGATATTTTTTTAAATATGTCATAGTCCATGCTTCCTTTGTCCCTTTGGGAAACTAGGAGGTGCTGTGGATAGAGTGCTGAACCTGGCCTCAGAAGAGCTGAGTTCAAATTCAACTTAAGACCCTTGGGCAAATCACTTCATTTCTTTTCTTCCTGTTTCTTCAACTATAAGATGGAGGGGGGAATAATAGGATCTACATCCTAGGGTTGTTGTTAGGATCAAATGAGATAATAGTATATAGCATAGTGACTGGCATATAAAAATAACTTAATAAAAGTTTCTTGATTTGCATAATAACTTGAAAATAAAGAGAAGCTTTAGTAATCATTACAGAATAAAGTCAACTTTGAATAGTCTATAGACATATAGATAAATCTGGAATTGATGGTTCAGATAAACTTTCATCTTAGAAACCTGAAACTCCCTCTCACTTGTGAGAATATGAGAGGGCCTGGTTCACATTAGGTAATCTGATTTGAGTGTTAGATTAGAGGCAATGCATAAACCACCACCACCACCCCCCAATTCAGGGAAGCTGCAGTGCTAGAATGCTATTTCCAAGTGATTTTCATGACTGAATCCATAGAAATCTAGACAATCACAAGGTTCTCCAAAGACTTTGTCATAATCTAGTCTAGTGTTATGATTCTTGGTGAGACTTCTTGTTCTTCCCATTGAAAATCTGAATCACATTTCCTTTAACAACTGCTGATAATAACTTTGGTTATCACTCATGAAAATATTCAATATAGCTGTGTTATGGAAAACACAAAATCTTTAGCCAGATAATCAAAGACTTCCATGATCTGGCTCCCATCTACTTTTTCAGTTTTGGGGTTTTTTTTAGCTTATTCTCCTTCATGTGCTCTCTGTTCCAGCCAAACTGGTCTGGTAACTATCCCCCCCCCCCGCCCCCGCCACCAGAATATTCCATCTGTCTCTTCCAGTGGCTGGAATGCAACCCCTTCATATCTCCACTTGGCAGAATTTTTATCTTCTTCAAAATACATCTCAGGTGTCACCTTCTATATGAGATCTTTCCTGTTTTCCCTAGTTATTTGTACTTTCTACTTGAAATTATGTTGGGTTGCTTCATATCTATGTACTCACCTAAACATAGTAATAATAGTTCATTAGAGTTTATAATGTAATTTACAATCATAAATATCAGTTTATGACATATTTATATACAATATACTATAGAATATAACTATAAATATAGTTTATAATCACAGCATAATTTGATGGTATACTTGGGGAATCCTAGACAATCAGTTAAAAAGCTCATTGATATAATTAAAAACTTTAGCAAAAATATAAAATGAGCCCACATAAATCATCAGCATTTCTCTATATTACAACAAATCTAGCAGTAAGAGGTAGAAAGAGAAATTCCATTTAAAATATTCATAGGCAATATAAAATACTTGGGAGTTTGTCTTCCAAGACAAATCCAGGAATTACATAAATACAATTACAAAACACTTTTCATACAAATAAAGTCAGAATTAAAAATTGAGGAAATGCCCATTAGTTGAGGAATGACAGAACAAATTGTGGTGCATGATTTGCTTTAAGAATTGATGAGCTATATTTTTGTCCTAATTTTTTCACAATATGACAAATATGGGAATATGTTCAACGTGATTGCACATGTATAACCTATTTCAGATCACTCACAGTCATAGGAGGGGGAGGGAGGTAGAAAAATGTAGAACTCAAAATTTTACAGAAAATGAATGTTAAAAATTATCTTTACATGTAACAAGAAAAAAAATTTTAATTTAAAAAAAGAAATGATGAGCAGAATGATTTCAGAAAAATATGGAAAGACTTACCTGCACTGATACAAAATAAAATTAGCAGAATCATGAGAACATTGTATATAGTAACACTGAAATTGATCAATGATCAACTGTAAATGACTTTCTGTGATTCCATTTGGAGTTTTCTCAGCAAAGATACAGGAGTTATTTGACATTTCTTTCCTCAGATCACATCACAGATGAAGAAACTGAAGCAAATAGAGTTAAGAGACTTAGCCCAGATCACACAACTAGTAAATATCTGAAGTTAGAGTTGAACTCAGAAAGATGATTCTTCTGATTGCAGGCCTACAATTGTCCCACCTAGTTGCCCCTTCCTTCCAAAAAGGGGTAAAAGTCCACATGTCAAAGATGGTATAGAGTATATTCCTATTTGTGTATAGGTTGGAATAGTTGATCTCTGGGTTCCTCTGCAATTGTGAGTTTCTTTGATTCTTTCTCATCTCCTGAAATAATATAATGTTATCTCTCTCTCTCTCTCTCTCTCTCTCTCTCTCTCTCTCTCTCTCTCTCTCTCCTTACACACACACACAAACACACACACACACACACACAAAGACATACACATACATACACACACAAACCAGATTCACAGTTTGGTATTTTTAACAAAATTTTTTACCTTAAAAAATGTCTTTTTTAGACTTCAATTAAACATTTAAAAATAGCAGCAAATCCTATTTTAAAAAAAAATGCTTTTGCATGTAAGTTGGAAAAATAAACAAAATATTTTTTAAATTATTTTTAAAAAAAGGTCTTATTTCCTGTGCATACCTTTTGATCCAGCAATACCACTACTAGGTCTATACCCTGAAGAGATCATGCAAAAGGATAAAAACATCAGTTGTACAAAAATATTCATAACAGACCTGTTTGTGATATCAAAGAATTGGAAATTGTGTGAATGTCCACTAATTGGGGAATGGCTAAACAAATGGTATATGTATGTTATGGAACACTATTGTTCTATTCAAAACTAGGAGAGATGGGATTTCAGAAAAGCCTGGAAAGATATGCACGAACTGATGCTTAGAGAGATGAGCAGAACCAGAAGAACATTGTACACCCTGACAGCAACATGAGGGTGATGATCAACCCTAATGAATTTGGTCATTCCATCAATGCAATAATCAGGGGCAATTTTAGAGTACCTGAGACAAAGAACACCATCTGTATCCAGAGAAAGAATTGTGGAGTTTAAACAAAGTCCAAAGTCTATTACCTTCAATTTTTTATTTTAAAAAGTGTCTTATGTACTACATAATTTTGCTATCTCTAATATTTTATTGTCTCCTCAAGGATATGACTTCTCTCTCCATTCAATTTCCATCAATGCATAGTGTGGAAACAATATAAAGATCATCAGACTGCCTTCTGTGGGGGGATGGGGGAGGGGAAGGAAAGTGGGGGGATGTAAAATTCAAAACTTTACAAAAATGATAGGTTAAAAATTACTATTGCATATAATTGGAAAACAAATAAAATGTTAATTTTAAAAAGTCCTTATTTTCTTACTGATTTCCCTCCCATCTTTGCTGTATTCAGAATACCTTTTAAAATCTCCATCTTCCTTTCAATCCCTCCCCTGTCTTCTGACTTTTACCCCTGAGAGGGACTCTTTCCTCTCCCATTTCTTCTCCCTCTGATTTCCTTAGCTGACTTATTCTCCTTTCTGTCCATTCAGTTATTACTCTGCCCCTTCTTTAGACAAGTTGTTCCTCCTCTCTCTTCTACCTGGATAGCTTCATTTTAAAGGCTTGCTTTCTATGAAAACTAAACTGCAGAAAAAGGAGGAGGGAAAAAAAGACATTTTTAAATGGCTGCTAAGTAGTAGCTGGGATGCTCTACCCATGCTGACATAGTGCAGCCTGCGTTTATAGCATACTTAGAATTTCTTATCAGATGAGCATAAAAGTCCTTATAGAATTATTTCTAAAACTTACTGAAAATTCACATTGGCTCACATAATGAGTGGCAGTTAACAACCAATTCACACATTAGGAGGTAAATCAGCATTTAAATTATTTATACATCTAGGAGAACCTTAGCCTTGCAAACTTTACTTGTATCTGGAGGACCCCAGTTCTTGTCAAATTAAAGTCTCACACTAAATGAAAGCAGCAAAACTCACCTTAGGATCTCATAACCTCTCTAAAATGATAAGGAAAGAAGTCCCAATAAAAGAATTACGAAAGCAAAATCTGCATTCCACTTTGTGTACTTCACCTTTGATTCAACAAAGAAATTGTCCCCATCAGTTGTTGTTTTCTGATGTGGCCGGATCAGAGTTTATCCTCTTGATTACAATTTAATATTCATTCTTTTCATATGGGGGGTCATTGCCACTTTGGGAACTAAATCCTCAACAAATCTGTACTGAACTTAGCGTCGATATCACAGCATAGATTCTGAGTTTGGAGTGTATTTGGTGAATGACTTGGTGAGAAATTGTGTGAGGAAGAAAAGAATAAGGTAGACTGAGGGTTAGAGACTGAACAGAGCTGAAGAGACAGAGAAAGGAGAGAGGAAAAATATGTATGTGTCCATACTTTCACCGTATGCTTGCTACTGCTAACAGTTGGTTTTCCCTCTGGTATGTCTCTAGCATCATTTGTACTTAAAGATCCAGTATTCATCAAACTTTGAGGGAGTGTGTCACATAGGCAAGTTATGAACATCCTGTTGATCGCATAGCTTTCAGAATTGTGCTGATATGACCACTCAGGTAGCTAAGATGAGTGACCCATAGTCTCCTGGAACTAAAGAATGGGAGTATGTAGTTTTGTTTTTGTTGTTCATCCTTCATTCTAGAAAAATACCACAACATCAGGGGAAGTGATGCCATGACATGCATGTGAATTGGATTTGAGTGAGGGATGCTGTACTAAGAAAGCTCACTTTCTTCTCCAGAGTCATTTGGGTCCAGTGACCAGATATGGATCAGAATGATTAACGATGGCCCTGGATATGTGACAGTCAGGGTTAAGCGATTTGCCCAAGATCACATAGTAAGTATTAAGTCTGAGGTCAAATTTGAACTCAGGTCCTCCTGACTCTAAGGCTTGTGCTCTATCCACCATACCGACTAGCTGCCCCATGGATATAGTTTTAGGATGTTGATAGTTATGGTATTTGTTGCTTGATTCTAATTCTTTTTGGTTCTAAGTGAATATCCTTTTGATTTTTCCATGAAACCACATAATTATTATTTTTTTTCAAATGGGGCAATAGTTTAAGTGACTTGCCCAAGATCACAAAGCTAGCAAGTATCAAGTGACTGAGGCTGGATTTGAATTTAGGTCCTCCTGACTCTAGGGCTGGCACTCTATCCACTGTACCATCTAGCTGCCCATATATAATTAATTCTTGCTAGAGTGGAAAAACAGGTTCAAAAGGAAGTAGGGGCTCATGAACAGTGAAATTACATCAGTGGTAAATCCAAATAGATTTCAGGAACTTGAATGTGGCAGTAGATGAAAGATTTTTGTTCATTTTTTGAAAATCATTTTATACATTTCTTAGTATTAGATCAGGCCAATAGTCACAATTATATTGGCATTAGTAATGCTTAGCCTTGATCTAGAAGTCCATTTTAAGTTTAAAACTCTTTAATATTAATAATTGATTGATTGAATCTAATAAAGTGAAACTCAATAGGGATAAGTGAAAAGTGTTGTATAGTATAGTAGACAAGAAAGAACAGGATCCCTCAAAGAGGAAATGACTTGCCCAAAATCATACAGATAACAAATGGAAACACTGGGATTAAAACCAAGGTCCCCTGACTAAATCTAACCTCCTTTCCACTATATCTTGCTGGCTTTTTTAAAATATACATTGGTGTTTTACATTCTTTATATACTTTGCTGTTTTGCTGAGTTGTAAAATCAGTGAAAAGCTTTCTTTGCCCTTTTGTATTTTCTGGACATTTTAAAGTTTTTTTTAAAGCCGATATATTATCTCACTTGATGTCCATAGCAATTGTGTGAGATATCATTAATCTCATTTAACAGAAGAGAAAACTGAGACTTGAAAAAGCTCTTTTGTAATTTATTAAAAGATTTATGATCACAAATCTAATGTATCAAAGAGAAAATTTAAATCCAAAATTATCATGACTACTGCTCCTTCCATAACACTGTTCTGCCAATTAGTAATCTGTTTGCCTTCCTTTCATTGTAGAGAAGGGTAATAAGTTATTTAGCCAGTAAATGATTAATAAGAACTGGATTTCAAAAAGTTGTCCTTTTTTAAAAAACTCAAATGGATCCATACTGTAGCTCTGCACCTTGGAACTCTTACCTTTCCATTGAAATGAAGGACAAGATGATTAGTTCCTGATTGATCTAATATACTAATTCTGAGAGGAGGCAGCTCTGATTTCCCTTGAGGACAAGTAAACCAGTCTACCTGGCAGGTTTTCTATAATCCAAGCAGGCAGAGAAGGGGCATTCTTGGATTGAACCAGAATTGGGTTAAAGCTAGATTTAGATAATGATCTGTGGAGTATGGCAGACAGCATGGCAGAGTGGATAGAGGACTGGACCTGGATTTGGGAGCCTAGGCTTCTAATTCAATCTCAGACATTTACTCACTATAGGATATGAGGAGAGCCTTTGTAGCTCAGTTTCTTCATCTGCAAAATGAAGATATATGGCTAGATGGTCTCTAAGGTCCCTTTCAGAGGATCAAGGGCTCAAGTGAGGACACGAAAAGGGTACAAGAAGATTGTCTCCCCATTTAGAGTGTGAGCTCCTTGGGGGCATGAACTGTCTTTTTTTTAATTAACTGTATCCCCAGCCCTTCATACAGTGTCTGTTATGTGGTAGGTGCTTAGTAAATGTTGATTGGATTGGACTATATTACCTTAACAAGAATAGTCAAAAAATTTTTTTTAGAATTTTTCCCCTAATCTTGCTTTCCCCACCCCCAGAAGGCATTCTGTACATCTTTACATTGTTTCCATGGTATACATTGATCTAAGTTGAATGTGATGAGAGAGAAGTCATATCCTTAATGAAGAAAAATAAAGTATAAGAGATACCAAAATTACATAATAAGATAAGTTTTTTTTTCCTAAATTAAAGGTCTTCAAACTCCACATTCTTTCTCTAGATACAGATGGTATTCTCCATTAGAGACAGCCCAAAATTTTCCCTGACTGTTGCACTGATGGAAATGAGCAAGTTCTTCAAGGTTGATCGTTACCCCTATGTTGCTTTTAGGGTGTACATTTTTCTGGTCCTGCTCATCTTGCTCAGCATCAGTTCATGCAACATCTTCTAGGCTTCCCTGAATTCCCATCCCTCCTGATTTATAATAGGACAAAAGTGTTCTATGACATATATATACCACAGTTTGTTAAGCTATTCCCCAATTGAAGGACATTCACTTAATTTCCAATTCTTTGCCACCACAAACAGGGCTGCTATAAATATTCTTGAACAAGTGATATTTTTACCCTTTTTCATCATCTCTTCAGGGTATAGACCCAATAGTGGTATTGCTGGATGAAAGGGTATGCACATTTTTGTTGCCCTTTGGTCATAATTCCAAATTGATCTCCAGAGAGTTTGGATGAGTTCACAGCTCCACCAACAATGCATTAGTGTCCCAGATTTCCAACATTGATCATTGTCTTTTCTGGTCACATGGACCAATCTGAGAGGTATGAGGTGGTACCTTAGAGATGTTTTAATTTGCATTTCTCTAATCAGTAATGATTCAGAGAAATTTTTCATATGACTATGGATTGCTTTGATTTTCTCATCTGTATATTGCCTCTGAAAATCCTTTGATGATCTATGAAATGAGGAATGGCTATTTTTTCTTATAAATTTGACTCAGTTCTCTATATATGTTGGAAATGAATTCTTTGTCAGAAATGCTAGCTGTAAATATTGTTTCCCAATTTACTACATTTCATTTAATCTTGCTTACAGCAGTTTTGTCTGTGCAAAAAGGTTTTTAATTTAATGTAATCAATTATCTAATTTTCAACAATGTTCTCCATCTCTTCCTTGGTCTTACACTGCTTCCCTTTCCATAGATCTGACAATTAAACTACTCCTTGATCTTCTAGTTTGCTTATAATATTGCTTTTTATGTCTAAATCCTGTATCCATCTTGATCTTACCTGGTAAAGGGTGTGAGGTGTTGGTCTAATCTATGTTTCTTCCATACTAACTTCCAATTTTCCCAACAGTTCTTACCAGAGAGAGTTTTTATCCCAATAGCTAGACATTTTGGGCTTATCAAAGAGCTACTATAATCATTTACTACTATTGCACCTAGTCTATTTCACGGCTCTACCACTCTATTTTTTAGCCAATACCAGACAGTTTTGATGACTGATGCTTTATAATATAATTTTAGATCTGGTAAGGCTAAGCCACCTTCTTCTGTATTTTATTCATTGAATCCCTGGAATTTCTTAACTTTTTATTTCTCCATATAAATTTACTTACAACATTTTCTCAATCATTAAAGTAATTTTGTGGAATTTTGATTGGTAGGGCACTAAACAAGTAGTTTAGTTTTGGTAGAATTGTAGTTTTTATTATGTTAGCTCAACCTATCCATGAGCTGTTGATGTTTGCTCAGTTATTTAAATCTGATTTTATTTGTGTAAGAAGTGTTTTGTAATTGTTTTCAAAAAGTTTTTGAGTCTGCCTTGGCAGGAAGACTCCCAGGTATTTTATAGTGTATGAGCTTACTTTGAATGGGATTTCTCTTTCTAGCTCTTTCTGCTGTATCTTGCTAGTCATATATATATATAGAAAAGTTGAGGATTTAAGAGGGCTTATTTTATATCCTGTGAATTTACTAAAGTGACTAATTATTTCCAGTAGTTTTTTAGATGATTTTTTGGGAGTCTCTAGGTACATCATCATGTCATCTGCAGAGGGTGAGAGTTTTGTCTCTTCCTTCCCAATTCTAATTCCTTCAATTTCTTTTCCTTCTCTTATTGTTGAAGCTAACAATTCTAATACAATATTTAATAGTAGTGGTGATAATGGGCATCCTTGTTTCACCCCTGTGAACTTATTGGGAATGTCTCTAGCCTATCTCCATTGCATATAATGCTTGTTGATGGTTTCAGATAGATACTGCTTATTATTTTAAGGAACAATCCATTTATTCCAACAGTCTCTAGTGTTTTTAGTAGGAATGGATGATATATTTTGTCAAGAGCTTTTTCAGCATCTATTGATATAATCATATGATTTCTGATAGGTTTGTTATTGATATAATTAGTTATACTAACAGTTATACTAACTAAAATCCTGCTTGCAGGATTTTCTCTTTTATCTGATAGTTCTGGAATTTGGCCACAATATTCCTTGGTGTTTTTATTTTAGGATCTCTTTCTGGAGGTGATTGATGTATTCTTTCAGTAACTATTTTGCCCTCTGGTTCCATGATATCAGGGAAGTTTTCCATGATTAAATCCTGTAATAAGTCCAGGCTTTTTTTCTCTTCAGTGTTTTCAGGAAGACCTATAATTCTCAGGTCTTCTCAGGTCTATTCTCAAGGTCAGTGGTTTTGCTGATGAGGAATTTTACATTTTCTTCTATTTTTTTATTTTTTGATTTTGTTTAACAGTCTCTTACTGTCTCATGAAGTCATTAGTTTCCACAGGCTCCATCCTTTTTTTTATAAAAGAATTTTCTTCATTTACTCTTTGAAACTTCTTTTCCAATTGGTCAATTATATTTTTGAAAGAGTTTTCCATTTGCCAATTGAGATTTTGAGTGAAACATTTTCTTTTTGCATTTATCCAATTGTATTTTTCAATGATTTGTTTTCTTGCTGCAAGGTGTTAATTTACTCTCCCAAATTTTCCAATTCATTTTTAAACTCCTTCCTGATTTCTTCAAGGAAGTCTATCTGTGCTGGAGACCAGATCATATTCTCCTCAGAGGTTCTGGGTCTTCTGAGTTAGGGTCTTTTCTTTCTAGGAGTTTTTCTATGAACCCTCCTTTTCACTGGCCTTTGTTCATTTTCCTAAGACTTGTGTTGGGGAGGGGCTGGTCACAGAGGTTTGGTGTTGAGATCCCTAGAGGCTTTACTAACTGGGTTAGTGGGCTAGCCAGTAGGCTGTGTTGGTTGCTTTCTCTGGCGTGTCTGTGACCTTGATTTTATGCCCTCTCCCTTAGCCTGGAAGGGGTAGTTGAAGCTGTTGAATACTTTTATCTTTGAACAATGGTGAGCTTTGCCCTAGGGCAATGCAATTACTCTCCCTATTCACAGCTGAGGGAGCTCTGCAGTTCACACCTAAGTCTGGGGCTGAGGTGGGATATAATTGTGTTTGTTCTAGGAAGAGGCTTCAGCTGAAATGAAGGTATGGACTCTGACTTCCTCCAGGCCAGAGGAGCCCAGGGATAGATGTCTGCAACTCTCTGGCACTGGAACACACCCTCCAGCCCTCCAGGTAATCTCCAGACTGTCAGTGCCACAACCAATGCCTCTGCAACCCAGTCAACTCCTGCTTCTGTGGCTCATCAGGTTAGTCCTACTCTCAGGCTCTCAAGCTCTCACCCCATCCTGTGCTCCCAGCAGACTCTGCTTTCTGTGCCCAGGCTCACTCATGATCTCAGAACACAAATCTTAAGATAGATATTCTCCTAGCTTCTCTTTCTGGGTTTTGTTGATTGGATTTCTGTTAAGAGGTTTGTTTCATATTATATATGAGGGAAGATCAGGAGACTTTAGCACAGTGCCTGTCTTCTCTCCATCATCTTGGCCAACTTGAAAATAAAAGAAATGAGGTAAATGGCAATATCAAGGGATTTTTATTTTGTTGATTTAGGTTTATATATTTATATATTTGGGGAAATGATAGAGGTTGTATGGCTCCTATTTTTACAGTAGTTTATTTTTTATTTCACAGAAGTTCAATTTTTAAATTTATTTTTGGCTTTTTATGTATCCTGAGAACTTAGTAAAGGCCCTCACATATAGTAGATATTTAATAAATGTTATTGGACTGACTTAAAAGTAAAATATGAAACAAAGTCTTCTGTAGAAACAATAATGATAGTATTTATATAATGCTTTAAGGTTTTCTTAGGACTTTACAAGTTATCTGATTTGGTCTTTATAGCATTCCTGTGAAATAGATGCTGTTTTTTACCTCCATTTCACAAATGAGAAAACTGAGGCTAAGGCAGATTAAGGAATTTGCCCAGTGTCACAAAGTGGCATAATGTTTAGGGAATTGGATGTGGATTTGGAGAGCCTGAGTTTCTAATCTAGACTTGAACTCAGGCCTTTGGACTCTAAGATCAGCATTCTCTCCATTATGCCACTTAGGAGAGAAAGAGGAAAGTGGGAAGAGGGTAGTAATAGGTTGTGTAGGTGGCTTGGAAAGAAGAAAAAGACGGTGATTTTTCTTCTTAAAGGAAAGAAAATAGTGGGTGATTAAGGATTCACATGGACCTTCTCCAGTCAGTTAGAAGTCAAGAAGGCTCAGACACCTAGAATGTCAAGTCACTAGATCCTGAACTAGTAAGATGTTTCAATATTACTTTAGACAAAAGTCCCAGAGCTAAAGGAAAGAGTCACAGAATAAGCTTTCCACAGATTTAATCACAGAAAAGGGACTGGGAAGGATGCTTTATAGGATGGCTCCTGTGAATGAATAAGAAGGAAAGCAATAAGATAGAATCAAGAGTGATAGGCCATACTTCTGTGGGACCTCTAAAAGTCAGTTTACGCAGACCAGGAAACAGGACAAGTTGCACACAGAGCTGGAGAAAGGAAAGTTATAAGAAGCCACATGGAGCTAGAAGATTAGATAGACAAAGACAAATAATAATATTTCTTCTTCATTCTAGAAGACCATGACATCAGGGAAGTGATGCCCTGACAAGCAGGTGACTTGGATTTGAGTGAAGGGATGCTGTGCTAAGTCACCAGCATCACTTTCTTCTCAGGAGCATCTGGGTCCAGTGGCCAGATATGAATCAGGACAAGTGGAAATGGCCCTGGATGCGAGGCAATCAAGATTAAGTGACTTGTCCAAGGTCACACAGCTAGTAAGTGTCAGAGGGTAGATTCAAACTTCTGCCCTTGTGATTCCAAGGCTAGTGCTCTATGCATTGTACCACCTAGCTATCCCCCAAAACCTTGTTCTCTGGGACTGAGCATGCTAAGGCCAACCAGGTATGAGGATTTTGTGTATCAAAGTTGTAATTGCTTAGAACTTTATAGACTACAAAGTCCAAGGTGCTAATCTTAAATCTTTCTCCATCATGATCTCCTTCATGAAAACCTGAAGTGTTCTTTTCTGGGCACCAAAAAGTATTTGCCTTTCTGTGTTTAAAATATTTATTTTGTCTTTATAAACATTTAACCACTGCTACTTGGGATATGTTTACTGGGATTACAGTTAGGAGGATGCAAATGACTGATGGAAACATACTCAGAGAAAAGACAGAGATAACTTTAATACTGGGTGTTTTGCCAGAAATGTTTTTGTAAGAAGGAAAAGTAAAGGTATAAAAGTTACAGAATTCAAATTCAGTCACTGGCATTGACTAGCTATATATAATATTTGGAATAACACCCAACTCGAAAGAGCTGGTATCTTCTGTCCCCAGACCTGTTGAAGGTAATCTGCTGAATGACTGTCAGTAATATTTGAAAGATTCTGAGAAATGAGATCAGAAGTTCTCTACTTGGCACCCATGAGCTTTGAAACTGTTTTGACAAACATATTTCAATATAATTGGTTTCCTTTGTCATGTTTTGCATCTAATTTATATGTTTAAAAATATTTTTTTCCTGAGAAGGGTTCTATGGTTTCATCAGACTGCCAAAGGAATCCAAAAAAAAATCTTAAGAATTCATAGGCTAGCTGTTATGCTTTATGTCTCTCTTCTTACGATACTATTATTAAAGTGTCCTCATTGGTTAATCCAGATCACTTTGTTAGCTGTTCACATTAAAAATTAGATGCTACTATTGGTACCTAACAAAAAATTATATTCTGGATTAATTTTCAATTTCTTCTACTAGATTTTTTTAAACTGAATAATTAAGCTTCATTCTACTTAATGAGCTTAATGTATATGATGTCATATTGCTAACAAGAGTTCTTTCTCCTCTCCAAGGCGTGAATGTCAGAGATGACACTACCTTTGGGAAGAGTTTCCCAGTCTCACTTTTCCAGAAAGGTCTTGATTGTTTTCCCCTGTCCCTTTCCTTTCCATTTCCATTTGATTTGACTGTTGGTTCTCCATCTTTAGTTCTACTCTGACTGCTGGACTACAACAATCAGTTCCATCTAAACCATTAACCTCCAGGGATTAGTAACTCCATATGACTGAATGGTCCCAGATCAGTCCCCAGGGGAGCCACCTGCCAGGCTAAGGAGCCACAAAAAAGATTGAAAGCTAAAATTTGAACTGAGCAATCAGTCTTTCCCAAGTCACAACTGCTGTGGTATGACCCAATTCTACGCCCCATCCTACTTCTGCTTAATTCTGAGAGATCTGTCTGATAGAGATGGTTTAATTTAAGTCAGTGGAGAAGTTTCCATTTAGAATAAACCTTGATGTTCAGCAGCCACTTTCTGCTCCTTGTAATTAGACTCCAAGACTAACACTCTCCCCATCATGCCACTTCATTCCTTAAGAGGTAGAGGACAATGGAAAGGAGAGGAATAGCTTGGAAAGAGGAAAAAGGACAAAGAGTACCTGGTGCTTAATTGTTCCTCCTGGCTTGGAGAGGAAATAGAAAATTAAGGAAATAGAAATTAAGAGAGAAAGAAGACAACTATCCTTTCATTCAAATGAATTGGGCACATGTTCAGGAAGAATGAAACAACTTGAGGGGTAGCAAGGTGCTCTGAGTAGCCCAAAATTCCAAACTGCAAAGTCTCCTGGCATGTTTTGCCACAGGTTGAAATAGCAAGGAAGCCAAGCAATAAGATGGTGCAATAAGTCTGATAAAAAAGACAAAGCAACAACAACAGCAAACAATCTCTCATTCTTCACCTATTTCAAGCTCAACCAAATTTTAGCAAGGTTTGATTCATAAAATAAATTATATAAACCATTTTTTAAAAACTGTGGACTTGTTCTAAAACTATTTTGATAATTATCTCAATACAATTGTTTTCCTTTGTTATGTATTTTATCTTACGTATTCAAAAATACTAATCTGAAAAGGAGTTTATAAATTTCACCAAACTGCCAAAGGACCCATAATGGAAAAAAAAACCCATTAATAATCCCTGATATAATTGAACCTCAATGGATAATAGGTATTAAATATAAGATATAATATAGTGGATAATAGGATGATAGATTTAGAGCTGCAAGTGACCTCAGAAGTCATGTAGTCCAATTCCCTCATTTTACAGGTGGAGGAAACTGAGTTGCACAGGTTCATAAAGGTAATAAAGTTTGGCAAAAAATTAACCAGCTCTCTTTCAACAAACTAATAAAAATAGGTCACATTAAGGAATATTTCTGTCCAATAGTTCTATTTCTTCACTAAGAGAAAACTTTTTGCTAAAGTTTGCTTTATTTTTTCACTATTCACAATTCTATTACACAATAATGATAACTGGCATTTATGAAGTGTTTTAGAGTTTTCAGAGTATTTAATGTACATGATATTTAATCATCTCAACAGTCCTGTGAAATAGATAATTGCTATCATCTATATTTTATAGATGAAGAAACTGAAGTTCCATGTCTGCACAAGATCACTGCTAGTAAGTCTCAGAGGCAGACTTTAAATCTAGGTCCTCATGAGTTCCGAATTTTTTTCTACACCATGCTTCTAGTTTAAATTAAAGTAGTATTTTACCATGGAAGGGAAACCTTGAGGTTTTCAGGTCTTTGGGTTTGTTGGTGGTAGTAGTTGTCCTGGGTTTTGCATTTTTTTTAAATCCCATTTTCCATTCAGTTGACTGAGGCACAAAACCAAAACAATTGAATCGGAACTGTCTCTAGGATTGAACAGCTTTTTTTGTTGGGGGGGGGGAGGATAAGGAAGCCATCTCACAGAAGTCCCTCATATCCACATGACATGATCAATTAGGAAGAAGATTGTTTCCCTGGTACATGCATTTGGAACAGGATGTAGATTCCCCCTAAAACTGGTATTCTCTCTCTGCTTACTGTCCAAATTCAGGTGATTCATTTAGAAATAAATGATACTTAGAAGTAAACTAGAAAGACTTTCTAGGGAAAATTTCTAGGAAACTGAAGAGTTTAAGAGCACAGGTGGTGTTTTATATCACTGCTCCCAATTTAAGGTTTGGGACTTTATAATATATGGAAAATCAAAATTGGTTAAAGTGATTTTGGAGAATGAGATTTCACCTTCTGGGGCATGGCTTATGATACAGGAATCACAGTCTCTTAGCCAAGTACAAAATGATGACCTGATCAAAAGGGCTTTAACCTGAAATTGAAAGATCAAAAAAGAAAAATTCCCAAATATAATTGCAAAATCAGACACAATGGAGAGTATCAGGCATGATGGGAATAAGACTAACCCAGTAGAAGTGTCCAGAAATTTACAAAATAAATTACTTGGAAAGACGGCGCTTTATATATGAATATCACAATGGATTGAAAATAAAGCAAATGAACAATGACAACCTAAAACAAATAAGTCAACAAAATCTCATGAGCATCATAAGAATATGGAAGCATAACACATTTGCATCATATGTCAATATTATATCCACCTTTTTGGAAATCCATAAACCTAAGAGGAGTAAAGAGAAAGGAGGAGAACATTTGAACAATGCTAAAGGAAGGAGAAATAAATTTGGAATCCTGCTATGAAATAGCTGGCCAGGTGTAAGAAATGGATACCAAGTTACTTGGGCTAATCCTAAAATGGACAGTCAGTCTGAACTTGTAATTGAGTATGTGCAGAATCTGAATATTCATTAGATTTTGTGCTAAATGCAGATCATCTGATGAATTCTTAACATGTCCAATTCATATAATTGATAATTTAGAAATACTTTACTCTGACAAATAAAGAATTGGTAGATTAAATAGAAATGACAGGAGTCTTAGAGGAAAGTGATCATACTATCCCAAGGTTCATGAGAATCAAAGTAAAATAATTCTGAGTATATTATGATTTGTGCTCACTTCAGGTGAGCAGATTTCAAAACCATTAGGAAAAAAATGGACATAATCTTCTGACTTGAAATTTCAAAAGGGAGTTCAGTTCAAGAAGAACAGAAGTTGATTAAGAATGGAATTCTATAGAATGATAGGTTGTAAGCTACTGGTGGGAAGGAACTGTTTTATTTTTGTCTTTCCATACCCAGCACCAATGATATTGTCTGATTTTTTCTTGTGCTTAGACTGGTGTAGTCATTAATGTGACATGAGAAAACTCCCCCTACCAATGCAGATCAGCAACTATACCGAAGCTTAAAGAGCTTTAAAAAGTTCCTTGGGATACTAAGAAGTTAGACAATAGTCCAAGAGCATCCAGAATATGCTGCTAAATTGATTCCAGGAAAAATTCTCGAGCAGACTATGTAATAGATTATTTGTGACCAATTGGAAATGAAAGTAGCTATTTCAATGAACTAGGATGAGTTACGTAGGAAGACATTATGTCAGATTAACTTCTCTTTATTCTGACATAGTTACCAAGCCAGAAGAAAGAAGGAATGCCTTACACATACATGGATTTTGGTAAACACAAAGATGGAAGTTGTATGACATCATATTTAATTGGATTTGAAATTGATTGAATGACCAGGAATATAGAGAAACAACAATGGCAAATATACCTCTGAGAATCTATGAAGCAGACAAAATAGATATGATGCTGGCTGAACTTAGAGTCAAGAAAAGTTAAGTTCGAATCTCTTCTCTGCTATATCTATGGGCTATTAACTTAGTCTCTCTAAGATTCAAACAACTCTCAAATACTTAAATTATAGGTGAGTTACTTTGTTTCACAAGTGATTGGAATAGATTGAGAATTAAACAGCGCTATCATCCTGGAAGGAGTTCACAGGTGGAGTGCTTGAAGGATTCTGTGCTTGGCCTAATTCTATTCCATCTTTTATATCACTAAAATTAATGGAATCGCTTGGGCAAGTCGTTTAACATCTCAGCTTTGGTTTCTTGATCAATAAAATAAGAGGTTAGATTTGATAGTTTCTAAGGTCCCTTCTTGTTCTAGATCTATGATTCCATGACAAAGATATACTCATCAAATTCACAGATAACTCAAAGTAAGGAGAAAAAAAAATGCCTTTTCTAGGGGTTGGCAATCTTCATCCATGGCATAAATCTCACCTGATGACTATTTTTGTAGAGCTCTGAATTTAGAATAGTTTTTATAATTTTAATTATTTGTCCTCATGCTTAAATCAGTGCTCTGCACATAGTGCAGTTCTTAAGGCTTTTTTCTTGTATTCAGACATTTATTTACTCATTCATTTGCTCATTCATGTGATGGATGTTGTTGAGTCTTTGCAGGTAGCATTGGTTCTCCCAATATGAAACCATAAGGAGGAGTAGGAACAGCATAGATGATAATATTTTTCACTAGTCATCAGTTTTTATCGTGGACATATATGGCCATCCGTCATAAGGTATCTGTATTATTATTACTCTCTTGCATTTAGCTTGGTTTCAACCAATAAGAAGAAGAATTGTTCTATATCCATTTAGTGTTTCCTAGCCCATCAAACAGAAACTGCCTTTCTTTGGGAGTCTCACAGAATATATTTGGGAAAAGATGATCAAAGCTCTTTCTCTTTAGAAGGAATGCCCTTTCTCTGTTTCTTCTATTATCAGAAAGAAAGTTACCTCCTAATAATTACACTTCTTGATCCTCTAAGCCCTCCCCAGTAAGGAACTGTCTATTGACCACTGGATGCGGAAGCAGCGATGAGAAGGTAAAACATCTTCTTAGTTCCAGTTTATGGCAATAAAGAGGTATTGTCATTTAAGGGTCTAAGCACTCCCCCTATTATGTTTGCCCTAAGCACAGTCACCTCTCCCTCTTCCCCCAAGAGTTTGTCTCCCTCTGGACCAAGAGTTACTCCTATTTCCCTTTATGCAGGACCAAGCAGAGATGCTCTGTGCAGGACCTGAGCACTACTCCCCCATATCAGAGTTGAATGACTCCTCTGGAGTCAAAGAATGATCCTGTAGTTTTTTTCCCATCCTGAGGCTGAGTTCTATCTCCTTGTACTTAACATACTTTTTAAGGAAAACCTAGACTAGACTATGTGAAAGGAGGTATTGCTCATACACAGATATTATTCCCCCTGTATATAAGTAACAAGGAGTCCTAGGGACATGCACAATAGGCTTCATTTGTTGATCATCCCCACTTTGAGATGGTAAGCCTGGGTGGAATTGTGTGAAAATATAGAATGGAGAGCCCTGACTCTTCACTTAAGAATATGTACATTATTCTACAACTATTTCCACTTCTATTACGAAATACTAAAAGGAAGCCTTTTGATTGGCTATTGAACAGAACTAAGCATGTGTATATAAAAGTAGCTAATTTGATCTCTCTCTTTCCTGGTGGTGATCAAGACAAGGATTGCTGAAAGCTTCAGAGTGAGGATGAGTAGCCTGTCTTGCCCATCTAGACTGACATGAATAATGAGTTCATGATTCAACTATTTTTGTATCTTTGTTCTATTTGATTTTTTTCCTACTCTCAGGGCAATGGACGTTGGAAATTAAATCAACTAGGTTATGACATTATGGGTTTCAAAAGAGTGGAATTATTCCTAGAAGTGTAAGAATTGGAGTCCATATACGAATTTATCATTATCTAAACCTGGCACCAGTGCAACTCAGAGGAACACCATAGCAACCCAGCTAAGTAGTGAATTAACTTGCCACTTCCTTTAAACAAGAGATTCATGATGCATCATGTATGCTGCATTTAGAAGTGAACATGGCAGGATTAATGTCTGTTAACAGACATCTTCAGTTTGAGTCCACTCTTCCCAGGAGCCAAGACAGTAGGGGTATATGTGCTCTGATTCAGAAAAAAGGGAGAATATTCTTCTACAACTAAGATTTTCAGTAGATGTTCATTTCTAAAAGCTAACCAATGCTTTTTTGCTTATGAAACTTATTGAAATGATATCAAATCACAAATGATAGTGAGGTAGTAATCAATGACATTTTTTAATTGGGAAGAACACACCAGAATAGGGACTTGAGTCATTAGCATTAGAAAAACTCCTCCATTACCTCAGGAGTACACCCCAACTTTTGCCATGATCCCTGAGAGAAGAGCTATAGCAAATTGAGCTTTGGGTTCCAAACTGCTAACTCACATGTGAATTAGGATAATAGGTCCAAAGACTAGTTAAATATGTGAGGAAACTAAGTCTCAGGTTAAGGGATTTCCTGTTGTCCACATAACTATTAAATCTCAGAACTGTACTCAAATCCAGGTCTCTCCTGACTTTAATACATCTAGTGCTCTGAACCATGCTGCCTTTCTTATCAGACTGGGTTAAAGAATCAAATATGAAAATGTCCAGATATTAACAATAGGTCAGATTAAATAAGGGGCAATTTAAAACTTTAAGTTTAAAAGTTAACAGCACATATGCATGATGGTGGACAGGTTGTTGAACTATATAGAAATTAACATGAAAAGGTCTTTGAAATGTGGTGAGTGGCAAGCTTGGTTTAAAACATGGCAATTCAAAGAAATAATGTGATTTTAGACTGTATTATAAAATACAGTGCCAAGAAAAGGAAGGTGATAGGCTAATGATAATTTCTGAAGTTCACTGTTTAATGAAGGCTATATATTATATATGTATGTGTGTATTTATGTTGTGGATGGGGTTTTGTTGGGCTGTATCATGGAGCAAAGTTGTTAAAACTCCCTAGAATTTAGAGGATCATGACAGCATGACTCTGTTCCATATTAATAGTTAAATCACATGTTGTACATGTAATCAGATGCTGACCTAGGTCCCTAGGAGCTTTCTTGCTTTTCAAGGTTAAAAAAAACCTCTCTATTCCAATTTTAAATGGAATAAGTAAGAAATATATATATATATATATATATATATATATATATATATATATATATATGTATGTATATATACACACACCCTTGGAAGTCCTCATATGACACTAGATTTTATTCTTCAAAAGAAAATTTCTAGGAGATACATATAGCTGTTGGATTATTTTAGGTCTTTTAAGAATGCCATTGCTGTACCTAAGGGCAACACCTGCCATTGTTGCAAAGGGCAACAGCTTAATTTGAGGCCAGGCAGCAGCCAGAGTAATTTTCTCATTCCAATTCCAATGCATATGCCATTTAGTGCCCTTTTCAGGATAATAAATTGATTTTGGTTTAAAAAATTGAAGACATTTTACTTAGATTTCGCAAACACCATTTACAACAATTAGCAGTCAGTGTAATTTTTAGAAAGGGTACCAGTTCAAAATATGTAACCTGAAAAACCTATTATATATACATATATGTATATATATAATATATACATTTATATATATATAAATATATATATATATGTTGGAAGATGGAAAAGGAAACAGAATCACAAAGAGAAGAGGAGAGATGTAAAGGTTTTAGTTTTAAAAAAATTGTTGGACTGAGTCAAAATGGGAAGAAAAATAAACCAATTAAATCAAATTCTGCATGGGGTAATTTTTAAAAAATATCACAGAAACTAATTTTTCCAGCCTAGGACAATTTAGAAGGACAAAAAAAAAAGAAATCTGTAAACCCTGGAATGGAGAATGACTGGGAGAATACTATAGTGGGTGCAGCCCTAGTTGTAGAGCCTGGAGGTAGTGACAACAGATATGGCACCAGAAGTAAGGGGACTAAACACTTGGTCAGAAAAGTATCATAGGGGATTCCTGTGCTGGCACTATGCTGCCACTATTTTCCCAATTCCAGGCTACAGTTCCAGGGAAGAGAGGAACAGTTATGGTCTGCAATCCCAAGGGAGCAGTGGTTTAGTTGAGTAAGGACCAAGAGAATAGTGACCAGAGCTTCTCCCATATTATACCACCTTACAAGTACTAAAAACCTACAGGCCTCCAGATCTAATCACAGAAGCTCAGATTAGCCATCTTCCCCAGAGGTGAGCAAATTCCAACTCTTACATAGAGTTAAAAGTCAAGAAATTGTCTAGAAAATGAACAAAAAATAACAACAAAAATCCTTGATCATAAAAGTCTGTGGTGACAGGGAAGCTCAAGACAAACTCAGTTGATTGCATGAAAACATCTGCAAGCAAACCTGCCAACAAAAAAATGCAGTCACAAGCCTAAAAAGAATGCTAAGAAGAATGAAAGAAATAAAAAAACACCAAAAAAGTACTTTAAAAATTAAATAATGGGGCGGCTAGGTGGCATAGTGGATAAAGCACTGGCCCTGGAGTCAGGAGTACCTGGGTTCAAATCCGGTCTCAGACACTTAATAATTACCTAGCCATGTGGCCTTGGGCAAGCCACTTAACCCTATCACCTAGCAAAAACTAAAAAAAAATTAAATAACAAGAATAATGCAAGAAAATTTTGAAAAGAGAATTAATAGCTTGATTAAAAAGTGGTCACTGAAGACAATTAATCCTTAAAAATTAAAATTGGTAAGGTGAAGGTAATGACTTTATGAGAATTCAAAAAATAATATGGCAAACTCAAAAGAATTTTCATTCTTTTATTTAATATTTAATAGAATAATTTAATATTTAATAGAAAAAAACAAGTAACCTGGAAAATAGAGGAACCATAAGACTTATTAGACCAGATGAAAGTCATGATCAAAAAAGTTCCTAGACATTATAATCTCAAGAAATTATAAAGAAAAACCTGCCCGATACCATAGAATCCAAAGGCAAAGTAGAAATTGAAAGAATCTACCAATCACCCCCTGAAAAAAATTCTTCAAATGGAAACTCCCAGGAATATTATAATCAAATTCCAAAGTTCTCATGGCACAGAGAAAATACTGCTAACAATCAGAAAGAAAAAATTCACATACCCTGGAGCTGCCGGCAGGATCACACAAAATTTAGAATGCACTGCTATAAAGGAAAGAAGGGCTTAGAATATTATATGCAGAAGACAAAGAAGCTAGTTTTACCACCAAGAATAATCTACCATTAAAACCAAGTATGACCCTACAAGAGTAAAAATATATTTTTTAATGGAGTACTTCCAAGCATTCCTGGTGAGAAAACAATTCGATAGTCAAACAAAAATTTGATAGTCAAATAAAAGATTCAAGAGAAACATAAAAGGCTTAAAATAGTTTGTGGTGAGCACTGAAGCACTTCCATTTCATCATATACCCAGTGTGTTCATAACAAAAATGCACTCCAGTCAGTATTTTGGATCTGCATTGCCAGAGTGCACAGGCCCTTCTTTCATAAGGTAAATGTTTTTCCTGCCTAATGACATCCTCAGGTTTCAATTTTGGTAACTATAACTATATATGCACTAATCAATCCTATATCCAATATTAAGCAATGATTTGGACAGCCCAACCTTAGTTGAACAGCCCAAAGATAGCTAAGGACAACTTGAAAGTTCAGCGGGAAGACTCTGCCACACTGGAGTGAGAGTGGAGCACAGTCTAGCACATGGTCAGCAGCACAGACCAGATCTCAGCAGACCCGGATCAGTCCTTATGAATTATTGAATCAGCAGAGGCAGCTACTTCAAAAGCTCTCAGTCCACAGAGGGAACAGGGATCAGAAGGAGATTATAGGGGATTCTTTGATATCTCTGAGGCAACACTCTATTCTTTGCCCATACTCAGATCTGGGTTGCAGTTTTGGGTCCCAGTTCCAGGAAAAGGAAGAAGCACAAGAGAACTTGCTGCCACAGATGAGCAAGGATCCTTCTCATAGTTTCAGGGCAGAAAGAGTGCTGGTGATCACCTATAGACCAGAGAACACACCAGGAAAGTAGTCCCAACTTCTCCTTAGATCATATGCAAGTTGAAAACTTGCAGATCCCTAGAAATATCTCTGAAAAGAATTGCCAAAAAAAAAACCCAAAAGCTTGGGACAGTACATCCTCCACTCTGGAAGCAGAGCCCCACCTTAAAAAAGAGTTAAAAATCAAGTCATAGACTGGAGAAATGAACAAACAACTGAAGAAAAAAATCCTCACCTAGATCATTAATATGGTCATTAGGAAGATCAAATACACACTCAGAAGAAGATAAAGTCAAAACTTCTACATCCAAAGCCTCCAAGAAAATTATGTATTGGTCTAAGGTCATGGAAGCATTCAAAAAGAATTTGAAAATCAAGTAAGGATATTGGAGGAAAAATTGGATAGAGAAATGAGAGTGATGCAGGCAAATCACGAAAACTGAGTCAGCAGCTTTGTGAAGGAGACACAAAAGTACTGAAGAAAATAACAATAATAAATGGAAAAAGAGAACTACTTTAAAAAGTAGAATTGGCCAAACAGAAAAGAAGATTCAAAAATTCACTGAAGAAATATAGAATTGAGCAAAAGGAAACTGATGGCTTTGTGAGAAATCAAAACACAATAAATTAAAAACAATAAAACAAAACCAAAAGAATGAAAAACTAGAAAAAATGTGAAATATCTCATAGGAAAACAATTGATCTGGAAAAGATAATTTAAAAAGAATATTACTACCTGAAAGCTATGATCAAAAATAAAGGAGTCTAGATATCATCTTCAAGAAATTATCAAGAAAAATTGCCCTGATATTCTGGAAGTAGAGTAAAATAAAAATTGAAAGAATCCACTAATCACCTCCTGAAAAATCTCAAAATAAAAACTGCCAAAAATATTATAGTCAAATTTCAAAGCTCCTAGATCATGAAGAAAAATATTGGAAGCAACCAGAAAGAAACAACTCAATTATCATGGAGCCTCAGTACAGATAATACAAGATGTAGTAGCTTCTACATTAAGGGGTTATAGGACTTGGAATATGATGTGAAATTATTCAACAGTTCTATAGAATAATTAGGAACTATGCCCAAAGGACTATAAACCCATGCCTATTCTTTTAATTTTATGCCACTTTGATCAGTACCACTACCAGGTCTATATTCCAGAAGAAATGAGAAACAAGAAGGAAAAGAACATATATATATGTATATATATATATATATATATATATATATATATATATGGATATTTCTGGTAACAAGAAACTGGAAATTGAGAGGAAAGTCCATTAATGATTGAACAAATGTTCTATAAGAAATGATGAACAGGATGGTCTAAATAAAACCTGGAATGACTTACATGAGCAGATGCAATGGGAAATGAACTATTTGCAAAGTAACAGAAATATTTCAGGATGATCAGAACTGATGGGGTCTGAATATAGATTGAAGCATACTCTTTTTGACTTTATTTTGCTTGAAGTTTCTCTTTTTTGGTGGGGGGGAGTTAGTTTACTTTCACAACTTGACTATTATGGTAATGTTTTGCATGATTACATATTTTAACCTATATTAAATATGTTGTTTTCTCAATGAGAAGGAGGTAGGATGGGAAGAAGGAAGAGAATTCAAAATTCAAATTTAAAAATTCAATGTGAAAATGTGTAAAATGTAACTGAGAGAAAATAAAATAAAGTGAAAAAAGTGCTTAGAACAGTGCTTAAAACATAGTAGGCACTTAATAAATGTTTTATGATGTATTATTCTTTTGTATTTTATCACTTTTTTGTGGAGATAATCTTGGGAGAAGTAAATATTAGGGCCTTAGTAAATTAATATGAATGAACTTAAAAAGGCCTTTCTTATTAACAAAAAGAGGTTCAGAATTCTCTGGCAATTGAAGAGTGCTGACTTTTTGGACAGAGGAATATAATAAAAGAGAAAAGAAGGTACTAGATGGGAGAAAAAAAGTATTCACAGAAAAGAGACCATATGAAAGCACCTCTTTCAGATTTAACTAGGGTCAGTTCTATAGTCCTCATGGAAAGAGGAAGACCACTAAGGGGAAAAGAGTTTTCACATAATGGGAGATGTCAGAACCTTGAATCTCTTTCCCAACAATGTTAGAAAAATTGATCCATTGTAGACCTTCCAATGAAGTGAAAAAAGAGCAATTTTTAGCCCTATAAATTAGAGAATATCATAGTAATTTAACTGGAAGGGATCTAAAAAAATCATCTAGCTCAACTTCCACTGAGGAACAGGATGGTCAAATAGTTTTCCCAAGATTTTGCACATATTAGTCTGGTTCTTTCAACAATTTTATACCCTGGGATAGCCAGAGGCTCTTCCCCTTGCAATTATTTGCTATCTTCTATTTACAAAAGCATGTATCAATAATGATATCACTCCATGGTTCAATACTCCAAACTATTCCCATCAGATCCATATATTCCATTGACTTTTCTGGAAAAAAGCAAAATAATGGCTTAATTCATTACTAAACATATGAAAATATTTTTAAAAATTCACTTGTTTCATGTGAATATTTTATAACTTCAACCCCAAGGCAAACCCTACCTTCTAAAGATAAAATTTATTTCTACTCTCTTTGATCTACTAATTAATTTCCAAGAAGAGGGAAACAAGATATTCAGCATATTTCTAGATATGTTCCATCTCTTACTACAATAGGTTCTGGATGATAGCCATCATTCATAATACTTGCTAGGGAAGTGGTCACACAGCTGTACAGGAGATTATCACAGTCACTCCTGTGACAAACACCAGGCTAGGTGCTGGGCTTCTCCAAGGGAATTGTTAATGGTTTTTAATCCTTTCCAAAACATTGGAATATCAGGATCAACAACTCCAGGTTCTCTCCAATTCTCCTGTGGATTATTCTAACTCACATGATTCAACTCAGATTGGATCAAGAGCAGGATGCAACTCCCTGTTCTACAGAGAGTTACTAGAAAATAGCAGCACAGGGAAGGGTGGGGTGGAAAATATTCAAAGTGTTTTGATTTAGGGGGAATTAAAGGAGAATCTCCTGGTTTCTTCAACAATATTAATCACCATTTCTCTGTTGCCTTCTTCTCCATGTCTCTATTCTCAGGGACAATCAAGCTTTCTCTCCCTATCTCAGTCTCTCTGTCTCTGTCTTTCTCTCTCCCCCATCTTTCTGTCTCTGTGTCTCTCTCTGCCTTTACCTCCTTCAAAAACTCCATGTGCTTCTTCTCTTATGTCTGACATGATATAGTTATATGGTGATTCCAAACAATCTGGCTGAGGTTGGCATATAACCAGAAATCAACCTAATTTTCTCAGGCTCAGATAACAACATATTCCAAATGGACATATTCCCTCCGCAAAAAAACAAAAATTAACAGAGTTTATAATTGGACTCAGGTCGTTGCCAGACTTTGGGGTCTCCAAAATGAAGATTGGGAGTTTTGAATAGTGACAGAATTCATGCAAATTCCTGGGATTTAAAACTGCTCAGCATTTATTATAGAAGCCTGCAAAGTGTACAGATTAATACCTTTTCTCCTCTTAGAAAAGCAGGAGGAACTTTGAGGACAGACGGGAATGAAAAAAGAATAGGTGAGGTTTGTTTAGGGAGGAGAGAGAGAGAGAGTGAGAGAGAGAGAGAGAGAGAGAGAGAGAGACAGAGACAAAGATGACTGGTCTGAAAAATCTTCAAGCAGTGGCCATGAATGGAATTTATGTCAGGTTTTTATAGTCTCACCCATGAAGGGTCTGAAGACTGAGGGCAAAGGGGAAAGTGACTGAAACCAGGTAAAAGGTTGGGAGCTGGGGGTTGGGAATGAGGAGATGAACAAATTTTAAATTTTAACAATAGAATAATAGGAGTTAATTTAAATCCTATAAGCAGATAAAATTTTTATAAAATATAACAGTGTAAAGGATTGCAAAATTTGTTTCTAATCACAACATCTCCCATGTCATAATTCCTTGCATCATGGTCTTCTAATACCTTATAATATAAAACTATTATGGATAGGAAATAAATTTGGGATTTCAATATTTTAGGGAACTCTTGTATTAAGTAACTCCCTCTACCAATGCCAAGTTCAAATCTGTTCTACAATTTATAGTCTTAGAGTGTTGCCTGGGGCACTGAGAATGATTTGCCCAAGATTTCACAGAGCTTGAACATAGGTCGATCTGAACTTTCATGCCAACCCACTATCTATTTGGTCATATTGTCTTTAAAAGCATACATACTGAGAAATACAAATTAAAACAACTCTGATGTAATACCTCACACCTATCAGATTGACCAAGATGAGAAAAAGAGAAGATATTGGAGAGGTTGTAGGAGGATTGTAACATTGATGCTATTGCTGGTGGAGTTGCGATCAGATCCAACCATTCTGGAGAGCAATATGGAACTATGCCCAAAGAGCAATAAAAATGTTCATTCCCTTTGATGTAGCAATTTCAATTCTAGGACTATATCCAGATGAAATCATAGGAAATAGGGAAAGTACCACATGTTCCAAAATATTCATAGCACCTTTTTGTAATGGCAAAGAATTGGAAATTGAGGGGATGCCCCTCAATTGGGGAATGACTGAATGGAATATTAATCTTCTATAAGAAACCATAAATGATCAGACTCTAGGGAAGCATGCAATGAATCACAGGATCTGATGCTGAGTGAAGGGAACAGAACCAAGAGAACAAGGTACACATTAATAACAACATTGTGAGATAAACAAACTTAATGGAAGCAACTCCTCTCAGCAGTTCAGAGAGCTAGAACGAGTCATATTAGACTGGCTATGGACAATGTTATCCCCATCCAGAGGAAGAAAAACAAGACAAAACAAAAATCAGAATCTGATGAATACTTTAAAAAATTATCTTTCCCTTAATTCTAATTCCTCATACTGAAAACAACTAATCTATAAACATGTTTATCAAAATATGTATGTACAATGCTACCCTGACTACACTACTGATGGGAGGGGGGTGGGAAGGGAGGGTGGAAGAAAATTTTGTAACTTAAAAATATACAGTACATGCTTCAGCAGCATATATACTAAAATTGGAATGATACAGAGAAGTTTAGCATGGCCCCTGCACAAGGATGACACTCAAATTCACAAAGCATTCCATATTTTTAAAAAACCATTTTAATCAATATGTGTGTGTACACATATACATATGGATGAAAAAATAAAGTCATGAATACTAAAGGAAATTTAACGCAAAGCACACTTTCCCAATTTAAAAATCAAAGACATAAGAGAAACCATCTAAATTCTATTTCCCATGAAGTTGGAAAGAGTTTGGGAAAAATTCCTGCCAACAGAATGCCCAGAACTAAAACCTCTATTAATTACTGAGTCCCCATTTGTCAGTCTGACTCCATGCTGAGGAAAAAGGTCTTGAGGCTTTAATCTCATTCCCTTTTTTCCTTCAGTTTAGTCTCTAATTAAATAACACATTTTATTCCACTATTTTAAAATAAGAAAAAAATTTAATGGAATGACATACTATCTATAAAAGGTCAATTTCTGACAAATGGAAAAATTTTCCCCCTTTGAAATATATTTCAAACAAGATGTTTCATTGGACAATTGTGGAAATGGAGAAATTCCTTAGTAACATATGAGAGCAGTAGAGGGAAAAAAATGTCTGCACCATATGGCATTGCATTTTCTTCAGGAAAGCAAGCCTCCTGGGACCAAACTCTTTGCTACTAATCACAGCAGTAATTAGTGATGATGTTGGTTAGTGCTTATGAACAAGGGCGCCATTTTAGCTGGGACTGTACCATGACAGGTTCTGCCCACCTTTTCTTTCTCTCCTTTCCAGAATCCCCCATCCCTGACATGACTGAATGAGTTTCTCAGATGTCTATAATCAGTCTAGCTTGGACATATTTGGCTACTGAGACTTGTGCACATTTTTGAGGATGAAAGCAGAAAGTAATTTTCTTTAGAAAGAATGAAAGTCTTCCTTTAATTGTAGTTGGTTAGCTTAGAAGTAACATAGCTAAATTATCATGGGAAATAAAGGAGGGAGAGAGGGTGGTGTGTTGGATAAGAGAGAAGTTCTGAGGCAAGTTTGATTATGTAAATTATGATACCCAGATGAGCAGACAAATAAAATATTCAAGGCCTAGTCTCATTGCATCCTTATCATTGTTATTTAAATAGTGTCATAGATGTATATACATTCTTAAACTGTGGGGGGCAGAGGGGAGAGAAAATCCCCCCTGAAGGGTTTTCTATTCCAAGATGTATGTATTATTGTGTAAAAACGAATAAACATATGTTGTGGGCAGGTTGCTTTCTGCTGAAATGCTCTATCTCTCAGGGTCTATGGTGAAATTTCAGCAATTTCTTAAGGAAGAAGAGATAAGAAGGGGATTAATGTACAGTAATTGGCAGGCTGTTCCAGGCCGACAGGCAGCATAAAATATGGAAGTCAATTAAGGATAACCAAAGAGAGAACCGGTTTCTACTGTAGAGATGACTAGAGGAGTGATCAAGAAGAGGAGGAGGGGGAAGGGAGGAGAAGGGATGGATGGAGAGAGAGAGAGAGAGAGAGAGAGAAGAGAGAGAATGAGCCCTTTGGGAAAAAGCCAAAGCCAAGAGCTCCCAGCATCTTTCTAGATAAGGAGCCCCAAGGAATGAAAAAAGTTATTCTCTTGGTCACTTGACTCTGTGAGAAGGCTAATGCCATTTCCTAGTTTTGCATAAGAAAACAGGAGCCTAGAGAGGTTAAGCAATTTGCCCAAGGCAACCCAGCAAGTGCCCACAAAAGTAGTTAGCAAGGCTTTGGATTTTTCCTTCTCAGGCCTCCCCCCGCCCAGACCCAGGGGCCATGCTGTCTCCTAGTAACGGTCCTGGAAGCATAGCAACAAAAAGTACCCCCTGTAGGACTGCCTTATTATCTACTGAAGTAGAGTGGTGGAAGATACCCAGGGGTGGCCAAAATGACTGCTAAAAACAAGGGCAGAGTAAGCTTCTTTATGGAAAAGGTTTACATCTATAACTTCAGAGGACAGCCCAGATTTATTTTTCCTTCAGGAAATTCAAACTTCTAACACTTAAGTAGCTTCAAATTTTAACTGAGTAAAACATGATATTTCAAAGTGGTCAGGAGGAAGTTGTGAGCAATTGAAATACTGAGTTTTTGTGGGAGCTCAACTGTAACATCAGCTAAAATTGATGCTATTCAACCTGCTAATAACCTGTATGAATGGAGATGTATAAGCAATTAATTCTTGATTATATGCACTAATGGAGAGAGGAAAGGGGACTGTTCATCTGAAACAATGGGAAAACTGAGTTTTTGGAAGACTTCATTTGGATTCCTCCCCTCCTCCCAAGTATTTTACTTTTGCAATTGTCGTTAGCTTGAGCCATTATTAAAAATTAGATTTTACTCTCCAAAACAAAATAAAACAAAAAAATCCCAACCGTCTGAGGGTAGCATAAGGGAAATCTACAAATTCAAAAATCAACCTGAACTTGTAATGAAAAATAAACGTGCTGCCTTTTGCTGTGCCTAGTAGCTTCCTTCTACCTGATAATTAGTATTAATAATAGTAGTTACTATTAATAAATGCTGATTGATCAAGTTTCCTATCTTTGGGACTACACATTCTCAGGTACTTCAAATAATCTAGCTATTGATGCAGGGAACTGTAAATTTGAGGACTGTTGGGATCAGTTGGAGACAAATTTTGTAAACCTTTGTTTGCATTGTTAAGGGAATCCTCCTTCTTTCCTTTATCTTCTAATTTGGGCCATGGCCTGAGAACCTGACCTTCACTCTGATCTAGATAGCATCCTCTTTTGGGCAGCCAGGACATGCAGGTGCTGGAAACAGGACTAAGACCACCCATAAGAGACTGACCCCTCCCCAAAAGACAAAAATCTCCAATAGGGGACTTGGGTCATTCCCTGGTCACCACCCCTTTCCATGGACCCTGAGGGAGATAAGGAAGTTTTGGGAGGAGGCTCACTGTCTTTTTACCTTTCCAGGCTTCTGCTGAGTTTTGGCAGCTGTTCTGCCAAGATCAATTAGCAATCACAGCCTTTCTTTAATCTCTACTTAACATTCTTATCATTTTCTTTTGTGTTGTAACTTCTTTTTAATAAATCTCTATTTTCTTTCCACACCTGCATCCCCAGGTCTTGTAGTGATTCTTCACAGTGGATAATTGAACCCAAGTGGCAACAGTATGATAGGGTTTTGTGTCCCCTCACCATTCTGTTCATTCTCCCTTAGATCAATTTTAATTAAGTCCATAAACTTTATAATGTACCTAAGATGTGAAGGGCACTGTGCTAGATGTAGACAATAACAAAGACATAAATGAATCAATCCCTGCCCTCAACTCACTTATTCTTCTAAAAGGTTGCAACATGAACATATCAGCAAATACAAAGAATGTAGAAATTAATATAAGGTACTTTTTTTAGGTTTTTGCAAGGCAAACAAGGTTAAGTGGCTTGCCCAAGGCCACACAGCTAGGTAATTATTAAGTGTCTCAGACCGGATTTGAACCCAGGTACTCCTGACTCCAGGGCCTGTGCTTTATGCACTACACCACCTAGCCACCCCTTATAAGGTACTTTTTAAGAGGGAAGGAGTTTACTAATGACCATCTTAAATGTCATTCTAAAAATTAGATTATTCCAGAAATAGTTGACTAGAGTACAGTAGAGAGGAACTGTTCTTTCAAAACACTTTCCTTCCATTGATGCAGTCTATATTGGCACACTCACTAAAGTCAACAGGTTAAAGAATTTTGATTTAGAACTGGCAGTGACCTTGGAAATCATTGAGTCCAGTCCCTCATTTTTCAGATGAAGAACCTGAGCTCCAGAAAGTATAAGTGTCTTGCCCCAAGTTACATAGTCAGTAAATATCTTGGTGGGGGAGTGAGGAGGATAGGAGATATTTATTTGAATCCAGACCTTCCTGATTTCAAATCCAATGCCCTCTCCATTATTCCACACCATCACATTTTTGCATGAGCTACCTTAAACCACTTCTCTCCATTTTTGTTTTAATGTAAATGAATTTTTGAAGCCAAATGTCATGCTTCACATTTATTCTTATTAAATTCCATACAGTTCACTTTAGACTACCATTTTAGCCTTTTCATAGATATTTTTTATTCTAATCCTATCAGATAATGAATTAGCTTTTTCCTTCAAGCTTTACATTATCCACAGGTTAAAGTATACTACCTATATCTTCAAATGTCATTAAAAAAAATGAACAGTTGTATGCACTACCTTGTTCTGTATCACTGAATTGTCACATCAAAGGGGCTTGCATAGCTCAGTGAAACTATGGGCTATGTTATAGCAGGAGAGTTCTGACAAAAAGTGACCCACTGGAGGAGGCAGTGACAAAACACTCCAGTATCTTTGCCCAGAAAACTCCATGGACAGTTGGTCTACAGTGTCACAAAAAGTTGGAAACAATTGAACAACAGCAACAAATATGCTCAATATTAGGCATTTTCCTTCAATCAATTCATTCAATTGATTTCTTTAATCAGCACCCTTTGAGGTATGAAAGCTAGCACAAACTGCTGGATAATGGATAGAATTCTAGACTTGGAATCAAGATAACATAGACTCAGTTCCTGCCTGGATAATCTCTGTTTTACTTTGTACTTTTCTATGGACAAGTTAAGTGACTCATCTAAAACTCATTATTCTCATTTCTAAAATGGCAATAATAACATATTGGGCAATATTAATCCTCATATGTTTGTTTCAAGGCTCAAGAAAGTCTAAAAAGTGCTTAGTAAACTTTAAAATATATATACATATATATATATAATGTTGGTTATTATGTGTTCAGCACACTAGATTTGAATTTATATAACAATTATTAAGGAGTTCATATACTTCCATTTTATCACCTAGCATATGGTGACTTGACAGATATCTTGCTAAAATACAGGTACAAAATTCCCCAACTACCAAACAAAAAACTGTCAAAAAAAAAGATGAGGTTAGTTTGATTTGGCTTGTGCTTAATGAATTCATCCTAGATAGTTCTTGTCTTCCTAAGTACTGAAAACCTACCCCATTTCATAATGGGTTCCATTACTGTTACAAGGATCAATATCAACCTCACTAGCCTATGGTTTCGAAAAATCTATTTTTTAACTTCGTTAAAAATACACAACAATAAGCAATAGTTACAAATAGGAAAATTTAGATTTTGTGTCAGAAAACAAATTCCTAATAACTGAAGTTATCTATAAGTGGAATGATCTTCATTGCAAAGTGTGACCTGCAAAGTATTTTCTAGTCATTGGTTCATGGACACCTCTATTTTATACAAGATTTCGTAAAAATCACTGAAAAGTTTCAGCTATCAATCAATCAATAAATATTTATTAACTATTTAATACGTTCCAGGAATTGTCTTAAGAGCAAGAGGAACAAAGGAAAAGAAAAAATAGTCCTAGCCCATGAGACCCTTATATTCTATTAGAAAAATATCTATTTATCTAGGCAGCTAAATGGCACAGTGGGTAGAGTGCTGGCCCTGAAGTCAGGATGACCTAAGATCAAATCCAGTCTCAGACATTTACTAGCTGTGTGATCTTGAGAAGGTCATTTAACTCTGATTGCCTGCATCCAGGGCTATCTCCAGTGATATCTGACTACTGGACCCAGATGATTCTGAAGGAAAAAGTGAGGCTGGTGACTTATCATAGCACCACTCTCATTCAAATCCAATTCATGTACATGTCATGGCATCACCTCTTGTATGTCGTGGTCTTGTTCAAAAAAATGAAAGATTAAAAAAATCATCCATCTTCTATCTATCTACTATACACACTATGTGTGCACAGAAACCTACAAATGCATTTGCATATATGTTATATATAAATAAGAAACATACTACCTATATTGAAGATAATCAATATCAAAAGGCAAACAATGGAAGCTGTAAGGAAGGAAGGGGGAAACCAAAAAAAACCACTCTCCTATTAAAAAATGGCATTTGAGCACCATAGGATGTGGAGGTAAAAAATTACAGCATTTGAGTTCCAGCCAAGATGGCAGAGAGAAGACAGATATTGTGTTAAGTGCTCCCTGTGTCCCCTCAAAAATAACATGAAAGAAATTTCTCAACAGAAACTCAATCAACAAAACCCAGAAAAAGAAGCTAGGAGAACACCTACCAACAAGGTCAGTCTCAGGGGACCTTGGGTGAACTGGGAGAGTAGACCAGAGAATGGGGGGTGGGGGAAGAAGCCAAAGAAGGCCTTAACTTTGGAGAGAGGCCTTAACCTCAGAGACTTTGGTGAGATATAGATCAAGAACCAACTTTAGATGCAGTCTTTGGCCAGGGGGAGGAAAGGTCTGCAGCATAGAAATCATCCAGCTCAGTGCTGGACCTGAGCTCCATACTTTTGGAGCATTCTTCCAAAAACAAATGGTAGCTGCCCCACCCCACCCCCCATCCCCTCAAGCACAGGTGTGGACTAAGGAGTCCACTCAGCTGAAAGGGAGATTGGCTTTCAGCCCATTGTTCAAGGTCAACTCAGACACTACTGCCCCTCCTCCCTCCCTTCAGGATAGGGAGAGGGATTCAATCACTCCAGAGAAAGCAACCAGTACTCCCTACTGGCCCGATCTTGGAATTACTAAGCCAAAGCCTCTAGGATCTTCAAAAGTAAACCTTTGAGAGCCAAACCCACCCAACACAAGATCCTAGAAAAATGAAGTAAAACCATAGAAAGGGGAACCCATGGAGAAATATTTAGAAGACCAGATTCTAACCCAGAGAGACCTAGCACTTCTAAGGAGAATATGAATTGGTCTTCAGCATAGAAAGACTTCCTTGAAGGAATCAGGAAGGAGCTTAAAAATCAATTGGAAAAGTTGGGAAAAGAAACTCAACAGAAAATTAACACATTGCAAGAGAAAATTAACATCTCACAACAAGAAAACAAAACACTGGAAAATACAATTGGACAAATACAAAAAGAAGATAATTCTCTCAAATCATCAATTGGGCAAATGGAAAACTCCTTCAAAAATAGAATTGACTGATTGGAAAAGGAGTTGCAAAAGGTAAATGAAGAAAATTCTTCTCTTAAAAAAAGAATGGAATCTGTGGAAATTAATGACTTCATGAGAAAACAAGATTCTGTTAAACAAAACCAAAAGATCAAAAACATAGAAGAAAATGTAAACTACCTCATCAGCAAAACCATTGACCTCGAGAACCAATCAAGAGGGAACAACCTGAGAATTATAGGAATTCCTGAAAACATTGAAGAGGAAAAAAAGCCTGGACTTAATATTACAGGATTTAGTGATGGAAAACTGCTCTGATATCATGGAACCAGAGGCAAAATACTTATAGAAAGAATACATCAATCCCCTCTAGAAAGAGATCCTAAAATGAAAACACCAAGAAATGTTGTGGCCAAAATCCAGAACTATCAGATAAAAGATAAAACCCTGAGAGCAACCAGAAAAAAACAATTTCAATACCAAGGAGTCACAGTAAGGATTATGCAGGACCTGGCTGCATCAACATTAAGGAATTGAAGGGCCTGGGATGAGATATTCCAAAGAGCAAAGGAGCTTGGAATGAAGTCAAGAATCTACTGTCCAGCAAAGTTGAGCTTTCTCTTCCAGGGGAAAAGATGAACATGTAATGAACTGGGAGATTTCCAGCATCTCCTGACAAAAAGACCAGAGCTAAACAGAAAATTTGAACATCAAACAGGAGACTCAAGAGACACATGAAAAGGTTAAAAAAAAGGTAAAGGAAAAGAAACTGCTATATAATAAGATGAAACTGTCTAAATCCCTACCTTAGAATTGTAACTCTATTAGAGAGAATATACTTAGCCAAAAGTGTTGGACACTTATGACTTTTCTGTGATTCAGATAGAATTCTTTAAAAACAATACCTCCTTAAGGAGGGTCAGTAAGGAGATGGGAGGATGGAAGAGATTGACTGGGCTAAATCTCATTACATCAAGAGGTACCAAAGACCTATTGTAATAGAGAGGAAGAAGGGAGGAGATGAGAACCACCTGAATCTTCATCTCATCATACTTGACTTAAACTTAACTTATACATATTCAATTAAGTTAAGAAACTTATCTTACCTTTCAAGTATTAAAAGGGGGAAAAGGGGAAGGGGGATGGGGAAGAGAGAAAAGGGAGAACTAACAGAAGGAAGGGAAGGAGGAAAGGGAAAGGGGGAAAGAAAGGGAGGGGGGTTGATAAAGGAGGGAAAACACACTGAAGGGGGTGGTATTCAGAAACAAAATTTTGGATAAAGGGAAAAAAGGGGGAAAATACAGAGGGAAGATAGCATGGAGGGCAATAAAGAGTTAGTAATTATAACTTTGAATGTGAATGGGATAAATGCTCCCTTAAAATGTAAGCTATTACCAGAGTGGATTAAAAACCAGAATCCTACAATATGCTGCTTACAAGAAACTCATTTGAAGCAGAGACATACATATAGAGTAAAAGTAAAAGGTTAGAGCAAAATATATTTTCTTAAGCTGAAGTGAAAAAGTAGGGCTTGCAGTCCTTATCTCAGACAAAGCAGCTGCAAAAATAGCATTAAAAGAGATAAGGAAGGACTCTATATCATCATAAAAGGTACCAAGACAATAAAATAATTTCAATGCTAAATATGTACACACCCAATGGTATCAAATCCAAATTTTTAGAGAAGTTGAAAGAGCTAAAGGAAGACAAAGACAGCAAAACTCTACTAGTGGGAATGGCTTAACAAACTATGGTATATGTATGTAATGGAACACTATTATTCTATTAGAAACCAGGAGAAATGGGAATTTAGGGACTCATGGAAGGATTTGCATGATCTGATGCTGAGCAGATGAGCAGAACCAGAGAAATATTGTACACCCTGATGGTGGCATGAGGGTGATGATCAACCTAGATGGACTTGCTCATTCCATCAGTGCAACAATCAGTGACAATTTGGGGCTGTCTGCAATGGAGAATATCATCTGTATCCAGAGAAAGAATAGTGGAGTTTAAACAAAGATTAAAAACTATTACCTTTAATTTAGAAAAAATCATTATCTTATTATGTAATTTTGCTATCTCTATTACTATATTTTTCTTCCTTAAGGATATGATTTCTCTCTCATTACATTCAACTTAGATCAATGTATACCTTGGAAACAATGTAAAGACTAACAGACTGACTTCTATAAGGAGTGGGGGGGAGGAAAGCAAGATTGGGGGAAAAATTTTAAAACAAAATAAAAAAATCTTAAAAGAATTGTAGCATTCTAGGCATGGGAATAGCCAATGGGATGAACATAGGGACTGAAAATGAACAACCATGTGAAAGGAACATGCTTGAATTTGTAGAGAGAAAGGATGTGTAAAAAGCCTGGAAAAGTAGAAAGGGAACAAGTTTAAACAGTTTTATATAACAAATTAGTTACTATTTGAGCCTAGAGGTAATAAATAATAAATCACTAGAGATTCTTAGTTGGTCAGATCTCTAGGATAATTCCTTTGACATCAGAGTGGAGGAGAGAGTTGTAAGGAGGTACATGTGATGAGGAGTCAACTTGAAGCTTACTGAAATACAGTCTAGGCAAATGAAGATGAGGACTTGTACTAAGTGAATGAGTAAAGAAAATGGTAGATATGTAACAGATAGATTGTTGTTGTTCAGTTGTTCCAACAATATCTTTAAATTGCCACATTTGTTCATCCATTGTTTGGTCAAGTTCATCTTTTTTGTTACTCTCTTTGGAGGTTTTATTGGCAAAGGCACTGGAGTGGTATCCATTGCTTTCTCCAGATCATTTCACAGATGAGAAAGCTGAAATAAATGGGGTTAAGTGACTTGGCCAGGCTCACATGGCTAGTAAGAACCTGAGACTAATTTGAATTTAAGGAAATTATATTTTCTTGACTCCAGTCTCAGCACTCTACCTAGCTACTCAGAGATAGACTAAAATGTAGTTTATCCAGGTCAGATTACCTGAACTAATTGAAGAAAATAAGGTACTGTCTTACCATCTCTGTATTTATCTTGGATTTATTTCTTGTAAACTATTTTTATTTCATCTCTGAAACCTACACATACATTCAAGGCATCTCTTAGAATATTATTTACTCAATGCTATATAGCTCATAAGACTCCACTAAGGTTTTTTTTAAAAAAGTCTGACAAATCCAAAGGACACCTTAGTTCCCTCCATTCCTTCAGATGGTTCTGTGCTCTTCAGTTCCATTAGGCACTAAGTCAGATTAACTTTTTACAGAAATACTTACTTCAAAAGGTGTAATCGCAAAAATCTAAACTTACTCTTTCAACACAGGAGGCATAATCCTCCTCCTCCTCCTCTTCCCTGTGTCTCTTTAGCCTCTGGGGAAGGAAAAAAAGATTAGGTTCACAGTTTAGCTTGATTCCTATAGAACAAGTCCCAGTTTTAAATCCAAACCCCTCCTCAGTTCCAAGTTCAATACACTCTGACTTTTTTTAGGGTTTCCAAGCCAGGCTGACAGATAATACCAACCTGCCTACAATTCTGACTCCAAAATCACCATAGTTCAAGCTTCCATAGGAAGGATAGGATCACCTCCGGGTGCTTGTAATTGAGGACAAACACTATAGAACAGAAACAAACACCCCTGAGTCCATTTGTCACAGTCAAGATAAAAGAAAGGGAGCAGGGGGAAAGTGAGTCCTTCCCCACTCACTGGTACAATTCAAAGCTTCCATGCTGGGGCCAGTAAATAAGAGTTGCTTAAAAGAATGGAGCAGAAAAAAGAGATCAGTTCAGTCTTCCCAGTTTTAAAGATGAAAGCAGCCAATCAGAGAGGGTTATCATTATCTATAAGGAAAGTGACACACTGGCCTCCAAGCTAGGCAATTTGGACAGCTCCATAGGCCCTCTTGCCTAGATAAGCCAGGGCACCAGAGAGAGATTCCTGATACTTAGGTATGATTTATAGAAACTCCAATTTACGATTACCTTTATGACCAGAAGTTATAGTTTCCCTCCTCACAAATGAGCTTGTGTTTTTTTCCTACATAACTACTACACAGATTCATTGTTCCCATTTCAATTGTGATTTTTCTGCCCTATCTCATCCCTAAATAGAATTTAAGTTCCCTGGAGACAGAGACTATTTCTCATTCTCTCTTTCTATTCCCAATGTCAAATACAGTACCTTGCACAAAATGCCATAATTGCTTAATGTTTGTTGAATGGAATTTAAGATTCACAAATATAAAAGAATATACCTTTCCCCCTCCTAAACTTTTGCCTAAAGCATCCAAAGTCAGTTTAATGATAGCTAATACTTATTCATCACTGTGAATCAAATCCCCTGGGAAAATAACTTTCCTATTGGTGGCCATGTGCTTGTCTAGAGACTAATATTGATCAGGGACACTTGTAAAAGAAGGATCAAATTTAAAAATAATTATATGATTTTTAAAGACAAAAAAGGCTCCTTTTGATTGTAACTCTGCTCTGCCCCCAAACCATAAAGAATGTTATATATCTGATAAGAATGTTAGTGTAGAATCTGAATGATCAGCTTAACTGATTCCCAACCTTAAACTCAAATAGAACAACATATCTTCCAAAAAGTGTGATTTTGCTGCCAGAGCATCCTGATTATGCATGTGAAGAAAAGAACTTCCAGACATGAAAATGAAAATGGGCTTTCCTGCTCTAACAAAATTAAACAATAAAAGAAGTCAAACACTTATAAATTACTTAGAAATCCCACACCTATATATAATGGACGCTTTTCTCAAAAAACAAGTCAGAAGATTTTGGCCAAGTTAGACACCAAGAAACATCATGGAAAATGAAACAGTATCAACTTAGCAGATAGGAAATGACTAGTTACCAAAGTGGGAGGCATTTCAGGAAAAGGTGTTTGGGCAGTTGTATCATAAATTAGCAAGAGGTATGGTCAAAATTAAAGTTCCAGCTTGAAACATAACTATTGAGACTTTTAAAATAAGAAATGGTTAAAAGTAAAGACAATGAACATAATTATCGTACCTTCTGATGATGTTTGTCCTTTATTCTCAAAAAAGGCCATGATAGCAAGCAAGTGAATTAAATTTGCTTGGGGAGGTACTATGATAAGTCACCAACCTCACCTTCTTCTCCAGAGTCACCTGGATCCAGTGGTCAGATTTGAATCAGGATGACTAGAGTTGGCCCTGTATCTAAGGCAGTCAGGTTAACTGACTTGCTGAAGTTCACACAACTATTAAATGTCAAGTGTCTGAGGCTGGATTTGAATTCAGGCCTCCTTACACCAGGACTAGTGTTCTAAACACTGTGGCACCTAACTGTCCTCAGATTTTAAAGACTGTAAGATAGTTTTCATAACAAGTGAGTCAAGGGAATCCAGAATTTGGTTCAATTGGAAAATATTTAATATTCTTACTAATTGGAGAGATTTGGCAATCAAGGACAGCACCAGTTTAGAATATGCTTCAATTTAATTTATCCTTTGATTGAATTCCAGTGAAAGTTTCTAGAGAATAAGCAGTTCAAATGAAGTTTGTGATAATCTGTGCATTTTACTTATCTATTTATTAGCCATCATTACTATCATATTTAGAACTGGATGTTCTAGCAATCCTTAAGTAATCTTTAGTTAGTGATAGACAGACAGACCAGACAGATAGATAGTTGGATAGAAAGGAAGGAAGAGATAAATCATTTATTGAATACTTATTTTGGGTCAGATTGGAGATACAAATATATAATGCATGTAAGCAGGTTCCTCATCAGAAGCTCTCTACAAAGATGAAATAATAAATACTCCCTCTCTCTCTCTCTCTATGATTGTGTCTGTCTCTCTGTGTGTCTCTCACTTTGTCTCTTTTTGTCTCTCTGTTTTTCTCTGTCTCTCCCATATATGTGTATATGTATGTATGTAATATATGTATGTGCATGAGTGCATATATGTCTATAGCACCCAAACTATAGGTTTTCCTTCCCAACTTACACATGTCCTCATAAATTAGGTCCCTGAAAGATGTGACTGCTCCTTCCTATTCAAAGGTATTCAGAGGATCCATATCCTGACAATTATATCTGGCTCCCTCACTGGTCGACTTAGTTTTCATAGTTAACCAGTGGACAATTATCTCAAAGCAAATGCATTTACTGATATTCTGTAGTAAGACCAAAGACATAAAACACTTTCCAAAAGACTGTGACCAACTCTCCTACAAGTAAAGAGAGCATCAGTGGGAAGAGAAGTCTTTTATATAGAGTACATAGCAAGACACTTCCTTAGGGATTGCAATGTGATCAAGGCAACATGAAGTTTCTCCAGTGCTGCAAGGCTCTAAAGGTCTTTCCAAAGCTTGTGATATTCTCATACTGCTCCCCTCTGAGAATGGTATGTGTGCCAAGCCAACCACCTTGCTGCTAGGTCTTGCTCCTCAGAAAATAAGGTTTCTGTCTGAGAGTTCAGTTTCCTGGACTCTCTGGGCTTGTTTCACACAGGGCAGCTTTAGTTTCCTACTAGGTGGTTAACCTCAGAGCTAAACACCATAACCAAGAGGGGAAGGAGAGAAAGAACTTCAAGGGGAAAGGTAAAAATTCATTGCTCTATTAAAAGCTGATTTCATTATACATAGATTGCTCTCCCCTATACTGCCAAGGATCATACTCCTCAAACTTTCTTGCCATGTTTTGTGTGAAGATATGGTAAACTAGCTTTGTGAAAGCCTCCTAAATTGTGACCAATGCTTTGCCACACAAGAGCCCTTCAATTTCATCAGGGAATGTACAAAAGGAACTGGGAATGGGCATGTTTTCACCCTTTAAACCAGATGGACCTGGTTATCTTTCATCAACCTCTCTCAGTGATTATAATCACTTGAACTGAGGGTGGTAGGATGAGAACTTTTGGTGAATGGTATCCTGACCAACTTTCCACCATTATATATGTGTAAAAATGTGTGTATACATATATCTATGTGTATTTCTATGCATATGTGTGTATAAATATATGAGATTTTTGATACACATACTTCTTTCCCACTATCTTGATCTTACGCTACTAAGTATTCCTTGATCCTATAGCTTCCCAAAATGAGGAGTGGACCTCAAGGTCTACTTTGACTGATCCTAAAACATTAAGTTAAATATCATTCCAAGATTCTAGACTGCCTTATTAAAAAACAGATTAAAATGAAAGAGGAATGGTGGCCTGTTGGGATTTAAAATTCAGGTCAGAGAAAGGAATAAGCATTTATATAACATCTTTTATGTGCCATGGAATTGTATTTAGGACAATACAGTTGCATTTTATTTGACCGTCACAACAAGCCTGTGAGGTAGATGCCATTATGATACCCATTTTACAGTTGAGGAAACTGAGGCAAATAGAAGTCAAGTGACTTACCCACTCACCTAGTAAATGTCTGATACCATATTTGTTCTCAGGTCTTCCTGACTCGGGGTCCAGTTCTCTGATCAAGTGTTCTCCGTACCACCTACAATAAATAACAAGTAAAAAGTTAATGAACAAAAATCATGTCCATGAATCATACTCCTTTTTTTACACAAGAGTCATAGATGGTCCAAAAGTGTACTAAATTGGTTGGAGGTGGGGGGAGTAATAATGGGTCAGGGGCAGTGTGATGCAGACAAATCTAGATGGATACCAGTCATGATAACTAATCTATAAGCTCTTGATTTCATTTTGAAATTTTTCCTTTTATTCAGACAGTCCTTTTGGTGATTAAGCTAAAAATTAATTTTGGAATCAATCTACCTGATTTTTCCCCCCTAAGTCAATGACTTCTAAAATGAGGTGGCTTCCATAAGAAAGACTTTTTTAAAAATAAAAATGAGGGTGAGAAAAGAGTGATATATAATACTTCATGAAGTCATTTCCAAGGTAAATTTTATGTTTTTTAAGAGCTATGCACTTAATAATTCTACTCCTTGAATAAGGAGAGGAAGAAAGGATGTAGAGGACTGCAGAGGATTAGGTTATAGTTATGTCTTATATTGTAGAGACAAGTTCATTGATATAGCATTACCAGACTAGGTGATAAAATATTTATACATAAACTTCAGGATAAAATGGGCAGAAAATTGTATATACATTATTACTCTATTTCCTATCAGTGATCACTACTAATGACCTAATTGTGCTAATGACTCAGTGTCTCTCTGGACTTTGTATTTGGTAAATATTTATTAATGATAATTATAATTTTGTTTAAAAGTCCTGGACAGGTTTGTGATTGAATCTTGGCTCTGCCACAGTCTACCTGAGTGACTTTCACCAAGTAAAAAAATCTTAGAGTAGAAATCAAGGCCTCAAACTAAGTTAAGGCTAAAATAGATTTAAATAAAGGAGATAAACAGGTAACTACATTTTGATAAAAGTTACTATACACAATGAGCAATATCAATACTGAACCTAGATGAAATTAAAAAGATTGAATATAGCAGAAATGAAAACTGAATAAAAACAATTTTAAGAAGTTATCTTGCCCAATTATGTCAACAAATTTGATAATTTAAATGAAATGAAAGAATTTTTACAAAAATTTAAATGTCTAAATTAGTAGAAAAAAAAGAAGAATATCCAAATATTTATATTTTAGAAAAAGAAATTGAACACTACTACATAAATGAGTAACATAAGAAAAGAGCACCGGGACCAGATGGATTTACAAATGAATTTTACAAAAATTTTAGGTCACCTAATTTCAATATAATTTGAAATTATTTGGAATAAGAGGCAAAGAAGAGATCCTACAAACTCTTTTTATGAAACAAATATAATACTTATAGCTGAAGTAGGAAGAGTAAAAACAGAGAAAGACAATTATAGACCAATTTCATTAATGAATATAAATGAAAAAATTCTAAATAAAATATTAACTATTATATACATTGTACATTATGACTAGGTGAAATTTATACCAGGAACACAAGGATGGTTAACATAATGAAAACTATTAACATAATTGATTATATTAAAAAGGTTAAAAAACCTTTTTCATATAATTATAGCATTATCACTATATCAATAGATGCAGAAAATATTTTACTAAAGTATAACATTTATCTCTATTAAAAAAATGAAAGGAAAGGTAGAAATGTATGTCTTCCATTAATTGTTAAAAAACATTACATAAAACATTAGCAAACATTTCTAATAAATTACAAGCTTTCCAGAAAAATCCAGTGATGCCCATCATCACCAATATTATTTAATATATTTTGGAAATCCTAGTAATAGCAATCAAAGAAACAGAAATCAGAATAGGGCATGGAAAAATAAAGCTATCTCTTTTATGTAGGTAATATACTTGGAAAATCCCAAATCTGAACTTAAAAGTTGGTTGAAACAATTAATAATTTTAACAAAATAGCGTCATATAAAGTAAATTCCCATAAATCATCAGCATTCCTATATATCACAAAGCCTAGCGAGAAGAGGTAGTAAGAATTACCCCATTTAAAATATTCTAGATAATATAAAATATTGAGGTATATACTTAACCAAACAAATCCAGAAACTAGATGAACAAATTATGAAAAAATATTTTATATAAATAAAATCAGAGTGAAAGAAGTCAAAAAATATTAAATTTTATGGGTAGGAAGGACTAATATAAAAAAATGATAATTTACCTAAACTAACTTAAAATTCAATGCCATCTCAATGCCTAATTTTTTTTCTTAATTAGGAAAAACTATAGCAAAATTCATTTGGAAGGATATCAAAAGAATTAATGAAAAAAATGCAAAGAGGAGCGGCTAGGTGGGGAAGTGGATAAAGCACCGGCCCTGGAGTCAGGAGTACCTGGTTCCAAATCTGATCTCAGACACTTAATATTGACATAGCTGTGTGGCCTTGGGCAAGCCACTTAACCCCATTTGCCTTGCAAAAACCAAAAAAAAAAAAAACAAACCACACACACACACGCACACACACACACAGACAAAGAAAAAACTGCAAAGGAAGGAGGGTTAGCAGTACCAGATCTTAAACCATTTTATAAAGCAGTAATTATCAAAACTATCTGGGACTAGCTAAGAAACAGAAAGGGATTTCAGGGGAACAGAGTAAACATATATAGCAGCAAATAAATATATTAACCTTTCATTTGATCAGTGTAAAGATGGAAGTTTTGGAAATAAGAATTCATTATTTGGTGAAAAAAATTAGTGGGAAATCACTTACAGAAATTGGGCATAAATCAATATCTTTTACTATTTACCAAGATAAGATCAAAATGGATACATGACCAACATATAAAGAGAGATATAAGAAAATTTGAAGAACATGAGTTATATTATCTATCCTAATTTATGAACAAACAAGATTTATTTAAGAATAAAGAGGATATAGATAGAAAGCAGTGTGGGATATGAAATGGATAATAAAATTAAATTAAATTAAAAAGTAAAAAAATAAAAGAAATATATTCAAGATCAGAAGGAAAACAGAAAATTGGGAGGAAATTTTGATAGATTCTCAGACAAAGGACTCATATTTCAAATATATGAAGAACTCTCAAATCTATAAAAAACCTGTCATTTCCCAACTGACAAATAGCCAAAGATATGAACAAGCAGTTTTCCAATGAAGAAATCAAAACAATTTATAGTCATATTAAAAAATTTCTCTAAATCATTGACTAAAGAATGCAAATTAAAAAACAACCTTGAAATATCCATGTATATCTTTCAGATTGGTTAAAATGCTTGAACAGGAAAGTGACAAATGTTGAAGATATGGGAAAATTGAAAGACATAATCCACTGTTGGTGAAATTGAACTGATCCAACTATTTTGGAGAGCAATCTGGAAGTATACCCAAAGAACTGTTAAATTGCCTATACCCTTTGATCTTTGAATACCACTACTAGATGATTAGGGAAAGGGAAAAAAGAATCTATATGTCCTAAATATTTATAGCAACTCTCTCTGTGGTAACAAAGAACTGGAAATTGCATAAACCGGGGAATGACTGAACAAGTTGTGGAATATAATTGTGACAGAATACTACTGTGGTATAAAAAATGATGAGCTTGTTGATCTTAGGAAAAACATGTATAGACTTTCATTAAGTGATGAAAAGTGAAATGAACAGTATCAAAAGAACTATGTATACAATAACAAAAATATTGTTTTAAGACAAACTCTAAGTGAATGAGTCATTTTGACAATTATAACTGCCTAAATTAACTATGAAGGAAACTATGAAGGAAGACATTGGCTAAAACCAGAGAAAGAACTGATAAATAAATAAATAGTTATTGAATGGTTTGTCATTAATATATACTTTTTTTTTCCTAATGGAAACCATCTCTTGGGTGAGGTAAGAGGAGGGAAGGAAAAAAGGAAAAAAATAAATTTACATGATAAACTATCATCTGTTTAAAAGGAATATCAAATTGTACCTATTAGATTTGCATTTTCATGCTCAATCATTTTTTTCTTTTCTGTTGTAAAAAATGTTTATTTTATTTCTTATGTTCAGAATAAAATAAAAACATGTTTAAATTGATAAAGTCCCTTAAGGTAGTGACTAAGTTATAATCTAAGTTTTACATATATATATATATATATATTATATATATATAATATATATACATATATATATATATATATATACATATATATAAGTTCCTTAACATCTCTAAGCCTCAGATGCCTCATCTTTATAGTGGAAATAATTAGAACATCTACTTTTCAGGATTATGTGAGGATCAAATGAAATGGTTCTGGATACAAGGCAATCAGGGTTAAGTGACTTGCTCAAGGTCATACAGTAAGTCTCAAGTGTCTGCAGCCAGATTTGAACTTAGGTCTTTCTGACTCTAAGGCTGCTGCTCTCTATCCACTGAACCACTGGAGATTAAGACAGAAATACAAGCAATGATCACAGATTTTTTTCATTAATCTACAAGTATTTATTAGATGCCTACTATGTTCTAATATTGAATTTGATTGAATAACTTATTTTCCAAAATAAAAGGATTGAGATAAAGACAAATAAAGTAACTTTTTTTTTGAGGGAGATTCTATAAGTCTGCAAGTTTTATGAATCATCCACAATACTGCAGAGAAACTTGAGAATTCATGTCATTCCGCTCTCAAAACAGAATATCCATGAAAAAGCTTACTCTCATTTCATCAAGACTTCTTCAATTCCCAAATGCACCTCTGTGCTAAATGCTTCCTTAGAAATAGAACCCAGCTGAGAGCTGTATGTCATTATTTTTATACTTTAAGAGCATTCTTTCTTCCTTTTTAGCTTCCTGAAACAAAGATTTCTCTTGAGGTGTCAGGGTTTGCTGTTTACCACGGACTCATTTTTTTTTTACTTTAGGGGTAAAGGTTTTACGGGGGTCCAATCATATTGCTTTTTTTTTGAGTGTCACACAGTTTTATTATCTCAACCTTGGGAGAACCTAATTACTTAAGTATTTCTTGAATAAATTTAAGAAGCAGTCACAGTCTATTTGTAAGAGAACATCTATTACCTCTGGTGCAAAATGCTTCGCCCAGAGGTCGGGGTAATAAAAGCTGTGTGAATGTCAATTCTATTACTGAATGGCTAGGAGAGACTGTCTCTATGGGATGCCCAAACAATTTTACAAGACCAAAGCTGATTGCCTGCCCCCAATGAGATTATGGCAGAGGGGCTACAGAGACCCTGTAGGGCATCCACCAAAACAAAGTGTGCTACCTTTAATAGGAAATTTGTGTAACATCACGCACTGTTTGTATGAGGCAATTGAAAAGACCTAGTAAACGAATGTTTACCTACCGTGCAAGTGCACAAATGAGGGGTACATGCGTCACAAGGGGAATATATCAGAATGATTTTGTCTTTTGAACATTCAGCTGAATAGGACAGTATAGACTACCTACAGGGAAGCTCAGTAACTAGACCCAAGTCAATATTGTCACAAGATTAAGCACAAGGAAAAGAGCAAAAAAAAAAAAATTGGAGCCATTCTATAATCTGGTTATAAACTAGAATTTACTACATAAATAAAATTGTAAGCCTTCAGCAAGCAAAGTCATTTTTTCACTTTTTAAAATATGTTTTAAAGGTTGACTTTAAGACCTCAGACATATACTAGCTATGTGATCATGAGCAAGTCATTTAATATGTCTTGGACTCAGTTTCCTCATTTGTAAAACATCAGGATAATAGACCCTATGTCACAGGATTGTGTTATGAGGATCAAATAAAACAATATGTGCTCAATAAATTCTAAAACTCTTTGATCCTAGCCATTCTTATGAATCCAGCAGCTAATAAATGTCTTGTGTAAAGCAGACATCTTCTATATGTAGAACTGAATTAACAGGGTAAGGCATTTTTGCTTCAAAATTTAGATGACTTTGGTAGTATTATTTGTGCCACTCCATTACCGTTTGTCAAAAGCCCTCTCATTATTTGATATTCTTGCCCATATTATATCTTTTTTATTAGGCTTTTTGCAAGGCAAATGGGATTAAGTGGCTTGCCCAAGGCCACACAGCTAGGTAATTATTAAATGTCTGAGACCAGATTTGAACCCAGGTACTCCTGACTCCAAGGCCGGTGCTTTATCCACTATGCCACCTAGCCACCCCCATATTATATCTTAATATAAATTTTCCATCCAAAATATCAGAGGCCACACTGTAAGACTTAACATTTCATGACTACTCATCCAGAACTTATGTTCTATGTTTTCCATTGCTCTTAATTCATAACTGGCACAAATTATTTTCCAATGTACAATGGATTTATTTCACATCAATTGTTGATCATCAGTGATATGTACTATAGTCTGCTTATGTCCACGATATATATTCCAATGTGCTGGGTCAACGCAATTTTGATTCTTGAGAAACAATTATGGTCTATGGTTCACAGACATACAGAACTACTAGGAGATTGTTAATGTAAAAAAAAAGTTGGCTTTATTATGTAATTGAAGGAATAACCACCACAAAATAATCAAAACTGAATATTGCAAAAGTATAAAGAATAAACTTTGTATTAAGGAGATATAAGAAGACTACTCTCCTTGATAATTTGAAGAAGTGTGGGAGAAACACTCTACATGTGTCCAACAATGGACATCAGTTGTTTTTATATACTAATGAATTCTTCTTACTTAAAAAATCTTTGTTATGAGGAATTGTTTTTGGGAAGAAAATCAAGGTGAAAAAGGGAGAGATGCAGGAAATTATACAAACAAAGATATAGAAAAATATACAATTTTCTAAAAAGTTGGCTTCATCAAATCATGGAATTAAACTCCAGAGCTAGAAGGGTCTATTGTGAAAACTTATAGTCATCAGTAAATGACCAGCCCATTCCCATCTGGAAATCTTCAGTGTGGGAGAAGCCAATACTCTCTAAGGAAGACTACCTCGAAAGAGTTCCAACTTTCAGGACAAAGCTGATTCTTTCCTCTTCACAAGCTTTCCTTTTAGCTCCCAGTTATATGAAAGATGGATAGAAAATGGAAATAAATAAAGGTTAAGACATTGACTTTGTCACCATTTTGGTAGAAATTTAAGTGATGTAAAGTAGAGAGGAAGACAAAAGAGACTGGAAATTACTTCAGCCAGGAAACACTTGATCTTTTGCACAAAAGCCATGTGCAACCACGGATTGGAATAAAATCTCATTTATAAAACATTACAGGGAAGCATGACAGAAGACTATAGTGTCAACTCACAAAATAGTGAAAGGCAGTGGAGAGGAAAATGAGCCTGGGAAATCCTGGCATGAACCCCAACAAAGTCGGCAGATATGAAATGGAATAGGTCTGCCAACATTTCCATAGCGATCTACTCTCATATCTGCTGACAGTGAAACCACAACATTTGGACTCTATCACCTCATTACTTTATATGCTATATGAAATAGTAAAAATGGCATTTAAGAAGATTAAATCAGTAATAGTGGTTGAACCAGTGCATATAATAGAAAGAATATGTGCTGGAATCAGTAAATTTGAAAGGACTTTAAGGGACTTATTTTTTCAGTTATTTTAAGGTGGGTGGTCAGGGAAATGAGTAAGGAAATGGCTGAGGAAAATTATAGACAGTATTATGCTGGGAAAAGTTACTGATGCATATGCCTCTATTTTTGTGACTATAAGATCTTTTGGAAAATGATCTATACGTACCAAAGATATCCTTGGTGAAAATATGAAAATAATGTATATTTGGGGGAGATGCCTGAAATATATTGGTTGCATTCAGTCAAGCAACTGATCTATAACCAGTTTCTAATTGTTTTGCAGTAATGAATTGTTTCAATTCCTCAGTTGTTTTTAAATAGTGCTAAATGCTTATTTCTCTCCATAATTTCAATTCAATTCAAAAGTTCTACGTGTAAGGTAACATATAGAAGGAGCAGCTAAGTTGTGCAGTGGATAGAGCACTGGCCCTGGAGTCAGGAGATCCTGAGTTCAAATGTGATCTCAGACACATAATAATTACCTAGCTGTGTGACCCTGGGCAAGTCCCTTAACCCCACTGCCTTGCAAAAAGTAAAAACAAAAAATAAAAAACAGGTAACATATAGTAATTACTATAGAGCCATGAATCTTCCCTAACTACTCATATCTGACACATACTCACTGTGCAACTATGAATAAGTCACTTAATTCCTTAATGATCCTAAACAAGACTGTATCTTGAAAAATAAGTGCTGGTAGATGCAATATCTTTAACAGTAGTCCTCTATTCTAAGGAAATCTCATATCCAGGACTGCAATTTCTACCAAAATGTGCTGTATCCTTGAGATGCAAAGACAAAAAAGTAAACTTTTTCTGCCATTAAATAGTTTTATTCTGTAGTAGTTTACAATGGATCGCGATCTCCTTGAGGATAGGGGCCATTTGGATTTTTGTTACTCATAGTGCTAATACATTGCCTTGTATATAATATATTCTTATTAAATGTTGATTTGTATTGCCATTAAGTTTAATGAATAAATTTAGGCACTTAAGAAATATTTATTGAACACATGAATAAAGTTGTTTCCATCCATTTCAATGGAGATCAGAGCACTATTTTAATGGAAGTGAAGTAATAATTTTAAAGGCAATTAAGGACTAAGCTAAAATAGCAGGATTAAAGGAAACCAGGTCTCTTTGCAACTCCAGAATGCAACAAACAGAAAGACCAAAGAGGAGGAAAATGGATAAAAATAAAAAAGAAAATAAAAATCAAGCAAAATTTAAAAGTGAGCAAAGATCCTGAGTATTTTCTGCAATAAATTTTCAGAGACGAGTTGTGTCATTTGATGATGATATGATGATGATTTGTTCTTCATTTTCAAAAAAGACCTTGACATCAGTGGAGGTGATACCATGATAAGCACATGAATTAGATATGAATGAGGGGTGCTGTGCTAAGTCAACAGCCTTACTTTCTCTTTCAGAGTCATCTGGGTCCAGTGACCAGATATGAATCAGGATGTCTGGAGATGGCTCTGGATGGGTGAATTAAAGTGCCAAAGTCAATAAATAAAATTTAAGTAAATAAAAACATGAAATCTCTAAAGAGTGACTTGCAAATGGGTAAATTACACATTCAAAGATATTTCACAGGAATTCATAATGGTAATAACTATAAGACCAAGTAAAAAGCTTTGGAATTTTTTAATGGTGGAAATCAAGTAAACCAAAATTTAAAAGGCTACAAAGATCCTGATGAAATAATAAAAAATGATCATGATCAAGAATATATGAAAAAAAACTCAAAAAATCTATGTTGATTACAGAAAAAAACAGAACTATACATTACAAAAAGTAGTTACAAATACACAATAACAACTAGAATATACAAACTTTAAGTGTTAGTTCTAAAGGACAAATCATGAACCATCAATTTAAGATTACTGTGATTCAAGAACATTTAGAAACATAGAAGAAGCAAGGACAGAAAAAAGATATAAAAGACTAGGAAGGAAAGGAAGGAAGGAAGGAAGGAAGGAAGGAAGGAAGGAAGGAAGGAAGGAAGGAAGGAAGGAAGGAAGGAAGGAAGGAAGGAAGGAGAGTTCAAAAGGGGGCACAATCAAAGAGAAAATATTTGTTTCTCTTGTTATTGATTTACTGTGTCTTCCAGTTCATTTTACAAATGAGAAAACTGAGCCAAACAGGGTTAAAAGATTTGCCCAGAGTCACAGAGTTAGTTGGTTGTCTGAGGCCGGATGTGAACTCGGGTCCTTCTTACTCCAGATCTGGCACTCTATCCACTATACCGTCTAACTGCCCTAAATTTGTTCCTACTATGTTCAATTTAATATATGCTTTTAAAAAAGTTAATTGTACATAATAAATTCAGTTGCAAGTGCAATCCTCTTTTCTCTCTTTTTTTGGATATTATGATGATTATGCTTGTTAGTTACTTTTAGTTCATAAAATATTTTAAATATTTTAGCACAAAACATAAAAAATCAATTTAGTCAAAAAATTAAAAAATACAAAGATTCCATAAAATCCTAAAAATAAGAACCTCAGATTGAAAACATTCAAACACAAGAGTTAAACTCTAAATTCTGATAAGGAAAGAGTCCAGGAATCACTCAGTAAAAATATACAGGATCATAATGGACTTTTCAATGAGGACAAGGAACAATCAGAGAAACTAGAAAGCAGCATTTGCAACCTTAAGAACAATAAGTTCTACACTTATAATTATCTACTGAGCAGTTTAGTATTCTCTATTAAGAGAGATATAGAATGTAAAGAAGTAAATAGTTTGAAACACCTATCAAGACATTTCTACTACAGGGAATCTTCTAAAAAATAAATACGCTTTCTAGATTCAAAAGATTCATCTTTAAAACAATTTATCCCAGGAATTTATATCAGGTCTCCAGTAAAGATTGGATTTGGAGTCATAGGAGCAAAGCTGAATCCTTTGTGATTAACTACCTGGGTGACTTTGGTGAAGTCATTTAACCTCTCTTCTTCATCTATAAAATGAAAGGGTGTAATTAGATGACCTCTAAAGCCTGCCAGAGCAGAGTCTTTGATCCTGTAAAATCAAAATACACCAATTAACTGTTCATAAAATGGGGAAAATGTTAGAGTACTGAATTATCTAAATCATTAAATATTTTAGAAAGACATCTAAATCACTAAATTTTAGAAAGACATCTCAGAGAATCATAGAGCAAACCAAATCAGACTAGGTGATTTCAATACAAAACTCGTTAAAAAAAATCTAAGTAGTTTTTACTATGATACAGATGAATTTTTCTCTGCAGTGGTTTTGTTTGGATTAGCAATAAAAATAAGAATAAGGAAATGTATATTTCAAACTGATAGAATACCTGAAGAAAACATAAGCTTTCAGAAATTGTGATGTTAGATATAAATGAACTCTCTTCAATAAAACAAAAAGTCATAAATGAATAAAAAAAGGAATGGCCAATAAATATTTTGTTTATGGAAAATAAGCTTAATATATAAAGATCTCAATAAATTCAAAATGAAAGTGTACTCTAAGTTTTAGTATGATGATGTTCAGTCATGAAAAGTAGAATACCATTGATCACATTGAATGAGGTTGAATTCAAATCATGAAACAATAATGGATAATCTATAGTTGACATGTATTAAAAAGGTTTAAGCCTTGAGGAAACTGGATATGTGCATCTTTAATATGGAGAATAGGAAATTGGGGGTTTGGAGATGTGGGGAAGTACATGGGAAGGGCTTTAAAAATCATGTATGTAAAACATGTAAGATTTTGCTTGAAAGCAAAAATGCAGAAACATGGTGGCCCAAGTGTGATCCAAAACAGATTAAAAAAGTAATTGGAGTGGGGGGGGGCAACTAAGTGGCACAGTGGAGAGAGCACTGATCCTGGAGTCAGGAGTACTTGAGTTCAAATCCGGCCTCAGAGATTTACTAATTACCTAGCTGTGTGGCCTTTGGGCAAGCCACTCAACTCCACTGCCTTGCCAAACAAAATGTAATTGGAAAATATTTAAGTAACAAATAATACAACAAAACATAGATAATATCACATTTAAAACTTAATAAATGACCCACAGGGATCCTTAGATACAGATTAGTGGCCTCACTTTCCATTTGAATTTATTATTACTGCTTTAAAGGAAAGTAAGACTTGGTCAGTTCTTCCCTTCATCCTCCTCCAATATGTTTTCTAAAGGCTTATTTGATGCCTTCTCTTCTCTCCCAGTTCCACTCCTGATTCTCAGGACTTCATTATCCATCATTTTACTACCATCTTCTTACTCCAGAAGATGCCTTTCCCACCTCATCTTAGCAACATCTTCAACTAGAAAATGACTCAACTCCTGAAACTGCTTTCTCTGATTGGTAGGTTCCTCCCAGAAACTCCATTTTTAAAAAGTGCCCAGGTCAAATTTGTTCACTCCTTTACTACTCCCTGAAATGGGTCCTGATCATCCAGACTTCTTTCTCCATAATTCCTTGACTGCCTACTTTCATAAGAAGATCCCTACAGTCCCCTGCATTTTGGCTTTCTTTTATGTGTTGTCTTCCCTCATTAGAAAAGCAAATGACAGGTCCTTGACAGGTGAGCTACAGGGGCAAAGAAGAGCAACATCACTGGACTTCATCATCACTGAACCACATCAAGAAATTACAACAGGTAAAGATATTTGAAACCTAATAGAGAAGTGTAGAGAAGAGATGAATTCCCCAAACATTTTTCTTTTGCAAGACGATGGGGTTAAGTGACTTGCCAAAGTCACACAGATAGGTAATTATTAAGTATCTGAAGCTGGATTTGAACTCAAGCCCTACTAAGTTGGTGCTCCATTCACTGTGCCACCTAGCCACCCCACCCCAAACCTCTTCTTACCCCTGACTGTAAGTCTTCTGGAAATGTGTTCCCTTTGACCACAGATGAATCTTGTGGAGAATGTATCCATCTTTTTTCCTTGGTAATTAATCATTTTATTAATAATGCTAGCATATTATTAACAAAAAGGGGTCAGTGACACTCTCAAATGCCAAAGATTAATCATGGAACAATACTTATATACCCTTCCAAGAATGGGCATTCCTGAGGATGGCAATTGGTTCCTTTTTTCTCTTTTTTAATTGATATTTTATTTTTACAAATACATTTTATGGAAGTTTTTCAACATTTATATATATATATATGTATATATATATATATATATATACATATATATATATGCATGTGTATATTTTTAAGTTGCAAAATTTCCTTCCATCCCCTTTCCCATCCCCCTCCCCTTTGTGGTAAGCAGTCAAGTTAACATTGTACATACATATTTGTAATAAACATGTTTACACTTTATCATCTTCTATATGAGGAATTAGAGTTAAGGGAAAGAGATACATAAGGGATATTTTTTATAAAGCATTCATCAGATTCTGAAGGGTTTGGGCTTTTTTTTTTGGTTTGGTTTGGTTTGGTGTGGTTTGGTTTTTCTTCCTCTGGTCTGATATGGTTGTCCTAGCTCTCTGAACTGCTTCCACCAAGGTTATTCATCTCACAACGTTGTTGTTGGTGTGTACATTGTTCTCATAGTTGAATGTATCCATATCTGTATGATAATGTTGGGTATTCTGTAGCATGTTTCCTCTCTTTTTATTTTGTCTCAATTAAATATTCAATTTGATTTATGGTTCAGTGTTGAATAAAATAATTAAAGTGAGATCCATATATGAGCGTGCTAGAGCAGCAGTGTAAAAAAGCTTTACAACCTTAAAGCGTCATATAAAGGTTAACTATTATTATTATTATGAATAAGCAAGCCTTCATGATAAATACAATGAGAGAGAGAGAGAGAGAGAGAGAGAGAGAGAGAGAGAGAGAGAGAGAATATGACATTGAGGCATCTAAAAGAAGTGGACAGGATGAAACTAGCTTTGAGGAATCATATAATGTTTACTTATACTTGAATGCTGTTTGCACTTGGGAGGTTAGCCAATACATTATTTGCTATTCCTGATATGCTTTTATGTATTTTCCACAAGGAATTCAAAACATTTTAGAAACCCTTATGTAATTGTTATCCTCAGAAAACCTTTACTAGGAAAACTCATTACAGTTTAAGTATTATTACTAATAAAAATCTAATTGGTCCTTTTCTCAGGATTCTTTAATCCAGACACCTGATGATAAAGTACTCAAGGATCAACGATGACAGTTATTACTAATAAATGAGATGAAATGATCTTTGACTCATTCCTATTCATCTCATCCTTGCCCCCAGGGGTGCCACAAAAATATTTATAAGATGTACCCTTTCCACAGATGCTACCCATTTTTGCATGGCAAAATCCAGTTCATCCCTAACACATAAACCAGAGACATCAGACTTAATGGACATGGCTCACTGTGGAAATTTTTCCTTTTTTCTGCAATCATAGGACAGATTTCCTAGTATAAGAATGGATCATTCAGCTTCCCCTTCCCAAAACCTCTTCTAATTCATGCTATGCCTTTCCCTGAGATAATTTTCACTCTATTTATCTTTTATGTACAAAGATGTTTATGTGTTCTCTCTCTCATTAGAACATGAATCCTTAGGGGCCTGTTTCTGTCATTGTTTCCCCAGTACTTAGCATGGTGCCTGACCCATAGTAAGCACTAAATGCTTGTTAATAATAATAAAGATATAAGCTAAGCTCCTTATTTTAGGACTAAGAAAATGGATGAAAAAGGATGCAATTATTTTTTCAAGGCCACACTTGGAACCAAATTTCAAATCCTCTATCTCCAAAACTAATGTTCTTTGACTGTTTGCCTTGATAAATTGTTATATCCAAATAATCTTAGAATTGGAAAAGACTTTAAATATCATTTTGTCCAAACTTCACATACGTTGGTGAAAATCCTATGTTCTTAAGGATCTTTCTTTTTATTTAATTTTATGATTTTAACTTCCTTTGAGACATGACATTTGCTGCTACCATTTGTCTGTTATATATTCTAAGATCCTATAGGAAAAGATATTACATGTGTCTAATTTATGTGGTCTATTACAGGCCCATACAGATTCATAACTAACCTGGGATGAACAGTGTTTTGCCCCAGATCATTAACCCTAGGAGAGGAAAACATGGAGCACTCTATTCTGAAAGTGAACAAGGTGCAACCATCCTTCATGGAACATTGGGAGACAGTTACCTCTTCCTATTATTATTGCATCCATGAGGGGACTATCTGCTACCCCCTTGCTACAACTAAATTTACCCCAGGCATCGATTTAACTAGTATAACTCTATTGCCTTATATAGATAAATAATGAAGACCATTTGTTCAGGAAATAGGACAGTGTGTACAACTGTGACTGATCAGACCATACAAACTCAGTCTTTAAAACAGGTTGAGCTCAAGTAGTACATGTGAACATTTGGAATGGAGTTGTCTCTAAATTTGTGCTTCTCACATTTCTTTTGAGCTCCTGCAGTTCAACTTTGCCTATAGAGTATGGCACTTTCTTTGATGCAGACACATCATGCTGGGTGGTCCTATACCAGTGTCTCCTTTGTCTCACAATTGATTCCAAAGCTCTTCAGAGAAAACTTGAGAGTGTTCTTGTATTACTTCTTTTGACCTCTCTCTGAGCACTTGCCTTATATTACTTCTCTGTAAAATAGTATTTTACACAAACAAAGCATTTCATCAACGTGGCTGGGCCATCAGAGTTGTGCCTTCTGCAGTTGAGTTTAAATGACTTGTATTTCAGTTCAAGAAGGGACTTCATTGCCTGGTACTTTATCAGAATCTTCCTAAGATAATTCAAATGGAAGTAGATATGACATTGGTAGACTATCCAATTGCACAGGCATACAGCAATGAGGTCAGACCAACAGCTCTGTAGACCTTCAGTTTGATAGGCAATCGAGTACCTCTTCTCTCCCATACTTTCCTTTAGAGCTTCCCAATCATTGAACTGACTCTGGTAATGCATACATCAACCTTAACATCTACATGTACATCCTTGTAAAGTATTTACCATTGAATTTATCCACTACCTTCAAAATTTCTCCTTTTGCTGTGTCTATGGGATTCACATTGGATGGTGTGATACTGACTGGTGGACATCCTTTGATGTATCAGTGTTCATTGTATGGCCAAAATTAGCATAAGGAGCAAGAATCAAACTAAATTTTGTTACATCTAGCCTCAGAGGCTTCATTGAATGCACAATCAGTTGTCAACAAAAAGTTGCAAACCAACTTTCTCTCTCCTTTCTTTAGTCTTTGCTCATAGCCTTTTCAACTTGAATAATTTACTGTCAGTGAGGTAGTTGACCTTAAAGTCATTTTTGTCTTCATTGAAGGTATCTGACAATATCACAGAAAACATCAATCTAAAAAGCATGGAAACAATCCCACAGCCTTGCTTCACTCCTTTGGTGAATGGGAAAGCATAAGAGCTCTCTGTGCACTATCCAGAACCTGTCATGAAACTGATGTACAATATTGATGAGCTTCTCCATGCAAACAAATTTTGTTAAACTTTTCCAAAATCCACAATGACTGACAGTGTCAAAGATCTTAGTTATATTGAGGAACATTGTATACAAATCTCTGTTCTGCTCCTGGCTTTTCTCCTGGAGTTGTCAAGCAACAAACACTATATTGACTGTTCTTGACACTTGTTGAAGCTGAATTGGCTATATAGATGACCATCTTCCAGGTGAGAGATCATCATATTAAGGAAGGCTCAAGCAAGAATCTAGCCCTCAATGTCTAAAGGAGAATTCCCCCACCTTTGTTTGCATTGAAAAATCTATTTATCTTTCCTTTATAGAAATGGATGAGAGGTATTCTTGGACTGCTGGGGGATAAACTTTTCTTGCCATATCACCTGAAAAAAAATGTGGTTACCTTTTATAGGAGCAGTGGACCCTCTGCTTTGTAAATCTCAGTTAGAATTGAATCAACACCAGGTATTTTACCACACAAAAGAAGCCTAATGGCATTCAAAACATTTTCATCAATTGGAACTTCAACTAGAGAGGGATTAACTTCAGAGGCATAGAGTCAATGGCTTCAGCATTAATTGATGACAGTCTATTGAGAAATCTTTCAAAGTGTTCAGTCCATCTCTCCAGTTTCATGTCTTTATCACTAATCAGTGTGGTTCCATTAGCTCCAAATAATTAAGAAGTACCAAGGGTACCTTAAGGCCCATAAATAACCTTTAGACTAGAGCATCATAAAAATGCTTTAGATTGTTACTTTCATTATAAAACTAAATTTTATCTGCCTTCTTACTGAGCTAAGAAGACTTCATCTCTCTAAGTTCTACTTGCATGTTATTTTGATAGAGTTAAATGTTGCCTTCTTAGAGACAGATGAAGTATCCATCTGATAAACCCTTTGGAGTTTTTGTTTTTCGTTTAGCAGTGTCTGAATTTCCTTGTCATTTTTTTCAAGTCAATCTTGATGTTTGCAAGAATGCTGGACCAGAAAAAGTATTAGGGATGTATATCAAATATCTGCTCCTTTTCTGTTCCATAGTTGCCAACCCTGTGTTAGCTCAGCTTTCCCTCCAAGTTAGAATGAAACTGTTCTCACTCAGAGAAATGTAACCTATCAATATTGTCTTCTAATTGTTATCTTGCCTTGGAGCTACCACTTTTGCTAAATGTAAACAGTAAGCTTGAAGAAGATGCCTATTATTGGTCCAGCACTCTGTGCCACACATCATTTTTCTCCCTCTCACATCCTGCCTGTGTCTTCTTCTTAAACATGACACAATTTATTTGTTGTGAGAGTGCATCCAGGAAGTTTTATTGCAAGTTTTACTGATGATGATTAGACCATGAGATGCACAAAGTCTTCAGTAGTTGGTGAACATTGCTTCTGACTCTCTGACATGTCTGATTGTCTATCCCTACTCTTACATTCAAGGCACCCAGAACTATAAGCCTATCATCTTTTAGCACATTGAGGATGAGGATCTTCAGATCTTCATAAAATTTTTCTTTATCCTCATCAAGGTTCATGATGGTGGGAGCATTTGCACTGATGATAATGCAATGGAATTTTCCTGCAAGTGGCAATCCTATTATCACAAATCTGTCATTCACTTCCTTTGGTAAGCATACAGGCTTATTGACTAGATTAATGTTGATTATAAAACCCATGCCAGGTTCATAGTGTTCTCCAACACCATGGCCACTCCAGAATAATGTGTATCCAGCTCTAACTTTGGCAAACTAGATTCATTTGTCAGTCTTATTTCATTCAGGGCTTCATTTATTTCATGCATTCACAGCAAGAATTATTTGTCTTTTGGATCTACTGGATTTTATATTATCCATAGTATGTGCATATCCCATGTACTGATGGTGAATGGAATCATGTTTGGAAGTTTTTTTGTACAGTTTTTGGTGTTTTGACTACAAGATAGGATCCCCACTCCCACAGCAAGCAGGCCAAGGTTGGGCAAAAATATTCAATTTTTAGAGCCCCTTTTCTAACCTCTTCCTTATGATAAGTGTTGAGGAGTGTGATCCTGAAAAGAATCTGATTATCTACCCAGGGGGAAGTTGAATCCCACTATTGCTTCAGTCCAATGATAAGACAACCCTAAAGACTGGACCGCCTATGAGCAGGATTGCAACTACAGTTCCCAGTGTTTGAATCTGCTATTTCATCACTTGTCTGTCACCACAGGACTGTAAGATATATAAAAATGGAAAAGTGGTATGCATGATATCTTTTGACTTGTGCATAAATTGTGTTTAACTGAGACTGTTATGTGACAGTCTCACTCTCTTTTCCAGAGTCACTGGAGTCCAATGGCAAAATCAATACAAAAGAATGCAATGGATAACCTTGCCATCTTCTATGTATAACAAGGTTCTAAATACTCCACACACTACCTGATTCAGTTGCCTTCATGACTAGTCTTCCTCCCATTCTTCCAGGGCAAGTCTTCACATGTTTGGGGTAGATACTCCTAATGCATCAAAGGGTTTGAGAATCCTTAGCCCATCTACTAAAACAGCTTACCTGATGTGGTCACTGCCCTTGCTACAGTCTCTTATAGTCATAAATGAGACCTGGGTGTATTAGTTAGATACCAAAGATGAAAAGGAATGCTGAAAAGGGCTTAGCAGCACTCATATCATAGATATCAGTCTTTCCTGAATAACCTATACTCAGAACATCAATAAGAGAATGGAGAAGAATGAAATGGATTAATAATGTGGCAGGAGAAAAAGTAAAATAGGATTAAACAAAATAGATATATGGGGCCTAATATCCCTGAGTACAGTTTTTATTTGAAGTGTACCTTCATGGTGCCTTTTCATTGAAATTGGGTCCTCCCTATGAGTTCCTGGCAACCTCTTTCCTTTATCCTGCTCAGGAACTCAGTATCCTCATGTTTTTTTCAGTGTTCTTCTTACATTATGGCCATCCTTCTAGGTAATTCACTCCCACAGTACTAAGTTACCACACAATCTCTTATAACCTCCTTTATCCTATCAGAACTCCCATTTCTAATACTAGGTTTTAGAAAGATCAATCAATTAAACATTATTATGTTTTTTTCTGAAAATGTAGCTGGTTTTGCTATACTGCTTGTTTTCCTCTCTCAAAGTGACTTGCCCAAGTGATGTGAAGTAGTTGAGGCAGGATTTGAACTCAGGTCTTCTAAATCCCAATTGCAACACTTAAACCACTGTGTTTCTGGTCAAAGACCAGGTAAAGAGGACCTGAGACTCATAGACATATAGAATGTTGAACCATAAAGAGCAACATAATGAAATCATGAGAACACAGCAAATGCTTGGCTATATTGCTATATACCCTTTCTATATGGGTACCCTAGGTAGAACTGTAGATTGAAATTTAGACTTGAAATCAGAAAGATCTTGATTCAAGCAATTTTAGTTACTTGCTGATTGCGTGACCATGGGCCAAGTCAATTGATCTCCCTGGGCCTCAGTTTTTCATTTTCCAAAATGGTAGATTGTCCTACTGATCTCTAAGGTCCCTTACAGTTTTAAATGTATGAACTATACTGCCTCAATACACATAATTCCTATTTAAGGAATCTGAGATAGCAAAATGAATTTCCTTGACTACCACAAAAGGAAATATTACATTGTAGTCACTACATTGGAGGCAAGTAAATAGCTCTATGAATGCAAGCATTGAACCAGAACTGAATTAAAAACCAGTCCAATTATTACCTAGTTACCTTGGGTAAGTCATTTAACTTCTCTTTGCCTTAATTCACTGGAAAAGGAAATGACAAAACCTCTCTAATATCTTTGCCAAGAAAACCCCAAAAAATGAACTGGGAAGCTATGGTCCATAGGGTCATGAAGAGTTAGACACAACTGAACAATAATAAGCAACTGAATGTTTTTTTTAATATGAGATTAAAATGTCATTAAAGGAAATCTGAATTCAGTCTTTTCATTTTTTTTTCCTTTGGAAAGATTTTATTAATTTTGAGTTTTACAATTTTCCCCCATTCTTGCTTCCTTCCCCCCACCACCCACAGAAGGCATGCTGCTGTTAATCTTTAAATTGTTTCCATGGTATTCATTGATCTCAGTTGAATGTGATGAGAGAGAAATCATGTCCTTAAGGAAGAAAAATAAAGTAAAAGAAACCACAAAATTACATAATAAGATAATGGTATTTTTTTTTCTAAATTGGAGATAATAGTCTTTAGTCTTTGTTCAAAGTCCACAATTCTTTCTCTGGATACAGATGGCATTTTCCATTGCAGATAGCCCAAAATTGTCCCTGGTTGTGGCACTGAAGGAATGAGTAAGTCCATTAAGGTTGATCATCAGCCCCATGTTGCTGTTAGGGTGTATTATGTTTTTCTGGTTCTCCTTATCTCGCTCAGCATCAGTTCATGAAAATCCTTCCAGGCTTCCCTGAATTCCCATTCCTCCTGATTTCTAATAGAACAATATTGTTCCATGACATACATATACCACAGTTTGTTAAGCCATTTCCCAATTGAATTACATTTAATAAACTTCCAAATCTTTGCCACCACAAACAGGGCTTCTATGAATATTTTTGTACAAGTCATGTTTTTACCCTTTTTCATAATCTCTTCAGGATATAGACCCAGTAGTGGTATTGCTGGATCAAAGAGTCTGCACATTTTTGTTGCCCTTTGGGCATAATTCCAGATTGCTCTCCAGAAAGTTTGGATAAGTTCACAGCTCCACCAATAATGTATTAATGTCCCAGATTTCCCATGTCCCTTCCAACAATGATCATTGTCCTTTCTAGTCATATTGGCCAGTCTGAGAGGTGTGAGGTAGTATCTCAGAGATGCTTAAATTTGCATTTCTCTAATAAGTAATGATTTAGAGCAATTTTTCATATGACCATGGATCGCTTTGATTTCCTCAGCTGTAAATTGACTTTGAATATCCTTTGACCATTTGTCAATTGGGGAATGGCTTTTTTTAAAAAAAGATTTGACTCAGTTCTCTGTATATTTTAGAAATGAGTCCTTTGTGGGAAATATTAGATGTAAAAATATTTCCCTGATTATTACATTTCTTTTCGTCTTGGTTCCATTGGTTTTTTCTGTACAAAAGCTTTTGAATTTAATGTTATCAGAATTTTCAAGTTTGTTTTTAATGATATTCTCTATCTCTTCCTTGGTCATAAACTGCTTCCCTTGCCATAGGTCTGACAGGTAAACTACTCCTTGATCTTCAAGTTTGCTTATAATAATGTTTTTTATGTCTAAATCCTATATCCATTTTGATCTTATCTTGGTATAAGGTGTGAGGTGTTGGTCTAATCTAAGTTTCTTCCATACTAACTTTGAATTTTCCCAACAGTTTTTATCGGAGAGAGTTTTTATCCCAATAACTGGACACTTTGGGTTTATCAAACAGCAGATTATTATAGTCATTTCCTGCTATTGCACCTAATCTATTCCACTGATCCACCACTCTATTTCTTAGCCAATACCAGACAGTTGTGATGACTGATGTTTTTTAATATATTTTTAGATCTGGTAAGGCTAAACCACCTTCTTTTGTACTTTTTTTCATTGAATCCCTGGAAATTCCTAACTTTTTATTTCTCCATATGAATTTACTTACAACTTTTTTCTAATTCATTAATTTTTTAGAATTTTGATTGGTACAGTACTAAATGAGAAATTTAGTCTTGGTAGGATTGTCATTTTTATTATGTTAGCTCAGCCTATCCATGAGCTGTTGATGTTTGCCTAGTTATTTAATCTGATTTTATTTGTGTGAGAAGTGTTTTGTAATTGTTTTTAAAACGGTTTTTAGTCTACCTTGGCAGATAGACTCCCAGGTATTTTATATTGTCTGAGGTTACTTTGAATGGGATTTCTCTTTCTAGCTCTTTCTGCTGTATCTTGCTAGTCATATATAGAAATATCAAAAATTTATGAGGATTTATTTTATATACTGAGATTTTCTAAAGTTGCTAATTATTTCTAGTAGTTTTTAAATGATTTTGGGGGATTCTCTAGGTATACCATCATGTCATCTGCAAAGAGGGAGAGTTTTGTCTCTTCCTTCCCAATGCTAATCCCTTCAATTTCTTTTTCTTCTCTTATTGCTGAGGCTAACATTTCTAATATGATATTGAATAATAGTGGTGATAATGGGCATCCTTGTTTCATCCCAGTCTTATTGGGAATGTCACAAGCCTATCTCCATTGCATATAATGCTTGTTGATGGTTTCAGATAGATACTGCTTATTCTAAGGAACAGTCCATTTATTCCTACACTCTCTAGTGTTTTTAGTAGGAATGGATGCTGTATTTCATCAAAAGCGTTTTTAGCATCTATTGATATAATCATATGATTTCTGATAGGTTTTCTATTGATATAATTAATTATACTAACAGTTTTCCTAATATTGAACCAACCCTGTATTCTTGGAATAAACCCTACTTGGTCATAGTGTATTATCCTAATGATAACTTGTTGTAATCAATTTGCTAAGATTGTATTTAAGATTTTTGCATCTATATTCATTAGGGAGATAAGTCTATAATTTTCTTTCTCTGTTTTAACTCTTCCTGGTTTAGGTATCAGCAACACATTGGTGTCATAGAAAGAATTGGGCAGAGTTCCATCTTCCCCTATTTTTCCAAAGACTTTATATAGAATTGGAACCAATTGTTCCTTAAATGTTTGATAGAATTCACTTGTGAATCCATCTGACCTGGAGAGTTTTTTCTTGGGAAGTTCAATAATGGCTTGTTGAATTTCTTTTTCTGAGATAGGGTTGTTTAGGTTTTTAATTTACTTTTCACTTAACCTGGGCAACTTATATTTTTGTAAATATTCATCCTTTCCACTGAGATTGTCAAATTTATTGGCATAGATATGGGCAAGATAATTCTGAATTATTACTTTAATTTCCTCCTCACTGGTTTTGTGCTCACCTTTTTTTCATTTATCATACTAGCAATTTTGTTTTCTTCTTTCTTTTTTTTAAATCAAATTGACCAGAGGTTTATCAATTTTATTGTTTCTTTCATAAAAACAACTCTTGGTTTTATTTATTAGTTCAATACATTTCTTACTTTTGATTTTATTAATTTCTCCTTTAATTTTTAGAATTCCTAATTTGGTATTTAATTGGGGGTTTTGACTTGTTCTAATTTGTTTAGTTGCATGTTTAGTTTGCTCATGTCCTCTTTCTCTAATTTACTCATATAAGCATTTAAAGATATAATATATCCTCTACAGCTGCCTTTAGTGAATACCATAGGTTTCGGTATGTTGTTTTATTATTGTCATTATCTAAGATGAAATAATTAATTCTTTCTATAATTTATTGCTTGATGCACTCATTTTTTTAAAATGAGGTTATTTACTTTCCAATCAGTTTTGGGTCTGTATCTCCTTGGTTCAGTATTGCATATGATTTTTATTGCATTATGGTCTGAGAAAGATATATTCGCTATTTCTGCATTTCTGCAGTTGAACATTAGGTTTTTATGCCCTATTACATGATCAAGTTTTGTGTAAGTGCCATGTAATGCAGGAAAAAAAAGTTTATTCCTTTCTATTCCCATTCAGTTTCCTCCATAAGTTTATCATATCTGGGTTTTCTAACAATGCATTTATCCCCTTAACTTCCTTCTTGTTTATTTTATGGTTAGATTTGTCTAAATCTGAGAAATCAGGAGTTTGAGTCCTCCCACTAGTAGAGTTTTGCTGTCTATGTCTTCCTGTAACTCTTTCAACTTCTCCTCTAAGGTTTTAGATGCTATACTATTGGATGTATACATATTCAGTATTGGAATTACTTTATTGTCTATTGTACCTTTTAGGAGGATATAGTTTCCTTCCTCTTTTAATAATATCTATTTTTGCAGCTGCTTTGTCTGAGATAAGGATTAATACCCCTGTTTTATTCACTTCAGGTGAAGCAAAATATATTTTGCTCCAACCTTTTATCTTTACTCTATATGTATCTCTCTGCTTCAGATGAGTTTCTTGTAAGCAGTATATTGCAAGATTCTGGTTTTTATTCCACTTTGCTATTTGTTTACATTTTAAGGGAGAGTTCATCCCATTCACATTCAAAGTGATAATTATTAACTCTTTATTGCCCTCCATGCCATCTTCCCTCTGTTTGTATTTTTCCCCTTTCCCCCCCTTTATCCATATTCCCCAGCATTTTGTTTCTGAATACTGCCCTCTTCAGTGTGTTTGCCCTCCTATATCAACCTCCCTCCCCTTTCTTTCCCCTTTCTCTTTTCCCCTTCTTCCCTCCCTTCCTTCTGTTAGTTCCTCTTTTTCTGCCCCTCTGCATCCCCTCCCCTCCCCTTTTCCCCCTTTTAATACTTGAAAGGTAAGACAAGTTTCTTAACTTAACTGAGTGTGTGTGTAAGTTAACTATAAGCCAAGTCTGATGAGATGAACATTCAGGTGGTTCTCAGCTCCTCCCTTCTTCCCCTCTATTACAACAGGTCTTTTGTACCTCTTAATGAAATGAGATTTACCCTCCATCCCCCAGTTTCCTTACTGTACCCCTTTTTAGGGAACGATTGTTTTTAAATCATTCTATCTGAGTCACAGAAAAGTCATGAGTGTCTGTCACTTCTGGCTGAGTATATTCTCTCTAATAGAATTACAATTCTCAAGTGTTATGAGAATCTTTGTCCCAGGAGGGGATATAGTCAGTTTCATCTTATTAGATAGCAGTTTTTTTTCTTTACCTTTTCATGTGTCTCTTGAGCCTCCTGTTTGATATCCAGATTTTCTATTAAGCTCTGGTTTTATCATCACGAAATATTGGAAGTCTTCCATTTTGTTAAATGTCCATCTTTCCCCTGGAAGAGAAGGTTCTGCTTTGATGGGTAGTGAATTCTTGGCTGCATTCCAAGTTCCCTTGCTTTTCGAGAAGGCCTTGCCTTCATTCCAGGCCCTTTGACCCCTTAAGGTTGATGCAGCCAGGTCCTGTGTAATACTTACTGTGACTCCTTGGTATCCAAATTGTTTCTCTCTGGCTGCTTGTAGGATTTTCTCTTTTATCTGATAGTTCTGGAATTTGGCCACAACATTCTTTGGTGTTTTCATTTTAGAATCTCTTTCTGGAGGGGATCGATATATTCTTTCAATGATGATTTTGCCCTCTGGTTCTGTGATATTCAGGGCAGTTTTCCATCACTAAATCCTGTAATATTAAGTCTAGACTTTTTTTTTTCTCTTCAATGTTTTTAGGAATTCCTATAATTGTCAGATTGTCTCTCCTCATTCTATTCTCAAGGTCAGTGGTTTTGCTGATGAGGTATTTTACATTTTCTTCTTTTTGTTCAATTTTTTGGTTTTGATTAACAGACTATTGCTGTCTCATGGTCATTAGTTTCAAAGACTCCATTCTTTTTTTTAAGAGAAAAATTTTCTTCATGTACCTTTTGAAGCTCCTTTTCCAATTGGTTAATCTATTTTTGAAAAAGTTTTTCATTTGATCAATTGAGGTTTTGAGAGAATTATTTTCTTTTTGCATTTGTCCAATTATATTTTCCAATGATTTGTTTTCTTGTTTCAAGGTGTCTCTCCCAAATTTTCCAATTGATTTTTTAAACTCCTTCCTGATTTCTTCAAGGAAGTCTTTCTGTGCTGGAGACCAGATCATATTCTCCTCAGAGGTTCTAGGTCTCTCTACGTGAGGGTTTTTCCCTTATAGGAATTTTTCTATGGACCCTCCTTTCTGCTGGCCTTTGTTCATTTTCCTAAAACCTTTTGTTGGGGAGGAGCTGGTTCACAGAGGTTTGGTGTTGAGATCCCTAGAGAGTTTACTCACTGGATTTAGTAACTCCAAGTGGGCTGGCCAGTAGGTTGGTTGCTTTCTCTGGAGTGTCTGTGACCTTAATTTGAGGCCCTCTCCCTTAGCCTTGGGGGTGTGAGTGAAGCTGTTAAGTACTTTTATCTTTGTCCAATGGTGGGTTTTGCACTAGGGCAAGCTATTTGCTCTCCCTGTTCACAGTTGAGGGAGGTCTACTGCTCTTAGTCTGTGGCAGAGGTGGGCTATAATTGTGTTTGTTCTGGGAAGTGGTTTCAGCTGAAATGAAGGTATACCTGCAGCTCTCTGGCACTGGAACTCATCCTCCAGCTCTGCAGGCAACCTCCAGATTGTTAGTGCCACAAACAATGCCTCTGCTCCCTAGTTGCCCCTGTGGTCGATCAGGCTTGCCCCAGTTTTAGGCTTCCAGGCTCTAGTCTGTACCACTGATCCGGCTAGTTGAGATCTCCTACTCTCACCCAACTGGCTGCTGATCAGGTTAGTGGAGCTCTCAGGCTCTGACCCTGTCCTTTGCTCCCTACAGAGTCTGTCCTCTGAGTCTGGACTCACCCACAATCCCAGAGGACAAACCTTGAGGTAGATCTTCTCCTATCTCTCTTTCTTGGTTTAAGAGATTTGTTTTATATTATATAGGAAGATCAGGAAACTAGCACTGTGCCTGTCTTCTCTCAGCCATTCTGGCCAAAAGTCCAGTCTTTTCTTAATGTTACATACTGAACCAAACCAGGCTTCTGTACTAAATAAATTTACTTTCAAGGCCTTGCCCCTCTGTGCCTGGAAACATAATCCAACCTGGCTGGTTTAAACCCATAGATCTAACAATGAACTATGAGCTAGTTCTTCCTCCAAGCATCTCCTATGCCACAGGTAATTAAATAATCATGTAAATCTTTATTGAATAATCATGCAGTTGCCCCCTCAGCTGTTACTAGTCAACAAATCCAGACTTGTCTCGGCATTTAATTACCCTGATAAAATGATACTACTATGTAATACCAAAAGATGACCCCCATAGAGCTCCCTACAGCATGGCCCAAGTCCTGGCAGACTGAACAACCTTTCAGAAATATGGAAGGTCCAATGAGCTTTTCAATCTAGACTCTTATGTACTTGATGTGCATTGAGACCCTGCCATCATTCTGTGACACATCCTCTTTAACAGGCTAATGACCACGAGGGAAGCTGTATTGAACACAGATTTGGATTGACACTGAAGTTCTACAAAGAGAAAATACTCAGTTAACAATTTGTCAGCAAACATTTAGTGAATGTTTAACATTTATTACACTTTTAAGCACTGATAGTTAATGTGGCATAGTGAATACAACATGGCATTTGGAATGGGAGATCTGGTTTTTCAGATCTTACCTTAGACATTTATTTGCTGAATCACCCTGAAAAATTTGCTTAATCCTTAACCCTTCAACTTTCTCATCTATAAAATGGGAGTAATGATATGTGAAATCGTTACAAACTTATACAAGTTATTGTGAAAAGGTTTTTGTTTTTTTAAGACTTATAAAAGAATGGATTATTACTAGAGAACACCTACTCTGCAGGAAACAGTATCCAAAGGAGAAAATGTTCACTTACTTTCTGAATGATGCATGTCCATTTTTCATTCCTAAAATAGGTTTTGTTTTCTATCAACTTATTAAGAGAGGGGATATCAACTGTGATGGATGTAGTCTATTTAATCAGCACATTACAAAACAAGAAAAGGTCTCAAAGACACCAAACCAAATGAATAGATTGAAGGAAATCTGACTATGTGGCCTTATGAATACAATGATAGTCAGGGTAGCAAGTGGAATGAAGATGGGGATGATAGAAATGACTGAAAAAGGAAGTAAGGAATTCTTTCTCTGAACCTATAAAGTATCAAAATGATCATATATAAACAAGGAATTGTCCTACATGTTTTACAGGGTGATTTTTCATCATATTCATGCCATAGTTAATTTTCCCTCCAAAAACTGATCAAATTCCATCTGAAAACTGTTTTTTTTCATGTATCTCCCTATTATATTAGTTTTTATTAAACCAAAGTTTTTTCCTTACTCCTTTCACCCATCAAAATCATCATCTATAACAGAGGCAATACCTTGAATCCTTTACCAGTTGATTTAAATTTATTTTTTTCTTTATACAAAAGAACTCTTTCTACCTTCTTTATGCACTAAAATATTACAAGGCAATACTTTATAGGATGATATTTTATACATTTCTGCCAGAAACAACAAAATTGCTGGTCTTTGTTTAACATTCCAGACATCAACACATTGAACTAATCTCCTTACTTATAAAGGTGATAAAAGAGAGGGGTTGGACTATGAATGCCTGCAATGATGAGTATTTATATTTTATTGTCTGCTCCACTAAGTAAGAGTGCTTTACCAGGTGTTCAGAATAGGCAAAAGCACACAAGAAGGAACTTTATTTCAAAAATATCTTTCCCAAGATAGTCTGTCAATTAGAAATTTAGATAAGAATTACTTTTAGAAAATGAAAATCCTCCCTTCATAGATACTCCCTCATTCAAATGATCAAATAATATTAAATATTTTATTCATTTACTCATATGAATATGTGAATTATATACAAATATTTATCAAACATATTATACAAACAAACATTTGTAAGGCATTGAAACTGGGTGTGGATGATTGATATGGGGGGAAAGTTACATGATAATTTTATTATACATTTAAAAGGAATAATAAGTTAACCATAATAGATTTGCAGTTTTTATATGCAATCTTTTATTTCTATTCTACTATGTTATGGAAAGGCTTGTTTTATTTCTTATGATCAGAATAAAAAAAATTTTAAATCTAAAAATAAAAAAACCTCAAAAAAAAAAACCCTGTTACTTGCCTTCTTGGAGTTTACTGTCTAGTAAAGGAGTTAAGAGATAAAGGCAGGAAACCAAAGAGCAATATGAGGACAATGTCTGGCAAAAATAGATTTGAGCTCAGAAAAGGATATGGAAAACCAATGAGAAAATTTGTCTTCTATAATGCAAAATTTTATACATATATACTCATATATATAAACATACATATATAGGTGTATGTGTGTGTATATATATATATATATATATATATATATATATATATCACAAAATTTGATAGGGATTAAGATCCTAACATCAGCTAATGCGTTAAAAAATGGCAGACCAATTTTTCCCCAGTTCCGGATGTAGTATTCCCTTATCATTCCAAGTTGAGGCTAGCCCAATGACCTTAGCTAACCTAACAAGCATGTATCTGCCGAGTCCCTTCCCCAGTATGAGGAAAAAGGAGGCAGAAATATACATATATGCCATAAAAATGATTATAATTCTTTCATCTTTCCCTTCAACAGAGGATGGGACCAAATATGAAACCTGACCTAAGATTACAGAGATAAAATCCCAGTAAAGAAATTCTTTGACCAAGGTAGGTCAGTATCTTCTCAGCAATCTAACAGATTAAATCATGGGATAGCCAAATGACAACTCTCCAGGCAAAACCTAGCCTGACATCTCTTTTTGCACAAGCTTAAGGACTGAAACAGTAATAGATTTGCCCATGGTCGCACAACCAACATATGTAGATAGATAGATAGATAGATAACTAGATAGCTAGATAAAGGCTTAAACTAAGGTTATTTTGACTTTTATTTTAGGTTTTTTGCAAGGCAACAGGTTTAAGTGGCTTGCCCAAGGCCACACAGCTAGATAATTGTTAAGTGTCTGAGGCCAGATTTGAACTCAGGTACTCTTGACTCCAAGGCCAGTGCTCTATCTACTGCACCACCTAGCCACCCTGGTTATTTTGACTTTGAATCTGGTTGTCATCCCCTATCCCAGATGTTTGGGGTCTATCATGCTTTACTTTGATAAAAAAAAGAGTTCACATATTTGTGCCTATTTGTATCTATTATTATTTTTTCTCTTCTTCCCCTTTGATGTGTTTAGATATTTTCAGTCATGTTTGATTCTTTGTGACATCATTTGGAGTTTTCTTAACAAAGATATTGGAGTGGTTTGCCTTTTCTTTCTCTAGTTCATTTTACATATAAGGAACTGAGCCAGAGTTAGGTGACTTACCCAGGATCACACAGATAGTAAGTGTTTGAATTTGAATCTGAACTCAGGCCTTCCTGATTCCATGCCTGTCACTCCATCTACTGTGCCACCTAGCTGGCCTTCTTTTCCTTTACTAGAATCTCTTTTCCAGCAAGCTACTAATATTAAATGTTATATCTACCTGAAAATAAGGACTTCTAATCCCATTCCAAATTTTCACTGAAGCAAGGTCAGTCTCTTATTTTTACCCAAGTCATAAATGCATTCTACAGTTTAAACCAAATAATACCATTCCATACAGACCAACTCTGACTTCAACATTATTGCTTTTTTTTTTAGGCTCATAACTGTCTTAAAATTACTGTTCCCTCCAGCGATAGAGATGCTATAAAATTTTCAGGGACAAACCTTTACTGCTGATCACCACTTCCCGCTTTATTGTCAGACAATTTCCATTCATTTCATTTCTATGTCAGCATCACTCCAACTTCTACCTTCAGCTCCAAGTGGTGTCGTGAACTTCTAAGTTAATGCTGGGAACCTTTTTAATAGAAAAATAATATTCTCTTTGGCTTTTTCCCCTTTATATATAATCAGTCAAGGCCATTCCCCAAGTGCAGCAAATAGTCTTTTGCAGATGCCACAGGGACCTTCACTTGTATGTGGCAAGGACTTTTTAAGGGGGTGCTAGTATGCGTTGGGAGGGGGTGGTGCTGAGAATTAGTCACAGGGACCATGCTGGAACTGACTCAAATCAACTCTAGCTGATTGTTAAATTTTCAGTGTTAACATTTATACCTAGGTTTGATTTGCTGTTCTGTTGATTGCCTAGACATAAAAAAGGGAGAGAAAATTTTAACAATGTAGATGAAACTTAAAAGTTATATTGGGTATATTTTTCTTAAGAATTAGTTGTTAAGGGGTGGCTAGGTTGCTCAGTGGATAGATCACCAGCCCTGGAGGAGTACCTGAGTTCAAATCCGGCCTCAGACACTTAATAATTACCTAGCTATGTGACCTTGGGCAAGCCACTTAACCCCATTTGCCTTGCAAAAAAAAAACCCTAAAAAAAATTAGTTGTTAAAACACCACATGATGTAGACAGAGAAATAGACCAAGGTTCAATTTCTAGCTTTATCATTGCATTTCCAGTTTTGCCAAGCACCAGTTTGAGGAGATTTGATAGTAGCTGTTTGTATTAATGCATCATATTCTCTTGGGGACTGGGAGATTTATTTGCTTTTTTGGTCAAAGGTTATTACCAACTGTGTAGGATGAATATATTTTCTTATAATTCCCTCCAATCTCTTTTACAATTAAACTGATATATTAGTCATTCTCCAAAAATTATGTTTCGTTTCTTACTTCCTTTGTATTTGCACATTTGGATTGTCATGCAGGTAAGGTAGCTCCTTTTCAACATTGCCTTATTTATTTCCTAGATTGCTTGAAAGCATGATTCAGGTACTATTTTTCTAGGTGAATTTATTTTAGGTCATCTCAAATGGTCCCTCATTACTGCAAGGCAATCCTTTTATATCTCCCTCATAGATTTTCTACCTCACTCACCACAGTACTTTTTTGGAACCTTCTCATCAACCTTTTTCAAATTTATTTGGCTTCTCCTCCTCCAATATTCTCATCTGAGTTTGAGTTTGAATCCTGCCTCATACACAGTAAGTCAATTAATCTTTATCTTCATTAACTCATCCGTATATTGAGGATAATAGTAGCAGCTATCATTCTTCAGAGGGTTGTTGTTGAGAACCAAATAAGATAATACATGTAAAGTACTTTTTCAAAACTTAAAGAACAATATAAATGTGGGTTCTTGCTTTTATAATTACTCAAGGACCATTGATCATAGTGTCTAGTTTTTTTTTTTAGTTTTTGCAAGACAAATGGGGCAAGGTGGCTTGCCCAAGGTCACATAGCTAGGTAATTATTAAGTGTCTGAGGTCGGATTTGAACTCAGGTACTACTGACTCCAGGGCCAGTGCTCTATCCACTGCCCCAATAATGTGTGGTTTTAATGTTGAAACCAATATTAGAACCTAAAAAAATCCCACCCTGTGAACATTAAGAAACAGCCTCCTCAGTTTAGTTTGATGACTTATTATGACTCCCTCTTTCCAATGCCTATAATTCTAGTTAAACCTGAGCAGGGGCTGTTTCCAGGAAAGAGAATTAAATATTATTATACTTGTTCCCCTTTAGCAAACACTTCTGAAGTCTCTATTTGCAAGATAATAGATTTAAAAATACATATTTACAAACATATTTTAAAAATATATTCTTTGTTCTCAAGGAATTTATATTGTATGGAGATGGAGGGGCTACAACATGGACACTGATAAGTAAAGACAATGTAATCTGAGGAGAGACTTCCTGGAGAAGGTGGCATTTGAGCCGAGCCAAAAAACATCAGGAAGGTAACAATTGTTAAAATGTAACTCTTTAGCAATTGGTAATAATGATGTTAGAAATATCTTAATACTAGTCACATTGGAACAGAAATGTGAAGTTTTTTTCTCAAGGCTTCTGGTAATTCAGTGCCTTGGGACGAAGTCAGTTGACCTTGATATATTTTTATGAATTGTTTCTCATGAAGAAAATTAGCCAAGAGAAATAAATAGTACTTGATTTGCCTTTATGTTATATACCAAAAAGTTTCTTTTGAAAAACCTCAGTAGGAACATTGACTTGGGGGCTCTATGTTCCTCATGATGCCACCTGGGACTATTTGCTACTGCTACTACAATCTAAGTAAACCTTTAGGGAGATAAATTAATGACACTAGGGAAAGTTTAAGCAATCTAAGCCTTCAAGAAAACTTTTTTCCCTAGTTCAGAAGCAATGATTTAGTGCTGTGCCCAGAGTAGAGTTAATAATTAAATATTTGGTGAATGAATAAATGAAAGGAAAGTGTTGGTTTAATGAGACAGAAGAGAAAAGGAATTCTTTGTATACCAGTTTGAAAATACTGATGGACCAGCCACCATAAGAAGTAGGAGTGAATGGGAAAATGTCAGACAAGGATCAGTGCTGCTTTGAGGATCACTTGGCTTTTCATTCCAGATCATACTTCATAGCATAAACGGCTAATGTGCAGCAGCATCTGGCATATTGCCCCTCTGATTCTTCTAACAAAATCAAGGGGGTGGCAGGTGCTGGTAGCCTCTGGGACTACAACCCCATCCATAAAGGCAGTTTCTCTGACCTAAGTCTCTTTTGCTGGGTTTACATTGCAAGATCAAATAGGCTTCTCCTTTTCTCCCTCTCTCTGTCTCTCTCCCTCCAGAGGTTATTGTACCTTTCTTGTTGGAGAAAGGGGGAAGAAAGAAAGATAGAAAAGTGGGAGGAGGTGGAGGGAAGGTTTTTCAGCATCTTGAATACTGAACTCCCATCCTTTAAAGCTTAAGCTCAGAGGACCTCAAATCTTAAAAGACCTTCCTTAATCTGTGCTTTTTCTTCTGAGAGTTTTTTCATTGCTTCTCTCATCTAATTTAAGGATGTTGCTTTTTATTGTAACCACTGACTCATATATGTATGTATTTATGTATATGATAGCGATTGTGCCTGTGATTTCCTTGACATGGGGAAATCCTGAATAACCTCAAGGCAGGTCAGCACCTTCTCTACATCATGTAGTGTTAGAGAATTGCATCGAGTACTAATAGACTAAATGACTTGTCCAAGGTCATACAGTCAGTATTTGTCAAGAAGCAAGGTTTAAACTTAGGTCTTGCCATTTCTGTAGCCATTTGGCTATCTACTATACCTAGATAGTGGCTTCTCATGAATATATAGTAATAAAATATCAATCAATCAATCAATACATATATATATATACTTAGATGTTTATCTATGTAAATCTCTAGATATAGATATAGACATAGCAATTTTATTTACCTATAAAGGCACAATAGAGATAGAACTAGAGGTAGAAATGGGATAGGTCTTTTCAAGAATATCATGACCTCAGGGTAGGTGATGCCATGACAAGTAGGTAAATTGGATTTGAGTGAAGGGAGTACTTCCCAAGGTCACACAGCTAGGAAGTGGCAAGTGTCTGAGGCCAGATTCAAACTCTCATCCTGCTGACTCCAAAGTCAGTGTTCTATCCACTGTGCCACCTTAGCTGCCCTCTTCAATAAAGGTCAATACTGTCCTGTCTAAATGATGCTAAGTCTTTGTATCACCCTGGTTAACTAAGTCATCAAGAACTGTGGAATGGCTATCCTCATGCCCTGGAAACATAATTAAAGCCCTGACTAATTAGAATTAAGAAACTTTAATTAACTAACCTAACTAAATACTAACCAAGGAAATGGATCCTCTGAGGAATTGTGAATCATATTCTTATATTATATAATATAAGTTAATGTACTTCTGTCTCCCAATGGTATACTCTCTAAAATAAAATAAAATAAGGGTTCTAGTTAGAAATGAAGAACATCCATTGCATATATGGTATGTATTGCATATTTGTTTCATATTCTATAACATTTTTGACCTCTTTACTTATTCTAAATTCCTGGAAGACTCACAGTTATTTTAATCTTAAAGTAACGTAATTTAATAATGCTTGATTTCATTTAAGTCACAAACTGAACTGTGTGAATGTGGGGCAAGTCATTTTAATCTCTCTGGGCCATAATTATTTTGCTGATAAAATGAGAAGGTTGGCCTAGATCAAGGATTTTGTATCATGTACCTCTTCTCAGAATAACATTTTTAAGAGCATAAATGTGGATAGGTGGAGATTCCTTCTTTCTGTACTGATCAGAATTGGAATGGGGTCTATGGGAAACCTGGTACTTCTTACACTGGGTAAAATAGAAAATCCAGTATCAAAAAATGATATATTTATTCCTCTTATATTTAATCTCTGCATATTTATATATGTACTTGTCTCCTCCATTACAACATAAGCTCTTTGAAAGTAAGGAATAATTTCATTCTTTGTATTTGTATCCCCAGAGTCTATCACAATGCTTGACATATAATAAGTAGTTTTGAATTATGGTACTAGAGAAGACTTTTGAAAGTCCCTTGGAAAGCAAAAAGAGATCAAATCAGTCAATACTTAAAGAAATTAATTCAGACTATTCACTGAAAGGACAAATACCAAATCTGAAGCTTAAATATTTGGGTCAAATAATGAGAAGACAGGATTCATTGGAAAAGACCTTAACGTTGGGAAAGATTGAAGGCAAAAAGAGAAGAGGATGGCAGAGGATGGACAGAGTCAGGGAAACAATAAACAAGAACCTGGACAGACTTTGATAGATAATGACTGATAGAAGGGCCTGAAATGAAGTAACAAAGTCAGATACAACTAATCAACAAGAGTCAAAAAAAAAAAAGGTGCTTGTTGATTGATGCTCACTGTGCCCTTCACACACCATTTGCCCAAGGTTTCTGCAAGTTCTATAGGTAACATTCTTCTGTCTGAAGCCCTGTTTGTCTCAGTCCCCGTTTCACCCTAAAATATCTTACTGGACAAGATAGTCCTGGGAGAAAAGAGGGTGATAAGACTGAAATTTTAGTTTCAAGCATCATGGAAGGTATAAAACCCCTCAGCATCAGAAAAGGGTGGGTCAATCAGAATGCAACAGTTGGATCCTTCTGTGATCTCTTTTTTTATCCCTCGTGTCCAGAGTCCCACAAACCCCAAAGGTCCTATGTGGAGTGATTATGCTAATGGAGCTGCTGACTAGGGTTTGAGGCAACCCCTGAATGCCTGTATTAGCCTGCACATCATTATAATAAATATATTCTATCTCAAACGGGAAGTACCTTCCTCCCAAAGAACTCCACCCAGACAGTTGGTCTGAAGGCTAAGACAATTCCTCATCTTAGAAATGATTTAGGATAGATATCTTCGTTTCCACATTGACGGAAGAGAAACCTGCCCAAAGGCAGGGAGATGGAGATACTTGTGGATGTCATTTGCAACTCAGTACTTCTCTGTTCCTGTGATTGCTAGGTGCTCTATTTGTCATTTATCATTAGACAGCCCATGGGTAAGACCTGAGGCAACAGAACATATGTTTCTTGAAAAAAGCTCAACAGATTCATCATGATACTTCTTCACTTTTCAATATTTCTCTTCTTTTCAAAAATATTTCATTTATCCATGTCTCTCAGTATTGTGTGTGTGGATAGGTATTCAAAACAGGCTTTTTGATATGATTTTTCAAAACATTACTTTAAAAACTCGAAGAAACAGACTATTACTTACATTTATCAGTGTATACTCTTAAAAACCCAGACTAATTATTTTTATAGTAAACCAATTATCTAAACATTATAAAGTTCAATAAAATATGTGGATATTTTTACTATAAAATGTAGCATAGCTGAATAATTTGCATAATTTCTGAATTTTCTTTCTGATGTTTAGTATTATGTCAATGTAGTAAAAATGTTGTAAGTTACTGTGGCTACTATAAATATTAATTCATTCAACAAAAACTGAGAGTCTGTAATGTCTGTAATGTCTGTAACCAAAAATACCCCAAAAGTTTTAGTTCAGTTTTAAGCTTTTAACAACAGACAACTGGACTAGGACTTTTGGAAAATATTGTATAATTCAAAACTTGTGTTGTCTTCCATATTCTTAAAGCTATATGTTTAAGTTTTTAAAATTCTAAGTCAATTAGTATAAACAATGGAATAGGTACCCTCATGAATAGACTGTTAGATATGGAATCAGGGAGATCTGAGTTCTAAATCTGACACATATACTTGTTAGTTGTGTGAACTTGGGCAAGTCATTTATATCTTGCTGACTTGGTTTCCTCCTGTAAAATGAGAGAATTGTACTTGGTGACTTCTAACATCCCAATGAGCTCTAAACTTCATGTTTTCCTATGAATATCCCATGTCAAGCAAAAAAAAAATTCTAGACCCATTCTAAAAACTAACAGACAATTGGACAACATTCATTAATATAATTACACTCAGAGAATTCAACACAAAAATGTAAACATGAAGTGGACAGTGGGAGTACTTATCCAGGTGATAAGATTAAAACTCCAGTCTAAGGTAGAGATGATGGCATAAAATAACCAAGGACAGACAATCAGGGGGAAAACTCTGTTCTTGAATTCAATAGGAGAAAATTTGATGGAAGGGAGAAGCACACATCTTGAGAATCTATGGTTTTCTCTGGTTCCATAAATTCTAAAAGACTTTTGATGAGAATAGCAAGCAAGGAAAAAGCATAAAATCTAGGGAGGTAGAAAGTGTGTATTATTAATATATAAGGTTATATTATTTTTAATAAAGGGAAATGAAAAGATATACCTTTGTTCACAATAATGAATAGAAAAAATTTAACAAGTAAAAATATAAGTCATCATAAAAATCAAAATGAACAATTTGAAGTAAAACAGTGGTTGACGGCAGAATGGATAGGGGACTAGCACTACCCTGGAGCCAGGAACACCTGAGTTCATATCCTGCTTCTGATACTTATTAGCTGGATGAAGTGCAAAAGGTTGAACTAGATGACTTTTAAGGTCCCTTCCTGCTCTAGATACATAATATTATGAATTTCAAATGCCTCAAGTTTAAACTTTTTCACAAAAGCAATCAAAGCAGACAGATTAAGAAACGTAATTCTTTATTTGGGGGGAAGCTCTTTGTATCAAACAAGACCAATCGAATTTTGATATTTAAGATACATAATGAATTGGAATCAAGTTTCATATAGTCAAAAATCATTTCCCAACAGACTGATAAAAAAGCATTAAATAATTTTCAAATAAGAATTGAATACTATGTATAATAATGTGAAAATGTTATCCAAATCACTAATAAGTTCTAATTATATCACTTCTTCAGCTTCCTCTCATAGGACATACATTTTTCAAGGATGGAAAGGATGGAAACAATATATATTTTATGTTACCTATAGGAAAACAGATAAGTAGCTAGGCATATAGACAGATAGGTCAATCAATAAATAAATTGATAGATAACAGAGAGGTAGACAAATGGATCTATTTTAGAAAAGCATGACCTACGGACAGTGTGCTGGACTTAGAGTTGAAAAGAAAGAGATTAGATTGAATTGCATTTAAGAAATTGTTCAGCTCTAACAAGAATCCCAAGTTGATCTGTCACAACGGCCCATTTTTTTAATGTCAATATTTTTCCTGATAATAGTGAATGTGAATGTGCTGGAGCTTATCGTTAACAACAATTTCCATACAAGCTGAACTGGTGGAGGGAAATTTCCTATCAATGAAATCACATGTGTGTGAAGCTTCAAAGTACCATTATTGGATTGACATCTTTTATTTTATGTCATTCATTTCATTTCAGATGTTTTCAAATACTTTTTCTTATACTGATTTCACCGAGTTGGACAGAACTACCCACCATTAAGAACAAAGCCATAAGTCTAATCCCTACATGGACAAGGGAGGGTCACTTTTCTGAATAGCCAAAGATAATAGCCCTATTTATGCCCAATCATTCTACAAATTTTTCCACTGATCCTTAGAATGACTGGATTTTTTAAAAAAAACTGAATGAATTATGCAATTATTACTAAAGCTGAAAAATTCCACTCCAGACATCTAGCAGACATTTGGGCCTATAATAACACCTTCATATGTAAAAAGAACAACAAAAGATGAACCATAAATATAAAGAATTACAGGAAGTATAACATATACATTTTTAAAAGAAAGTAGAAAACAGAGAAAACATTTTTCCTCTGAAAGAACATGATAGCTGATGCATAAAGTATTTGCTTGCTGTTGTTTCTTTCTGAAATTATCCTAATTATCGCCTCAAATGTTCATATCATTTTACAAATGTAAATAGTCTTAATGGACTGCTAAGTCTGTGGGCTTCAGTTTGCTTCTCTAAGCATTGCTCAGCTTGTTCATCTATACAATGACAAGGTCTGGGCATGATCATCTCTAAGGTCTCTTCCTTCTCAAAAAGGATAGGAGTGTATGGTAACTATGGGTCAAATTGGGCTAAATGATTAGGAGAACACTCCATCCTTTGAAAACCTAAACCACTAAGATATCCTAACTTAAGGAGGAAAGAAACAACATTCTGTATATCCAAGTTAAAGCATTCAGATGGCAGTCAGGCACCCTGGTTTTCTTGGTTTCAAGTTTCTCTGCCACCTGGATATCTCAAATCTATATCTATATCTATAACTATATCTATCTCTATCTCTATTTCTATCTCATCTATATCTATATCCATATCTATATCTATATCTATAATCTATCTTCACATATATATGGATAGCTCATATATCTAGATAGCTCATATATATATATATATATATATATATATATATATATATATATGGGTAGCACATAGATAAATCTTGATTGCTCATACATATATGTATATATAGGTATAGTTTTTATATATATGATATATTAAATATATATTATATGGATATCTCATATATATGAATATCTTATAAGCATATATAACTGGTTATCTCATATATATGAATGTTTCATATATATATCTCACATATATGTCTGAATATATTATATATATATATGGATATCTCGAATCTATATATATATATATGGATTTCTCATATAAATCTAGATAGTTCATATACATCTGGATAGTTTATGTATGGATATCTCAAGTATATATTATATATGTATATATCTAGATATTTCATATATATATATATAAATATCTCGTAAATATAACTATTATCTCATACATACATATATATATACACACACACACACACACACACACACACACACACACACACATACACCTGGATATCTCACATGTTTATCTGGATATCTTTTATATATCTGGATATATCATATATATATATATGTGTGTGTGTGTGTGTGTGTGTGTGTGTGTTTGGATATCTTATATATGGACATCTCATATATATAAGCATACACACACTTAAGTGATATGGATATACATATATATGCAATAAGTAATATGGACAGACCTGAGTTATAGAAAGATAAATTTGACAGGTTTATATATAAATATAAAGCAAATTATTTATATACTCTGCATAATTCAAATAGAGCTACTTGGCTATGCCTTTAAACTCAGATCGCTCTGGCTCTCACTGATTGGCCAGCAAGAGGTCCCTCACTTGCTTGTTGTTTAGGTTTGATGACTCAGAGTGATTGTTTCTGTTCTGACCAGAAATTCTAATGTTCTTCCCCTCCCAGGTTGATTCCTTTGTGGAGGCAAACTAGGCCATCTTTTGCTTTAATTCTTACCTGAATAGGTGCTGCTTTAGACAAACTGAGATCTAGGGAAACCTTAGCTTGAAAAGGCCACGGTCACCCACTGCACCAGGGTCATCACAAATGGTCCTGTTCTATGTCTTGCCTGTGGATTCCCATGACTCTGGAGGAGAGAATAAGGTCAATGACTTTTGCAAAACCTTGTTTCAGTTAGATACAATTCATTTGCAAGTCAAGATACTACATTGCTGATATCATTGGTCCTCTTCAAGAAAAAAGGATGAACAACAATAACAATCTATGTAAATGTGTGAAATTAGATACATACATACACATGCGCACACACACACACACACACACACACACACACACATATATATATATATATATATATATGTCATATAAAATTTCCTTAGCTATGTACTTGAATATCAACCCCCTGAGGGTAGGAGATGTTTTCATTATTGTTTTTGGATTTCTAGTGTAAAGAAGAGTACCTTTATACAAAACATGTTGTCAAAATGTTTGCTAAATTAAATGGAATTGCAAACTATATATAAATATATAAAATTCTTGTATACAGATAGAAAGATAAAAATAGCAAAAATAGCCAACATTTGTATATCACTTTAAGGTCTGCAAATATTATATTCTTTTATCCTCACAACAACCCTGGGAAGTAGTTGACATCATCATCCCTGTTTTATAGGTGAGGAAACTGAGGCTAAGAGAGATTAAATGACTTGCTCAGGGTCAGTAAATATCTGCAACTGTGTTTCACCCCAAATCTTCCTAACTCAGGATTTAGTAGTCTACTCACTATTACACCACCATTACCTGAATGCCTTTTCTAACCACATATAATTTAGAAACTATGGCACATGTTATGAACAGTTTTCACAATAAATAAGAAATATGAAAGCAGTCTGGAAGTCAATTTTTATTTTTGCATAATTCACAAAGTAGAACTTAGGAAAAAAACTCTGAGAAGTACCATTTATTACACTATTCTGCTAAGATTTCCCTTCTTCCTTTCCCCTTCATCATAGCCATGAAGGTCAGGAAATCTGAGCTAGAACTAGATTTACTAATTTGGTCTACAAAGCTGAAGAAACTGCAGTAAAGAAAGGTTAATAGGACAATAGGGAGGCACTGAGGTATTGAGAAAGGTCCCTATTCCTAGTAAGACCTTAAGAGATTCAGTAATATTTTATCTTTCTTAATTTGATGGTCTAGAAGAACTCTACCCTGGAATGAACTATCAGTCAGTCATTCCAGAAAAGTCATAGAGAATATGGGATATCTCACAGGCCTCCTCGGAACATTTATATAGGAAGAAAAGGGACTTTTTTTTTTTTTAAGAAATTAAGAAGCTAAGTCTACAATACAAATTAAGTATGGAACCCCGGGCAAGTCACTGAATTTCTCAATGGTTTGGGGAATTCCATTGAAGCAGTTGGCCCACATGTCTATAATTTATGATTTGAGCAAGTTATTTAGAAACACTGAGAAGATAAATGACTAACCGACCAAAAATGTCCAAAAAACTGAGCAGCTATTGATATCTTAAAATGAAAATCTTACCATGTGACTATCTAGCTCAACCTCCCTATTACCTCTAAGATAGTTTCTCAAGTCTGTTTCCGTGTCTTTGTGCGTGTGTGTGTGTGTGTGTGTGTGTGTGTGTGTGTGTGTGTGTGTATGTGTGTGTGTGTGTGTGTTTGGAAGAGACAAAGAGAACAAAAGAGAGGAGAGGCAGAGACAAAGACAGAAAGAAGAGAGAAAGAGAGACAGAGAGAGACAGAGACAGGAGAGAGAGAGAGAGAGAGAGAGAGAGAGAGAGAGACAGAGACAGAGAGAGAGACAGAGACAGAGAGAGACAGAGACAGAGACAGAGAGACAGAGAGAGACAGAGTGACAGACAGAGAGGCAGAGAGAGGGAGAGGCAGAGAGAAGAGACAGAGACAGGAGAGACAGAGAGAGAAAGAGAGAGACAGAGACAGAGACAGAGAGAGAGAGAGAGAGACAGAGACAGAGAGAGAGAGAGAGAGAGAGAGACAGAGAGAGAGGCAGAGACAGAGAAAGAGACAGGAGAGAAACAGGAGAGAGAGAGAGACAGAGACAGAGAGAGAGAGAGAGAGAGAGAGACAGAGAGAGAGGCAGAGACAGAGAAAGAGACAGGAGAGAAACAGAGACAGAGAGTTTGGTGAAGTCTATATATCCCAGTTCAGAATAATGGTTTTTTCCTTCTTTTTAAAAATTTTTTCCAAGTATGTGCAAGGAGAGTTTTAAACATTCATCCTTTTGCAAGTTTTTGAGTTTCACATGTTTTTCCTTCCCTCCCAAGGCAATGAACAATCTGATATAGATTGTATGTGTACCTCCATTTTTAAGATAGTTCCGTATTAGGCATGTTATGAAAGAAGAATTAGAATTGGGGGGGGGGGATCATGAGAGAGAGAGAGAGAGAGAGAGAGAGAGAGAGAGAGAGAGAGAGAGAGAACAAAAAGTTTTTTGAAAGAACATAGCATATTTTGCTCTGCATTCAGAGTCCAGTTTTTTCTCTAAATGTGGATAGCATTTGCTATAACAAGTCTCTCGAGATTGTTCTTTATCACTGAACTGAAAGGAGCTGTGTCCATCATAGCTGATCATCTCACAATGCTATAGATGTATGTATAATGTTCTCCTGGTTCTACTAACTGCACCCTAAATTTCTCACAGAATAATAGTACTCTATTGCATCCACATACATTTCCTTAATTTCCAATCCTTTGTCACTACAAAATATCTGCTATGAATATTGGTGTACATCTGAACCCTTTCCCCTTTTTATGATAACTTTGAGATATAGACCTAGTAGTAATATTGCTGGATCAAACGCTTTGCACAGTTTTGTTCCCTTTTGGACATAGTTCCAAATTGTTCTCCAGAATGGTTAGATTAGCTCACAATTCCACCGGCATTGTATTGTGTACCAGTTTTCCCACATCTTCTCCAATATTGATCATTTTCTTTTTTTGTCATTTTAGTCAAGCTGATGAGGTGTGACCCTGAGTTGTTTTAATCTGCCTTTCTCTAATCACTAATGATTTGAAGACTTTTTTTCATATGACTATAGAAAACTTTAGTTTTTTCATCTGAAAATTGCCTGTTTATATCATTTGACCCATTAATCAATTAGAAAATGATTTGTATTCTTATAAATTTGATTCAATTTTCCATATATTTTAATAAATGAGTTCTTCATTGGAAACTCTAGCTGTGAAACTTGTTTCCTAGCTTTTTGTATTTCTTCTAATCTTGGCTACATTGGTTTTATTTGTGCAAAAACTTTTTAATTTTCCTCTAGCCTATCTTCCTTCTTTTTTGTACTTTCCTTTCTCCTTTCCCCTTATCCCTTCTCACCAAAGTTTTGTTTCTAACTGCACTTTCCCCCTTTCCTTCCTACTGTCCTGAGAAATATAGTACTCAAGAGTTGCAAATATTATTTTCCCATTTGATCCTATTAACTAATATTTTTCCTTAATCTTATTGTTTAGTATTTTTTCCATTTATCTTTCTATATATCTCTTGAGTCTTAAATTTGAAGATCAAAGTTTCTGTTCAGTTCTGGTCTTTTCATCAGGTAAGTTTGAAAGTCCTCTATTTTGTTGAAAATGCATCTTTTCCTCTGATAGAATATGCTGAATTTTGCAGGGGAGTTGATTCTTGGTTGTAATCCAAGCTCCTTTGTACTCTGGAATATCATTGTCAAGTTCCTCCAATCTTTATTTTTTAGGTTTTTGCAAGGCAAATGGGGTTAAAGTGGTTTGCCCAAGGCCACACAGCTAGGTAATTATTAAATGTCTAAGGCTAGACTTGAACTCAGGTACTCCTGACTCCAGGGCCAGTGCTCTTTCCACTGTGTCACCTAGCTTCCCCTCCTCCAATCTTTTAATGCTGAAGCTGATAAATCCTGCATAATCCTGACTGTGGCTCCCTGTTAATTAATTTTTTTTGGCAGTTTGGCAGTTCTCAGTATTTTCTCTTTTAGCAGATCTTTAGGCAAAGTTTCATGATCATTCTTGCATGCTAGTGTCCAGACTGTTTTTTGATATGACTTTTGAATAGTTCAATAATTCATAAATTATCTCTTCTGGATCTATTTTCCAGGTCATTCATTTTTTTCCTAAGAGATCCTTTATATTTTCTTCTATTTTTCAGCATTTTGGTTTTGTCTGATGGAATCTTGTAATCTCAGAGAGTCAATTAGTTTCCATTTGTCCAATTCAAATTTTTAGGATTTCGTTTTCTTCAATTAACTTTTGTGTCTCCTTTTCCAATTAGTTAAATTTACTTTTAAAGGAGTTGATTTCTTTTTTCCATTTGGTCACTTTTTTCATAATTCTCTTGTATGATTCTCATTTCTTTTCTCCATTTTCCTTCTTTCTCTCTTCTCTGTTTTTTTAAATCATTTTTGAGCTCTTCCAAGAAATCTTTTTTCAATTTGAGATCAATTCAAAAACCTTTTTTGAGGTTTCACATGTAGACATTTTATCACTGCTTTCCTCTTCTGAAATGGCATTTTTATTGTCTCGATCAGAATAGTAGCTTTTTGTGGTTTGCAGTTTTGAAGGTTCCCCCCCCCCCCCACTCATTTTGATAGTTTTGCTCCTAGGGCTAAGGTTTTTGTGCTGGGACCAGGGAGGGGGTCTGGTCCCTGACTTGGTCCTTCAGATGCTACTGGTTTGTTCCCTGCTTTAGGGTAGCCCTCCTATTGCACTAGCATATTCTGATTTTGAACTTTGTCTTCTGGAGCTGCAGTTGGGACCCTCACTGCTGCCCTGAACTTCACTGAGGTTAAGAGTCTCCCCTCCCAGCTTTCCAGTTCTCCAGACAATTTTGGGTTATACTCCCCTTTTATCCATGTGAGATAGACCTTTACTGAAGTTCTTTCACAATATCTTGAATTGATTTCTGGTTTCTTTCATTTTGGGACCTGTTTAGAGATTTTGTTTAAAGTTGTTTCAGGAAAAACTTGGGGAACTTCCTAACTTTGCACAATCATCTTGACTCTACTCCTGAAAATCCCCAGAATAATGTTTTTAAATGAATAAAATAAAATACAGAGAATTACAAAGGAAACCAAATCTTTTGAAATAAATATGTACTTTTTCCCCATTCAAGTTCACATACCTTAAATTTATTCAGGATCTTATTGGTGATCCAAGGGTTCCAGGTTCAGTCACATCCAACACTTTTTGAGACCCTGAATGGGACTTTCTCTGCAAAGATCCTGGAGTGGTTTGGCATTTCCTTATCCAGTGGATTCAGTCAAATAGAGATTATGTGAATTGCCCAGGTCATGTAGCTAGCAAATAGCTGAGGCTGGTTTTGACCTGTGATCTTCCTGACTGCAAGTGCAGTAATCTGAACTATCTAACTGCCCCATCTTTACAAAGTCTTCTGCTTGGTATTTAAATCCATTCACAATCTGACAGTGGTTCAAGATTCTAGACTTGGGTCATTTCATGCATTCTATATTCTAGCCAAACTAGTCTCCTTATCTGTTTCCCCCACATGTCCTGCATTAGATGGGCTATGTCTCTATGGATGGAATGCTCTTTTTGCTTATCTTTCACTTCTTAGAATCCCTAGTTCATTTCCAAGATTATTTTCAATTCCCTTTCCTGTGATAAGATTTTATCAATTCTCAAGTTGTAAATATTCTCTTTACTGAAATTACTTTGAATTCATTTTGTATATGTTTTGTTTTTATTTATCTATATTCATCATTTCTACCAATAAAATGTCAGCTCCTTGAGTGCAGCAGCTATTTTGGATTTTTATTTCTTTATGTCTCCGATACTTGCTTGGGGTAGTTGCTTAATGAATGTTTGCTGAATTGAATTGAATTATAATCTACATCAGTAGATAGCATGTCCATATTAACATAATCATATGCCCTTAAAGCATTATAATATTTTCAAACATAATTGCTCCAAGATCCAAGCTGTGGCCTTGTAATCAGGAGGACAGTAGTTCAAATCCGGCACCATACACTTGACTCTTACTAGCTGTGTGTCCTTGGGCAAGTCACTTAACCCTGATTGCCTCACATCCAGGACCATCTCCAGTATCCTGATTCCTATCTGGTCACTGGACCGATGGCTCTGGAGGAGGAAGTGAAGCTGGTCACTTAGCCCAGCCCCCCCCACTCTAATCCAACTTTGTCTCTAATCCATGTTTGTCATGGCATCACCTTCCTGATGCCATGGTCTTTGAAAATGAAGGACAAACATTATTATTATTATTGTTTAAGAGGTAATTATCTGTCTCAATTTATAACACAAGTCTTCATTTCTTCTGAAATACCCCAATGAATCTGAATTCAAACGTAGCATCAGACACTGACTATATGACCTGGGCAAGTCATATAATCTCTACCTATGTCCTCATCTGTAAAATAGGAATATGATGGCATCTATTCCATAGGGATTATTGTGAGAATCATGAAATATTTGTAATGTGCACTGTAGGCACATAATAAATATTTGTTTCCTTGTTTCTGTACCATTATGTGATATCATAGTAAAACAAAAGACGTGTACTTAGGTAACAATGAAGGTCCCCTCTTACTTATGAATTTCTAGAATAGCTACCTCAAGTTTGAAGTAGGCTATGGGTCAATGCCAATGAGAGAAGGTACACATGAAGGGAGAACAATAAGGTTTTTGATATAAGAAACAACCTAAAAATCAATGATAGGAATATATGTAAGGGCAAGAATGTGAAATTTGGATAGAGACCAGTGGGTACATCTGTTTCACCTAGGTTTATTTGTATGCTAATCATGGAGGATCTTGGGAACTTGGAAAGCCTTCTTGCCCTATATCCCAAAGAATTTCAGTGAGGTTTTGTAGGAAAGAGGACAAAATATTTAGAGCATAGACTACTAACAATCTTACATTCAAAAGAGTGAAAAAAGAATGTATTAAATTCAAGACGAATTTTTATCGGGGATGTGAAGTCAGCAGCAGGAGAAAGATCTGTCAAAATACAAGTGTGTTAATCTTAGCCAAAGGCATTCTGTGGACTTTTACTGGCTATTTGGCTAGGTATGTGGCAAATTGCTCTCAGCTATGCTATAACAGGATTGTAAATCAACCTTTCAGGGATAAACTCTTTCACCACTGCAGCCATTAGATGGTCATAGAGCATAGCATTATCAATTAATTGATCAATCCACAAGTCTTTATTAAGTACTTACCATATACTAGGTACTATAATAATAATAATATTAATAATAATGACAACGACTAACATATATATGATACTTTAAGACTGGCGAAGTGCCTTTCAAATATTATCTCATTTATCCTCACAACAATCCTGGGTAATAGGTTCTGTTGTTATTCCCATTTTACAGATGAGGAAACTGAGACAGCAGTGGTTTAGCCACTTGACTAAGGTCACCCAGCTAGGAAGTAACTGAGTCTGTACTTGAACTCCAGTCTTCTGAAGTCCAGGTATAACTCTCCACCCAATATACCACCTGGCTGTCTCTATCATGCTAGGGATATAAAAACAAAAGTAATACAGTCCCCACCTCAAAGAACTTACATTCAAATGACTATGACTCTGTCCCTAAATGCGACTGAATCTGATCAGATGAAAGTTGATTTTCTGTAACCATGGGCATCAGCAAAGATGATGCAACAGAGATCAGAAACCATGATGCCCAGTAGATAGCAGCAAAATAACTACCATAGGAATTTGGGAGCTCTAAAGTACCAGAAGTATATCTAGTTCAAATCTTGTATTGCCATGTTCACATTTGTAGCTACATATTCATCTTGTTTGATCAAGTGTATTTTCCACAGATCCAACCTTCCCTCTCAAAGGTAAATTGTGGGAGGGTTGGGCTCATGTTAGCATGCATCTTTTCTTGTCATTTTATTTGCTATGTTATTTGATCAAATATCTTTTGCTTTAAATTAAAATATTCTTTAAATAGAAAAATGAAACATATCGGTAGGGATCCATGATCTATAGTTTTGAGTAAATGTTGACTATTTTTTTATTTTTTAATCTCCACTATCTGCCTCCATGAATGATGATCCAGCTCTATAGATCATCCTATGCTATGAGTAGGGATGAATATGTCCATTTTACTACCTCTAGGAGAACACTGAATCTAGTTTATAATAGCTCACAAGTTGATTGTTAAATTTTCAGGGTGAGCATTTTTACTTCAAAAAAAATGGCAAATGCCTTAAATCAGGATTTGATTTATTATTTTGTTTACTATCTAGACTTAAGAAAGTGATGGAGAAAATGATAAAAATTGAGATAAAACTTGTTTTCCAAAGTCAGTTGTTAAACATTTATCAGAATATCACAGAGGGATGTTGCTACCTGGGATGCATTGTTCTTTGAGTTCTTTGAAAGGTTGTGCATACTTCTGCTTGGAATGCTGACTTAGAAATGACTATCTGAAAATGTAAGATTCAGAAAAAAAAGGGATTTTAAAAGTCATCTAAGTGAACCTGAAATTAACAGATAAAATTCAGAGAGGGGAAGTAACCTGTCCAAAGTCCCAAAAGCAGTGACAGAGTCAAGTATAAAACCCAAATCTTTTCCTTCCAAACTCAATGTTCTTTCCACTCTGCCATAATGTGACTTCCACAACACTTTAGAAAAAGAGAAAAGCTAAAGAAAGACATTCTCATTACAATCAACTTTAGACAGAATTATTAAAGGGGAAAAAAATCTTCTCAATTTGTTTATATAATTTTTGGAAATACAATAACATTGGGGAGGGGGATCTGCATAATTTTCATATTAAAGTTTCAATGTTCCAGGTCCACTGATAATAAAAGTTCCTCTGAAAAAACATCTGAGAAAGTGTGGACTAATTACTCCAGTCATAGGATTTATAGGTTGCATAGGACAACTGGTCCTATGCAAGGTCTTATACGGTACCTCCTGAGCAAAAACAAATAAGTGCTTTGATGTTACAAACTGGAATTCAAGAAAGGGAAACTCTTGTAATGTGTTTGGATGGATATATTTGAAATGTTCTCAATTCTTCATTTTCTGTTACAAAATGTGATATTAAATCTGTTTGTCTGAGCATTCCCCAATAGGCTTATTATGATAATCAAAGAATCTGACAGTTGCTTAAGAAGAGGGGAGGATCGTCAAATCTGCCCAATTTAACATTTACTCATCTAATCTGTGAATGGTATCATTGTTGAAAACTCATTAGAATATTGTCTTCATAGAAATAAACTTTGTTTAGGGATAAAAATGGGATTCAAAGCTTGCAAAATACAAATGTGTATGATGAAGCATATGGATGTCTCATCAGACTTCCCTTTGTAGCTATAATTAAATGAACATAAAATAGTGTATATTCATTCATGCTCAGTTGGCAGTATTTATCAAGGACCTACTCCATGCACTAAGAACTTATGAGGATAGAAAAATCAATGAAACACAGTTCTTTGCCCTGAAAGAGCTTATGTGATCAGAGGGTGTGGATATATGAACAAAATAGCTAGAATAGAAGATTTTCTTCCTGATAACTTTAGATCATGAAGAATGAAAATTCATGTGAAAATGCTTGATAAATTACAAATCACTAGACAAACTAGAATTATAATGATAATGAAGTTGATAATTTGCAAACTGTGCCATAATAATTGGGGAGGGGGGAGATGAGTGCCACAGGGGAGAAAGTGCAAAAAAAAAGGAAGACTTGAATTCAAATCTGGTTTCTGGCACTAACTAGCTATGTGATGCTGAGCAAGTCCCTTAAATTCTGTCTGCCTCAGTTTCCTCAATTGTAAAATGAGGATAACAACAGCACCTACTTTCCAGGCTATTATAAGAATCCCGTGAGACAATATTTGTGGAGCACTTAAAATACTGCCTGGTTCATGGTAGGCGCTATCTCAATCTAGATATTATTAACTATTATTACACTCAGGAGTGTGATAAAGTCAATTCATTTTTGTTGTCATTCAGTTATTTTCAATCATATCCAAACCTTCATGACTCCATTTGGAATATTCTTGGCAAAGATACAGGGTCACTTGCCATTTCCTTCTCCAGTTCATTTTATAGAAATGAGAAAACAGGCAAATTGGGTTAAGTGACTTGCCTCAGGGTCACTTATCTAGTAAGTGTCTGAGACCAGATTTGAACTCAGAAAGATGAATCTCCCTAACTCTAGGTTCATCACTCTATCCAGTGTTTCATGGTATGGCAAAGATTCATAATAGATCCATAAAAATCAATTGTTAAATTTTCAGTGTACTCATTTATACTTTAGGAATTGGCAAATGCTATACCATCAGAACTTGATATAGTGGTTTGTTGATTGTCTAAACTTAAGAAAGTGATGGAGAAAATAATTAATAATGCAGATTAAATTTTAAAAAGAAAATGAGAAGGACTAACCACCTATATACTGAGGTTCCTTCCAAGTTTTTTTCCCAAAATTCCAAATTGCAAAATACATGCAAGAATATATAATATTCTGGGGGAATCAAGTGGAATCCTTCTTAGGGTATAGTGACAGGGGCAATTGTCCCCAGAAACATGTCATGAATACTGTAAGTACAAATGAAGTGTCATAGGAGTAATTTCCTCGAATGTAGTGATTAATTCTTTGTATTTCTATCCCTAGTAACTTGTACAATAGCAGAAATTTAATAAATGGTTGTTGTTTGATTTATTGGGGGATAATACCATTAGAAATATTGTACCATCCTCCTTCCTAAGTTTTTCCAAATGAGTTTAAGTTTCAATTTAGATCAAGGATGGGAAATCTTTTTTTTTTCTGCCATGGATCATTTGGATATTTATATCATTCACAGGCTATATTTGGGCAAACATTTAATTAATTTAACCCTAAAATGATACCATTCACATCCAGTTGCCTGGACAGCACCATACTAATGTAGTCAGCACCAGAGGTTTCCGGCCCATGTCTTAGATGTCCTCTCATACATTGCAAGAAATCATGTGTTTTCTGGGTATTGATAGATTTTGTGCTCTTTTACTCTCCTTTGTACAGTGATGGTTTTTCATAGACTGAAATTTTATAGGAAACAAGAGAAATCAGTAAAGTCCTTTCTTTTTTGCTCTATTCCATTTTTCATCATTAATAATGTTTCTTTAACATGTTGGGCTGGTGCTTTTGTAAAAATATGCACTATCTTCACTTTCATCTTTCATATTTGTGTTCATTTTGACCTTTCCTGTACTGAGCTGGTGATTTGACTGCACTAATATTTGAAAATGAGTCTAATGTTGGTAGCTAGCCAATTCTTCTTTGTTAAGATATAATGAACTTTTTTTTGCTATTTCGATGCTCATCCTTTCTAGTGCCTTCTGATTCTCTTCTGGAAGAAAAGTTGTATAGCCCAACAAAAAGAGCATTCAATTTGGAATCAGAGAATCTGAGAACTCTAAGTTGATTGACATTTTGAATCTGACTGGGAGAATGGTAATGTTGCTAACAAAGTGTTGTTTTAGGGGTGATATTATCATTGATTATTTCAGCTTTAAATGAAGATTTAATTATTCTAAAAGCTAGGGGCAAAAGAGGAGGGGGGAAGGGAGTGGGGGGGAGGGGAAGAACAATAAAAATACATCATCCCGGTTTTTGTAGACCAAGAATGTTCTCTGATTCTCCAGAGATGTGAGTAAATCAACTATAGAAGAATGTTGTGTTGATTAGTCGTGCCTGACTCTTTTGTGACCTCATTTTCAGTATTCATGGCAGATACTGGAGTAGTTTGCCATTTCCTGCTCATTTTACAAATGAAACATGATTAAATACTATGTCCAGGGTTATAAAACTAAGTGTCACATTCAAACACAGGTCTTCCAAAGTCTAAGCCTGGCACTCTATTTGTAGTGCCACTGAGCTGCTGTTTGACAACTTCAAGTCTCTCTGAAGAACTTTGGTTATCATGGGAGATACTGGTTCAGAATCATTGAGTATGCTGAACTTGCATCAAACAAAGCTCTAGGTTCTTGGAGCAAAGTAGAATTGTGGTAACTCAAAAGAAACATAAATGCACAAAGTTTGAGACCTCTCCCTCCCCAAAAGTTGTGCCTTACCTGCTGTAAGCTGATTTTGGTGATCAGAAACAGCCAGCAACATTATGCATTGGCCCCAGTAACATGGTGTCATTTTGCTCCTCTTTGGGCATGAAGAGCAAAAACAACAGGCGCTGTGAAACCTCCGCCTCTATATGTGGTGAAGTGGTGAGCTGGGATAACAGCTAGCACATGAGGCTGACTACTTCTGGCCTACCAGGCAAATACAACTAAAGCAATATGGAATTTGAAAGTATTGGTTCTGGAGCCCGAGTTTGAATTCTTATTCCCCCACTTGCTGTCCATGTTAACAGAAGCATAGAATTTGACAGTCGGAAGAGGTTTCAACAGTCATCTCATCTAAGACATAATTGAAAAGAATGCTTACTTTAGCCTACCTGACAAGTAAGCATCCAACCCCCATTGAGGACTTCTGAGGAGAGGGAACATGAAACCTCTCATGGTAACCTATTCCATAGCTCATAATTAATATTTTTTTCTTATGAGTCTAAATTTGTTTGCTTGGGCAATCTTCAATCTCCTGTGCCTCAGTTACCTCATCTGTAAAATGAAATAGTTGACTTAGATGGTCTTCAAAATCCCTTTTAGTCTTAAAACATATGTGTTATAAGGCCATAGGAATAAGCTATTCATAAAAGCTCTGCTATGGGTTCTACCCAGCCTAGCTCTTCTAGCCAACTGCACCCTGAGAACAATGATCAGGGCTGCCTCACTTAGGACTCATAATCTCTATCCCTGTTACAAAACTGAAAGGCCATTTCTTGAAGAAAGAAAGATTTTTATAAATAGACCATAACATTCAACCCAAGTCAGAAGCCAATTTCTTTAGAAGATCAAAACCTGCCATAGAGAGAGAGAGAGAATGCAGAATTAGGACATTTTAAAGCAGTGCTTTGCCATACGATCTGGACATGTGTAATCCGATAAAAAGGGCTTAAAATTTCTACAGTGTATTCTGAGGGAGCCACTTTACTGTGACAGGCTGGTGTATTATACGCATGAAACCCTGAAGGTACTCACCACTAAGGATTAGGCAGTGATAGCTCACTAAATTTTCTTTTTTTTTTAAGTTATTTTGGGGGAGGGGAGATATTTATGACAAATATAATGGAGAAAAATCATTGCCATTAGAATGCTATTGGTGGGGAATGAAAGAAAGGACTAAGAGACTCAAATACTCTTAATTTAAGAGGACACCTTGCTGGAATATAATGTTATAAACCTCAAACTATTTTAAAATTTTTAAACTGTCATAAGGATGGCTTAATATTAGCCTTAACATTCCCAGGTTATTTTCTTTGTGAAAGCATTTAAAAAGTAGAAATTAATCTTTACAGGTTTTCCCTCCCCCATCCCCATTCAAATCAATTAAGTAAGGATGGGGATTCATATAAGAGAATGGGACTTCCTGCCTTATGCCTCTATTGGTCTCATTGTCGGACAAGTAATAAATTGAACTATAAAGTGCTTTGGAAAAAAGTGTCATATAAATGTCAGAAGTCAGTGTTGGGGTGATGATTGTAATAATCATAATAGTTATGATAATAAATACTCCTATTCTTCCTACCCCACATTCTTGAGATGTTGCCTTTCTGCTGAAAGGTTGAAGATAAAAACCACCCAAGGGTGAAATGGGACTGCCCTGAGCCCTAGAGGCTCTGAATTAAGAGACCATTGAGATTGTACTGATCATGTACAGAGAGAAGCAGACAGCCCCTTGGGCCCTATTTGGCATCTGGTGAAAAGTTCCCATTGCTGCCACCCTTCTTCAGGTCCCTGTGCTCTACTACCAAGATGATTGCAGTAATCTTCTAATTGAGCTCCCTGCCTCCAGGCTCATCACCATGCCACTGTACAGACACACACACACACACACACACACACACACACACACACACACACACCACACTCCAATCCATACAAAACAATATTATTGGATTTACCTCTTTAAAGTGATTGTAGGGGCGGCTAGGTGGCATAGTGGATAAAGCACTGGCCTTGGAGTCAGGAGTACCTGGGTTCAAATCTGGTCTCAGACACTTAATAATTACCTAGCTGTGTGGCCTTATAGGCAAGCCACTTAACCCAATTTGCCTTGCAAAAACCTAAAAATAAATAAAGAAACAAATGAACAAACAAATAAATAAATGAATAAATGAATAAAGTGATTGTGTAATCTACCAAATCCAAAATTTTCAGTGGCTCTCAAAAACTAAGATAATGTCCAGAAACTGACTTCACTCTCCAGAAGAGAGTGACCATCATTGTGGGTGCTGTCCAAACCATACCAACAGATTGTTTAAAAGAATTGGAGACTAATAGCCTGAAGTAGAGGACACAAGGGAGATATGAAGACTTTCCTGAAATATTTGAAGGACTTCCATGTTTAAGCCATAGGTAGAAGCTTTAGAGAAGCATTTAGATTTAGACTTGCTATAAGGAAATAATTTTCTAATCAATAGAGCATGCCAAAATATAGACCTTGGGAAGGATTGAGTTACACCTCATTGGAAATCTTCAACTTAGGTTTAATACTAAAGGGGATGATGTAGATGGAATTACTTGAGTAGTCTGAAAGATTAGTTTGAGTAGTCTAAAATATTCTTTTCAATTCTATGATTCCTCTATTGGTCTCATTGTTGGTCAAGTAAGTTCTATTTCCCAACAAATCAAGGCATGGGGTGACACAGTTCTGGGAAAGTCAGTAAGAAGGATGTTTGTGCACATTTCCCTCACTATAATAAAAGTAATGAACAAGTCATAGAATCATTCATTTCATGCCATGGTCTTCTTCAATTACAAAGGACAACAACAATACATATATTATATACATATATGTATATATATACATACATATATAAAACATTTTTGCAATATTTAGATTGCATGTAAATACTAAGTGGTATTGTAGAAGTATATAATCAGCTACATTGTTGTACACCAAAATCCCTTTTGAGACTCAGCTGTGTACTACGACTTAATTATCCACTAGCTCTGCTCCCTATGTTATTGTTCCTACTTTCTTAAATTCTTTAAAGCAAGAGATTTTAAGCTTTTTTTTCTGTAATGGACCCTTTGAAAAGTCTGGTGAAACCTATGGGCAACTTGAGATTTTTTTAAATTTTGTTATAAATATATAGAATTATAAAGGAAACCAATCACATTGAAATAGTTATAAAGGCATTTTTAATCAAGTTCATGATTCTTTTGTGAATCAATTTTTCAGTTCCACTCTCACCCACTGGTCATCTTCTTTCCTTCTCTTCATGAATGTAGTCAATAAAATTTCAATAGGAAAGCATGATTGACTTAGAGATTTGGTAGATGAATAATAAAATGTAATTAATAGACATATGTACTTCAGAATAGCAAACATTTCTGTGGTTCTCATTCCTTTGAAATATCACCTTACTCTTGCCAAATTCCAGATATAACATTCTAGATAGGGAAGCTAGCAGAGCAGCAGATAGATTTCTAGGCATAAAATCAGAACCTTGAATTCAAATATGATCTCAGAGACTTATTTTAGCTATATGACCCTGAGCAAGTCACTTAACTCTGTTTGCCTTAGTTTCCTCATCTGAAATGACCTGGAGAAGAAAATGATAAACATTCCAGTATCTTTGCCAAGAATTCAACAAAGGGGGTCACAAAGAGTCAGACAAGACTGAAACAACTGAATAGCAACAACATCAAAGATTGAATTCATATATTTAATGTAAATAGTTGCATGGGTACTGTCAACATCATCTAAAATTAAAATCCTAACTCATCACAGTAAACTGGAAGAAACTTTTCCCCGTCTAGTTGTCTTTCCATACTGTTCACTAATCAGCTAGGTTGGATGGGGTTTTGTTCACTCCACTAAACATGCCATGGTCCCACTTATATCTGCTGACTTTGATGCTAGTGAAAAGGAAAGCTTCTTTGCCAAGTGAAGAGGCAGATTGCTAAGGTCTAGAAAGAGACCATCCTGGATACTGGGCTGCCTCTGCCTCTGGCTAAATATCTCTTTCCTTTGTACTATAATTCTTTGTATGCCCAGTGCTTAGCACATACCTTGCACATTAAAAAAACTTAATAAATTCTTGTTGATTGATCGAGTGCTTTGTCTTCCATTTGAAATTTTATAATACCTAATCATATCCATATAGAATTTTATATGAGATTTTAAGAAATTAACTCCAAGACTCGTTCATTGCTATATTCTGTCTTCTTCTGGGAAATGTCATCTGAGATAATTCCCACATTGAGAATTATTGGATTACACTCCCAAAATAAAATAAATGTCAATTATAGATGTATATAGAGAAATCTTAATTGGACATTTAATCTTGGATTAAAGGTAGTTGAGTTGGGGCAGCTAGGTGGTGCAGTGGATAAAGCACTGTCCCTGAAGTTAGGAGTACCTGGGTTCAAATCTGGTTTCAGACACTTAATAATTACATAGCTGTGTGGCCTTGGGCAAGCCACTTAACCCCATTTGCCTTGCAAAAACCTAAAAAAAAAAGGTAGTTGAGTAAATTCATGAAGTTAAAGCAATGAAATTATGTCTGCTTCCAGAAAACCATCCTAGATAAATGCACAAAGGTTCACACCAGGAGGCTTGTCATGGGTGAAGGACTCTTTGGTTTTTGAAAAACCATAAGCATAGAAAAATATAAATCATCTTTACTCTTTTCAGGAAGCAGTTAGGTAGATCAGTGAATAGAGCACTGAGCCTGGAGTAATTACCACCTAAGTTCAAATATAGGCCATAGATACTGGCTAGTTGTGTCACCCTGGGAAAGTCACTTAATATCTGTTTGCCTTAATCCACTGGGAAAGGAAATTACAAACTACTCCAGTATCTTTTACAAAAATAAAAAAAATGATCAAACAAACAAACAAAAGTCCATGGACATGGAATATGACTAATCAACTGAACAATAACAGTCCCTCCCAGTTATGAAGCTACAATAGCAAACAGGAGAAAAATAATACAGAGGATATTAATAATTTTGTAGTTTTTATATTTATATTAGGAAATAAGACATAGCAAATTCCTCCCTCATGCTCCTCATTCATTCCTTAGTATATTCTTTTTTCTCTTCCTTTTCTTTATACTCTTAAATCAAGCAAAACAGCAAAACTCTACCTAAGCTTCGGAATCAATCTTTACTTGCTCCTCTTTGACATGAAAATAATGAGTTTTGAGGTGATAAGGTTTTCTTCTCCCTCATTAGCATGTAAGTATTCGATCACTATTTATTTACATTTTCAAATGTACTTACCCGTTCTGTGTTCCTCCTCTCTTATCTGTTTGTGCTCCTAAGATTCTAACTAGCTCTGGTTTTGTTTTTGATAAATATTCAAAGAAGATAAATTTTATTAAAATTTTATCATTTTCCTCTACAATTATATTGATTTTTGGCAGAGTGGATTAGTCTTTGTTAAACACTTTTTGTCACCTTTTGTTATATCATATTCTAAGCATTCTGTTCTACTAAAGTAATTGCTACATAATTTTATTGATCCTGACTGATCACTTGATCTCCTTTTACCTGGTTTCTTGGAGTATGGTTCTAGACTTTGGCTATGACATTTCTAGGAAAGTGTAATTAGGCATTTTCTTCAGGAGGTGACCCATGAATTCTTTCTGGTTTCATTTTGCCTTCTGGTTCTAACTTCTGCATTGTTTCCGTTATAATTTATTAAAATTTGGTATTCAGAAATCAGCCCAGTGACCATGAAATTCACAGAGAACCTTAGCAGTGGTGATACAATAGAGACAGCAATGATGAGTGCAGTAGAAATGCAACAACCAACAGAAATCAGTAAGAGCAATGCAAGGTTGCAGGTGTGAGTTGCCCACTACTATGTGAGCCATCCACACTAGCAAGACATTTCCCCTAATTCATCTTTGGCTAAAGATGCTTTTGATATTTGTAATTCAATGACTGTAAGCATAGGAAAGTAACAGGATTTTATCCCTAGAGTGGGAAGTCTTCTTAGATGCAATCCAGTTCCATCCTCTTATTTGACAGGTGAGGAAATTGAAACCCAGAGAGGTTAAATGATTTGTCCAAAGTCACTCAAGTAGGTAACTTTTTTTCCTACAGTATTATATTCAGGATTGAGTTCAAATTTATCCCAAGAGGTTAAAAAGGCAGGAGAGATTCAATTGTAAACTTAGCAGTACCCAGCACTGTTCCATGACACCTTTCCTAGAAATACAAATCTCTAAAGGCCTCTTTATCTTTACCAAAGAGGCAGATTTTCTCATGGCTGTGTTTCTTTGACTGTAATGAATTTCTAGCATGGAGGGAGAGGTGGGCTGGTGGGAGGAGGTGTTAGAGAGGACTCACCTATCTTTTCAGACTGTGGATGTTGGTATTTCTGCTAGTTTCTCCCTTCAGCTAGTCCCTTTTCCACTAGGCACTGCTGCTTTAAGTACAACTGTTCTGAATCCACTTGGGACATAATCCAGAATAGTGTGAATAGTGTGTAAAATCTGCCAACTGCCGAATTAACCAAAGGCTGAACATTTGTCCCAATCAAATAAGCAACCTGTGATAATCACCTTAGTAAGGAAACCCCTTGGCCTGGAAAGTGATCAGACAAGAAAACTGTGTTTCCATCCTCCAAAGAGCCAGGAGTTAATTCACCTCAAATGATTACTTGCTTTTCCTGATTTTTAAACAAATAATTTTTGACAGTTAAGTTGGTTGATGGTTCTCACCTAAAATTCATGCCAGCATATCTAACACCTCCTGGGGGGGGGGGAATCTCTCAAGAGGACAATATAGTGAGGCTCTGAACACAAGATGTCAAAGGATGGATAGCCTTGGTTTAGATACTCCACACTTGTCTCCCCTGGATAGAGGAATTCTGTGATGACTTTGGCCTTGGTAAAAGTGAGAGAGAGAGCTGCCCTGGAGGGTAGTCTTGTGCTAACCTACCTGAGAGCCAAGGTCTAGTTCTATTCAAAGTATTCTACCCTGAGCTCTCCAAGCCTGAGTGACTAAGGGGGACTCAATCCAATTTAATGGATGATTTGACAGTGGAAATTGAGGGAAGCAAGAAATGATACATGTTAGATCTTGGCCCAGGAAAAACAGAAAAGTGCCAGTCAGTCACTTAATGAATGGGAAGTATTCCAGTGGGGAGGGCTGGAATCATACCTTCCATTCAATTCAGTTTAACAGGCATTAAAATTCAATGTTTCTTATGTCTAATTCACTGGGATTATGAAGACAAGAAAAACATGAAATTCCCTGCCTCCAAGAAGCTTATATTTTACTGAAGAGATATGCCATGTACAGGAATTATTGATTGTCTTGTACTCCCTTGTATGTACTCTACATTTTAGCCAAACTGGCCTATTTTCTATCCCCAATATAAACCATTCTAGTGCCTGCCTCAGTTCCTCACCTGTAAAATGAGCCAGAGAAGGAAATGGCAAAGCACCCAGTATCTTTGCCAAAACAAACAAGCAAAAATCCAGATGGGGTCATGGAGAATTGGACAGGACTGAAATGACTGAACAATAAGAGTGCTTTCCACTTCATACAGTTAGTTGATGCCTGGGTCTGAAGTCAGAAAAACCTCAGTTCACATCCAGCCTTAGATACTTCCTATATATGTGATCATAAGCAAGTCACTAAGCCAACATCTGCCTCAGTTTCCCCATTTGAAAAATGTAGATAATAGCACTTTCCCTCCAGAATCATTGTAAGGATCAAATATGTAAAGTGCTTTGCAAATACTAAAATATTAACATAAATGCTAGCCACCACCACCACCAGCATCATCATCATTTATCTTAGCAGACCCTCTGAAAGTCACTCAACTCTCTTTCTGAAACCCAAGTTGAGGCAGCTAGGTGTTACAATGAATAGTGTATTGGACTTGGAGTCAGGAAAAGTTCAAATCCTGCCTCATTCACTTCCCAGATATCTGACCCTGGGCAAGTTACTTAACCTCTCTCTCAGTCTCAGTTTTCTCATCTGCAATGAGGATAATAAAAACCTACTTCCCAGGATCATTATGAGGACCAAATGGGATATCATAAGTAAAATGCTTTGAAAATCTTAAAATACTTTATAAATGCTAGCTGTTATTGTTATTGTTATGGTTCTTATTACTGCTACTACTACTTATCTGTCAAGGGTGTCAATAATCATATTCTCTCTCACTCCATGATGGGAAAAAAAAAAGCATTTTTTAAGAAAAATTTAATGTGTAATGGAAATTGAAGCTGCAATCATTTAGTCTGATCTCTCTTCTTATATTCATCAGAACCTTATGTTTAGCCACAAGTTCAACAATCTCAATTTTTAAAAATTACAGATTTAAAAATGATAGATCCTGATACCCTTCCTGTTACCATTGAACATTGCTTCTTGAAAAATAAAAGATTCTAACCAGATACTGTTTAAAAAAAAAATCTTCCCAGTTAATAAGATTTCTTTTGTAATCACACACCCTCCCTCTTGCTCTCCATCTTCAAGCCCTAAGGCAGTTTGCAAAAGTTCAGACCTCCAGAGTGGGAACTGGGCCAGATTTTCCCTCTTCCAGATGGGCCACCATGGTGGTCTTTCTTGCATCCCAAGTAAATTGACAAAGGTGATCTTTTCTTATAAATTTGTACTTGTCATTTGCTTTGTGGCCTTGGAAGAATATTTTCAGCATTCCTCTGAGAGTTGGATTAGAAGAGCCTTGATGAACCTTTGTTAGGAGCTGTAAAATGACCACTGTGTAGTGATCACCTGAAGGGGAGAGGGGAGGAAGGAGATGGCAAGTGTTCCCTCTCTCCTCACCTACTACATTCCCATGCCTGTGGAAATATTGCAGGAGAAGGCCATCAATGGGTTTTGGCAAGAGGCTTGCTGCTAGAGAAAAAACTATGGATTCTGGATATAGATTAAAGCAAACTATGCTCACTTTTTAAAACTTTTTTATATTTTTCTTTTTGCTCATGAATTTTTTCTCCTTAGTTCTAATTCTTCTTTCAGAACATGACTAATATGGAAATATATTAAACACATTTGTACATATACAACCTATATCAGATTGTTTGCTGCTGTGGGGAGAGGGGGGAAGGAAAGGAGGGTGGTGAAAAAATATGAAATCCCAAAGTTTGCAAAATGTTGAAAACTATGATTGTAATTGGAAAATAAATTTAAAAAATAAATAAACAAACAAAAAGATAAATAAATAAATGAGAAAAAAGTGAGGAAAAAAGTGTTATTGCTAGCCCTCTTGGTAGTGAGCTTTACTTCCCTAAATCCTCTCTGAAGCCATAGTGTGAGGAAAATGTGGCACATCATCTTTTGAGCTGCAGGTGAATCTTTCAATGGTTTCTCTAGCCATTTACTTAGCAGAGGGTAGCAAAGCTGAGTGTGAGATCAGATTGCCTTAAATATAGAGAGAAAACCCAAGTAACAGAAGAAAGCAAGCTGCCTAAGGCTGGGAGAGGCTGGCAGTATAAAGAACAACAGAAGATGTGATCTCTGCCTGCCTGTCCCACTCCACCCCTTCCACCAAACTCCTCAAAACTCTCATCATACTTTGACTCTGAGCTGTGTGCTTTGGATAATGGGATTTGGAACTACAAAGACCTTGTACAGATCTCTAAATGCAGTCTCATTTGTAAACTAACCCAGAGACAACACTTGTCCAAAGTAACCCAACAAGGATCAACCAATAGAGGCAAGATGTGAATTCAATGATCTTTGACTCTATGTCTAACCCTCTTTTATTCTAATTTGTAGTATAAATACTTCTGTATATTTCATCTCCATTTAATTATAGATTCTTGAATGGGAGGAAATATCTATTTATCTTTGTATTCCTCACTGCTTTGCCTATCATAGGCAATTTATTTTTAATTGAATGGGATGGAATTGAACTTATTAAATCACAGATTTTGGAGTCCATTAGTAGAACCATAGAGTCATAGGATCATAGATGTTAAGATCCAAGGGACCTCAGAGGCTATCTAGTCTAACCCCCTCATTTTACAGATGAGAAATCCCAGTGCAAAGTCATATAATGTAATGAGTCAGAACTCAGATTCCAGCAGATTTACTATGGATGAAGAAAAATGAGTAGTTACATCTCATTGTGGAATACTGGAGTTCTTTATTTGTCCATAGCACTAAGGAAAGCACATGGGAGCATATTTGGGTAGGGTGGCTAGCAATGACCTCCACCTCCTGGATGGAGCTTGCTCATGTTCATTTTGGAACAGTATAGCAAATACATTTACCCCGAAGAAGAGCACAACGACAGAATCCCTTGTAATGGCAGACAGAATATATCCAGAATTTGTGTATTATTAAACTAGAGGAACTGAAGAGAAGACAGAGGTTTGAGAGAAATCAAACAGGACAGAGCTGGGCTTTGCTAAATCTCACTATTCTAACTGCTAAAGAAAAGCATGCAAATAGATGCTTAACAAAGGACTGGTAGTGCTATGGGTGATCAGTGATCATATATTTGTCTTCCTTTATAGTGATATCTCTAGAATTTAGCACAGATTTGGCACATCATCAGAGCTTTAAAATGCTGGGGGTTTTTTATTTATTCATTGACTTGCAACTAGAAGTCATCAAATCCAATCCTCTCATTTTACAGATGAGGGAAACAAGGTCCAAGGACCTTCACTAATTTGTTCATTGTAACTGAGAAAGGATGAAAACTCAGGTCCTATGACTCTAAATTTGGTGCATCATGATATTGATGATGATGGAGGAGGAGGAGGAGGGAGAGAGTGAAAAGGAGGAAGAAAAGAAGAAGGAGAATGAGAACAACAAGAAGAAAAAAGAACAAGAAGAAGAAGAACAGAAGAAGAAGAAGGAGAAGAAGAAGAGGAAGAAGAGGAGGAGGAGGAGAAGGAGAAGGAGGAGGAGGAGAAGGAGAAGAAGAAGAGGAGGAGGAAGAGGAGGAGGAGATGTGGTGGTGGAGGTTGTGGTGGTAGAAATGTCTAAATGATTCTGGAAATGTATCTTGTAACTTGACTGTGGTAATGTGGTAATCATATGTGGCAGTCTATATGCATCATTTGTAGAAGTTATATACACTGGTTTTTCATGCTTATTATTAAAATAAATAAGGAAGGTACACATCTCAATTAATATAAATACTTTAATTGACTCATACTTTTCTTATTAATCAATAAAAAATATAAATTAGATGCAAATAAGTAATCAGTTTGTAGGAATAAAGTATTTTGATCACTGGATGAAGATAAGATGATAACACAAAGGAAAAACTTTTGTTTGTTGGAAATAATCAGGTATACCTCTGGGTCTATATATATGACATAATAATATAGTTAATAATAAAACAGTCCAGTAGCAAAGAAGTTAAGTCTCTAATCTCAGAAGTTCCTTGAGTAGGTAGACTGTTTTCTGTATCAGAAGGCATCCAGTGAGTGTTGTACTTTCCAGAGGAAGAGCAAGAGCAAGATTGTCGGTGTCTGTGTGTGTGTGTGTGTGTGTGTGTGTGTGTGTGAGAGAGAGAGAGAGAGAGAGAGAGAGAGAGAGAGAGAGAGAGAGAGAGAGAGAGAGAGAGAGAGCAAGAGAGAGCACGAGAGAGAGCGCGAGAGTGAGAGTGAGAGCGCAAGAGAGACAGAGAGAGAGAGAGAGAGAGAGAGAGAGAGAGAGAGAGAGAGAGAGAGAACGAGAACTCACTTCTAGGAAAAAACAGAATAAAACAAAAATGTATATTGTAATTTTTAAAGTATTTTGCAATGGTTCCAATAACTTCTGCAAGCAAGCAAGATAAAGATGTTCAACTGTAGAGGAAGTTTTAAAACACCAGATTATTTTACAACACCCATAAATTGCAGAAAGAAATGAAATGTTAATATATTTAGGAGACATTATCTCAAAATAAAAACCAAGGTGATATGCTTTGCAACCATAAGTCTAATTATCAATGAAAATATCTTCAATTAAAAAAGAGGGATTTGAAAGATTTCTACCAAAAAAAGAAAAATAGATTATTTGACTTATAATTGCCTCAAACAACAGAAAATTAAGGAAGATAAATACAACTACTAAGGAAAACACAAGTAATGAAATAAATTATTCCATCTATGGAAGGTATCAAAAGAGCAAAACCAAGGAAGGGAAAGATGCTTATGGGATTAAAAAATATAAATAATAAAAGTAATTATTAGGAGATTTCTTTGTAAAGTAAAAAAATGATAAAAGATGAAAGCAGAAATTCTAAAAAACAGAATTAAAGGTGAATATTTACAGACTAAAGCTCATAAAATGACCCCTTTTCCCAATGAATCAATGTATTTTTGAAGAATAAACTGCAGTAGAAGTATACATAAAAAGTATACATAAAGTAGAAGACAGAAGGAAATGTGTGATGTACCATATTCAAGTAGGTAATAAATAATGGAGAAAATAACTCCTGTAATCTCTGAGAAACCTAAAGATATATGAGTATTCATGTGATAGCAAAAGGAAATATTGAAAAAGATGGGGGGGCAGAGTTTGACGCTCAGGGGTAATGTCCCATTAAAGAACATTTATGAGTGGAGAGATGAGAACATTACAAGTTAAATCCACAGGGATATAATGCACAAAGAGAATGCTTCTTCTAAGAAAGATATGTATCCTCTGCAAGAAAAGGGAAATAAGACATCCTAGGAACAGTCCAACTATAGATGAGAGGGAAGACATTGACCAAGGGGACAGATTCTACAGTAAAAGAGAAAGAATATGAGCATGAGAAAGGTAGAAAGTAGCACTGAATCTCACAACAAAGAATACAAAGAGGGGAAAGCTAGGTGACACAGTGGATAGAGCACAGGACCTGAGTTCAAATTTGACCTCAGACACTTATTAATTACCTAGCTATGTGACCTTGAGAAAGTTACCTAACCCTTGTAAAAGCCAAAAAAAAAAAGGAATACAAGGAAATATAGCAAGGGGGGGAAATAATGCTGTCCTAAATCCTATAGGAATTGATGCTTTTAAGAATAAGGCAAAACATACAAAAGGAGAGAGTTCAAGATCTATAAGACAAAAAGAAATTTTTTAGAAAAAACCCAAAAATGGTATTTCAGAAGTTTGAATTCCATGAGGAATATAAAGAAACTAAGAATATAAAGAAGAAAAGTATATAAAATCCCACAGTTTATGGCCTAAAAATATGTAGAAATGAAAAGCAAAGATACACTGATTAAAGATGAGGGAGAGAAAATAAATTGGCTAAATATCACGTGAATAAAAAATGGTAGGAAATATAATCAGTGATAAGGTAAAGCAAATATATAAAAGCAAAATATAAATTGAGATAAACAAGGAAATTTTCTTATGCTGAAAGAATCCATAGACAACAAACCAATGATATGTATCTATATTTTTAAATCAAAAATTACCTGAATTACAAACATAGTCATTACAGATCTAGGTAATAAATAGTAAGAGATTTTAATGTTTCTTTCTCAGATTTGAATAAAAAAAGACAAGCAAAAGAGAAAATGTGGAATTGAACAAATTTCCAGAGAAAATAGAGTCAGAAGATTTATGCTCTCTTCTAAGTGTATATATTCATTTCTTGGGAACATATGGAACTTTTATAAAAATTGACCATGTGTTAGGTGGGGTGCAAAGATACTTCAAATAAGAGGGAAAAGGAACAAATAATAAACAAATCATTTATAAACTGTAAAGCAATAAAAAATAATTAGTTCTTAGAGCTCAAACAAAAAAATTCAAATAGAGATATAATAATGAAAATCAAATAATAAGTGCATTCATAGTGATGTAAAAATAGTGAATTTTTTTTAAAAAGCATGCTACAGCTTTTTGGAGCAGATACAGTAGTTCTCAATAGGGAAATTATATCATCAAACTCACTCATTAATAAAATGGAAGAAAAAGAACTTTAATGAACTAAATATACATTTTGAAAAGTTAAAAACCCAACAAATAAAAAAATCACAAAAGTGTAGATAATTGAAACTGGAGGAAAAAAATAGATAAATTGGAAACCAAAACAGACTATAGATATAAATGATACATGTTTAGCCAACTTGATTAACAATAAGAAGGAAGAAAATAAAATCAACAAAGTACAAAATGAAATGGTGAAATCATAACAAAATCAGAATAAAAAAGAATTATGAGCAACTACTATGCACAATTATAATTATCATATTAATAGAAAAAGAGATATTAAATATTGCAATTCATAAAAGGAAGTAGGGATATTAAAAACTAACAAAACAAATAAAAACCAATCTTAACGAATTATCAGAATTCAGTAAAATATTTAAAGAACAATTATTATCAATATCACATGATTATTTTATAAAACTGAGAAAGTAAATATTCTACAGACTCCTTTTGTGAAATAATAATTCTAATACCTAAACCAGAGTGTATATAAAGCATAGAAAGAGAACTGCAGATCAAAAGCATTAATTAATATATATCTGAAAATTTGAAATAAAATACTTTCAGATTGTAATAAATCAACCAAGAAGTCATTCATTGTGACCAAGTTGGATTTATATTAGTTATAAAAGCATGGTTCTACTTTAGGAGGGAAAATAATATAATAAAAAGCAAAAATATACAAAATCAAGTGATAATCTCACAAATGCATGACAACCCTTTGAAAAAATATGATACTGAATGATTGGACAAGTTATGATATATGAATTCTATTTGGTACTGTTATTCTGTAAGAAATCATGAGTGGCTAAACTTTAGAAAAACCTGGAAAAACTTGCAGGAACTGATGCTGAGTAAAATGGGCAGAATCAGGATAACATTATACATACATATTAACAGCAATATCTTGAGATGATCAACTATGATGAACACAACTCCTCTCAGTAGATCAGTGATGAAGAACAAGCTTGAGAGACATGTTATAGAAAATGCCATCCAATCCAGAGAAAAGAACTATGGAGTCCGAATGTAAAGCAAAGAATACTACGTTCACTTTTTTTAAATTTCTTTATGCTTGATCTTTTTTTCTCATGATTTTTCCTCTTAGTTCTAATTCTTCTTTCACACCATGACTAATATTAGAAATGTTAAGTATGATTGTACATGTAGAAGATGGTTTGCTGTCATAGGGAGGGGGAGGTAAGGGAGGATAATAGAACAATGTGGAACTCAAACCTTTGCTAAAGGATGAGTGCCAAAAACTATCTTTGCATGTAATTGGAAAACAAATGAATAATTTTTTTTAAAATACAACACTCATGGATGCTAATAACAACAACAAAAAAACAAGGCTTTACAAAGCATAAGCATTAAAACATTTTAATACCATAAAAAGTTTCTAACTTAAGTAGATAGTAATTATCTTATGCAAAAAGGATGCACTGGAAACTTTCCCATTAAATATAATAGTAAATCAAGAATGTCTTTTTTCTTTCTGCTATTTCTTGATATAGTTTTAGAAATGTTAGCAATAGTAATAAGAGAAAAAAATTAATGCTATAGAGGCAAAGAGGAGATAAAATATAATTTACAGTTTTATGCTATAGCAATCAAACTACCAAATTGATACTTCATAGAACTCAGTAACAATAAAGTTCATTTGGAAGGACAAACATCTAGACTATCAAGAGAAATTGTGATTGTTAGAAATTAAGTAATAATAGCACTTGTAGACAAAATATATTATACAGCAATAGTCTTTGGATTTTGGTGAAAGAAGAGAAGTAGATTTTTTTTAAAAGACTAGACAATAGACAAGAAAGAATCAGAAGCAGGGAAGTTCAATAACTCAGTATTCAATAAACCTCAAAACATGAATTACTGGGGCAGCTAGGTGGCACAGTGGAGAAAGCACTGGCCCTGGAGTCAGGAGTACCTGGCTTCAAATCTGGTCTCAGATACTTAATAATTACCTAGCTGTGTGGCCTTGGGCAAGCCACTTAACCCCAGTTGCCTTGCAAAAATAAAAAATAAAAACATGAATTACTTAAGAAATATCTCCCTATTTGAAAAGAGATGCTAAGAAAACTGGAAGTTTTTTGGAAACTGGAAGAAACAAATTAAGCTTCAAATACTTTATCCCATAATGGATACAAGTAAGAATGGATACATGATCTTACTAGAAACAAACCAGAAAAAGAATAGATCATGTTTTTCACAATTATAGATAAGATATGTGTTCTTAATCAAAAAGGGTTAGAGACAATTAGAACAGATAAGTTGATTATTTTGTAGATATGATGGAAAAGATTCTATACAATCAAAATTAAGATAAGGATAATGATTGAATAGCAGCGACAGAAATCTTCATAATATTTTTTCCAGATAAAGGTTTTGTTATCCTAAACTACTAAAACCCACACGTGCACACACACACACACACACACATACACACACACACACACACACACACACACACACACACATTTTCACATGCATATGCATATAGTTTATGTAAATATGTGCATATGTATTTTCAAAATCCATTCCACAAGTCAGAAGATATAAACACTTCTCAAAAGAATTGCAAACTACTATTAACAACCACATGAAAAATAATTCAAATCACTAATAAGTGAAATAAAATTCAAAACAACCCAGAGATTTCATATTATACATAACAAATTAACAAATATCACAGAAGTATATTTAAAAAAACAATGCTGGAGAAAACAGGAAGGTTATTGTGAATTAATATAACCATTTTGAAAAGTATTTTGGAACTATGCAAAGAGGTGATTAATTTCCCATTCCCTTTGACCCAGAGATTCTACTATAAGTATATATTATACACCAAGCAGGTCAATGATAATAAATCCCCATATTATCATAACATTTATAGCTACATTTTTGTTTGTGTTAGCAAAGAATAATAATCAATGAAGATGTCTATATATATTGGGAAATGACTAAATGGAATATGATATATATAATTAATGGAATGCTATATATAATGAATGTGGGGCAGCTAGGTGGTGCAGTGGATAGAGCACCGACCCTGGAGTCAGGAGTACCTGAGTTCAAATCCAACCTCAGACACTTAATAATTACCTAGCTGTGTGGCCTTGGGCAAGCCACTTAACCCCATTTGCCTTGTCAAAAAAAAAAAAAACCTAAAAAAAATGATGAATGTGATGAATACAGGGAATCATGGAAAGATTTCATGAACTAACATAGAGATAATCAGAGCCTAAAAATTTTGCACAATGATTACAACAGTGGAAATAAAAAAAAAGAAAAAAACCACAATATAATTGAGCATGAATGAATGAGCCTATTCATAAAGAAAAATATATGAGAAGAAACTTCCTCCCAAGCTTTTGTGGAAATGAGAGTTTCTTGGGTATAGAACACTATGAATTTTCAATTATTTTAATTGTATACAAAGGACGTTTTCAACATTTATCCTTGCAAGTAAGTGAATTTCACATTTTTCTACCACTGTCCTTCCCTCCCCTCTCTCCATGGAAGTGATCAATCTGGTAGAATTTTTACATGTACAACTCTGTTTAAGATATTTCCATTTCATGTTATAAAAGAGAAATGAGAACTTAAGGGGGAAAACCATGAGAAAGAAAAAAAAAATAAAAGAAATTTTGGATATGCTTTCCTCTGCTTTCAGCTTCTCTAGTTATTTTTGTTGCTTTGTTTTTCTTCCTGGATATGGATGTCATTTTCCATAACAGGTCCCTCAGGGTAGTCTTTGATGACTGAACTGTTTAGGGGAGCTGAATCCATCATAGTTAATCTATCTTACAATGTTGCTGATAATGTGTGCAAAGTTCTCACACTTCACTAAGCATTAAATCCTGTAAGTCTTTCCAGGCTTTTTCTAAAGTTCAGTCATAAAATTCAAATCAAATAAATAAATTAAATAAGAAAAAAATAAAGTCCAATCAGTTATGATTTCTCACAGAACAAAAGCATTCTATAACATTGCTAATATCCAATTCTTTGCCACTACAAAAAGAGCTAACAGAAATATTTTTTACATGTGTGTCGTTTCCCCTTTTTGATGATTCTTTGGGATATAGACCTAGTAGTGGTATTGCTGGACCAAAGAGTATACACTTCAGGCATAGTTCTGAATTACTTTCTAGAAAGGTTGAATCAGTTCACTGTCTGCCAACAATACAACAGTTCCACTTTTCCCACATTCTCTCCAACATTGATAGTTCTACTTTTTTGTCATCTTAGCCAATCTGATAGATGTGAAGTGGTACCTCTGAGTTGCTTTAATTTGCATATCTCTTATCAATATTGATTTGGAGCATTTTTCACATGACTATAGATATCTCTAATTTCTTCATCTGAAGAAATTCTTTGACCATTTATCACTTGGAGAATGACTTGTATTCTTATAAATTTGCCTCAGTTCACTTTATATTTTAGAATTGAGTCCTTTCTCAAAAGCAATCATTGTGAAAAATATTTCCAAGTTTATGGCTTTCCTTCCAATCTTGACTATATTGATATTGTAAAAATCATCCATTTTGCAACTTATAATGTTCTCTAGCTCTTGTTTGGTCATAAACTTCTCTCTTCTCCATAGATCCAATATATAGACTATTTCTTGTTCTCTTAATTGGTGTAGGATATCACACTTTGACTTTAATTTTAGAATAAGATATGAAATGTCAGTCTATGCTAATTATTGCCATTTTACAGTTTCCCCCAGCATTTTTTTCTGTAATAGTGAGATCTTATTCCAGAAACTTGAAACTTTGGGTTTATCAAATAATAGCTTACTATAACTATTTATTACTGCTTCTTTTGTATAAAATAAATAAATTTTCATATTTTAAAAATATTTTTAGTTCCACTGATCTTTTTTATTTGCTTTTTTGCTATCATATTAATAATAATATCAACTATTTTATAGTTTTTAGGTTTTCAGACTGTTATCTATCTTTCTAGATATAAATATATGAAAACACATTTGATCTGTACTTCACAATAAACTTGTAAGGGAGGTGTTATTATTATGCCTACTTTAGAGTTCAGGAATTTGGGCTACAGAAAGGTTATGTGACTTACTCAGGGTCATACAACAATTAAGCATCTGAGACAGGATTTGAATTTATGTCTTTCTTTTACCCAGTCCTTTGCTCTATCCATCATGCCATATAGCTGCCTTTGAAAAAATATTCTGTGTTATATGAGATGGCTCTGAAAAGGGGAAGGGGAGGGGTGCAGGAAGAATTTTAGGTGATATATAAATACATAAAAAGATTTGGATTATTTATAAAAAAAGAAAAAATCACTGTTATATCTTATTATAAAGGAGCAAATCTCTTCTTTTATGTGAATATAACTCATTAGACCAGAGACTTGCATTTGCTGCTCATCAATTGACTATCTGAATTATAGAGGCAACCAAGCTATCAATCTTAGCATAAAGAAAGCCAGTCTCTCTGAGTGATATATCTTCTCAATGCCCCAAAGAGACTAATATAGAAGGAAAGAAGATTGGCTCTAGAATTTCTGGACTACACTCCCTGTAGCTCCTTAGTCAAGGCAGACACTCTCTAACCTTTGCTGCTCTCAAAACATTTAAATGAATGAAATGGATTTTGTTGATTCTTCATTGGTGTGAGAACTTCTATTGCTATCTATAACACTTTACTTTGGTAGACAGTCTATATGAGAAAATCATGATGAAAATAATTAACTGATGGCTAAGTTGATTACTCTATCTGAACTTACATCACTGAACATTTAATTCAACAAGTATTTTCTTTTTGTTTGTTTGTTTGTTTTTTAGGTTTTTTGCAAGGCAAATGGGGTTACGTGGCTTGCCCAAGGCCACACAGCTAGGTAATTATTAAGTGTCTGAGACCGGATTTGAACCCAGGTACTCCTGACTCCAAGGCCAGTGCTTTATCCACTATGCCACCTAGCCGCCCCAATAAATATTTTCCATATTAAGCTCTCAACTACTTCCTATTCCCTAAATCACTTTGGAATTATTTATATGTACATGTTGTCTTCTTGAAGGTGTGGACTCTTTCACTTTGTATCTTTGCATCCCCTGCACCTAGCCTCATTCTTGGAACATAATAATTGGTAATTGCTTGCTTGCTTGATTGATTAATGAAGCTAACCCTCTAATGATAAACTTTTAGAACTGCACTTGAATAGGGCCTATCTGACTGCATGCTCCTCTGAAAATACCTCTGAGGATCCAGTTTCACCTTCATGGATTGTTTAGGAATCTGAGGAATACTTAGTCAAGGGTACTAATTAGTCTTGATTGGAAAACTGGGAAATTAAGAAATTAACTTGCTTCTAATTTGTGAAACAATTAGTCAACTAGAGGTCTGAACTGTCATATTACTCATGATGTTTGACACCCCAATCCACCTTCAGTACCCAACAGAGCATTTTCTACATGGTAGGCACTTAATAAGCAGGTTTTTTTAAAAGTTAATTAATTAATTAATCAAAGACAACTGCCTCACATACAAAAAAAACCTGTTCCAATGTTAAATTCCACTTAATTCACCAATAGACATTTTCACTAGACTTGATCAGCATCTTGTAATGAAAATAGCCCATGATTCTTTTCGATTGGGCCAATGAGATTGTGGAGAAAACTCTGAAGATAGTCTGCTGAGTGCCAGTTTTTAATGAATCCCATTTGTCTTTCTTGATTAATTCTGCTATTACCCCCATTTAGTCCTGTCACAAGCCCGTTAGCAAGAATTTTCATATCACAGTTCAGATGAGAAATTGGCCTATGAGAACAGAATTCATCAATCAGTGGGCAGTTTATTTAATACAATTTATAGTTTATGAGTTCAAGAAACTATAGCCTCATACTTTTTAAATAGGTAGCTGTCCAAGATAGAGATAATCAAGATTTTCACTTCAACAGACAAGCTTGTAGAGCTCATATGGAAAATTTGGTAAGAGCCTTGGGAAAAAACCAGGGTATTACAAGTTTACAGTCCTGTGACTAAGAGATTTTCTTTAATGATGAGAAAATCCCTAGGGTTTTGGGAGAGCATTCTACTTTACACTGTCCTCTAAACTTTGTAACCTTCAGAGTTAAAATTAAATTCTAAGAAAGGTTTACTTCCCTTAATGACAAATTTCCTTCTTGTTTGCAATAGCTTTCTAAATAAACCATGCAAAACTGTCCTCTCTTCCCTGAAAACACAAAGAACCCAATGCATGTGAAATAATTTTTGGATATTTCTTTTCATTCAGAAATCACAGTCATATATTAAAGGGGGAAGTTGAGATGGAACATTTCTCTGATCAATAAGCAATGTAAACAACTATTCTGGATAATTTAAATGTCAAAGGAGATTTTGGGGTATAGGTAGATAGACTGAATAATCTAGCTTCATGTACTATACTGATTAAATTAAATAAATCTAATTCAGTTTGAACATTTACATTGACCATAAATTTAGAACTAGAAGAAAATTAGGGGGTAATCAAGTCAAACCCAAAAGGTATTACCAAGTGACTTCCCCAGCTAGGTGGCATTATGGAGAGAATACTGGGTCTAGAATTTGGAAGACTGGGGGGAAATCTGATTTCAGACACTTCCTTATAATGTGACACTAGGTAAATTATTTCACCTCAATATACCTCTGTTAACTTGAATGTAAAAAGAGCATAATAATAACACCTATTTCCCCTGATTATTGAGAGAAACAAATGGGATAATATTTACAAAGCACTTAATACATTTCCTGGAATATAGTGGGCACTTAATAAGTATGCATTCAATACCCATCCAAGTTCATACTAGTGGCAGATAATTGAGTTGGCATTCAAGCCTTGAACTTCTGCTTGTAAATCTAGAAGCCCTTCTACAACACTACCTCACCATAACTTCTCTATAACACCACAATAACGTTCAGATATTGACATGGTGATTGATGGGCTCAGGTAGTAGGTATTATTCCCCCAATTTTTATTTCTCTCAGATCTACAATTTAAAAGAGCAATTTTCTAGTTGTTTCACCTGACTCCTTGAATTTTGCCTTGGTCAATGTCCTTATCTCATTTTCCTCACTAGTAATAATTCTTCTAGACCAAACCTATAGAGGCCATGCCCTCCTATCCTTCCACCGTATTCCCATCTCCTTTAATCCATTCCCCTTTGACATGATCGGTGGTTGTGTAAATGAAAATACATCTAACTCACTCTAACCTATCCAGCCATCCACAATGACACAAGGGTCTATTCATATAATATCTTACTATCTGTCTGCCTACTCTGTGAAGGTTTATCTCTACCTTCTACCTATTGTTGCTCTATAAATAATATTATAATCATTATTTCTTCTGTATCTGTTGTATCTTATTGAGATGTGAGCCTCTTCAAAGTAAGCACTCCCTCACTTTTATTCCTCTGTCTTCAAAGTCTATCCCTTTGATTCTCATATAATAAGTCAAGAATTTCATAAATTCAAAGTACTATGTGGATACAGAGAAAATCCAACAAACAAAACAAAATAGACTCTGCTCTCAAGGAGTTCACAGTCTAATAGGGGAGACAACATGAAAACAAATATGTGCAAACAATATAAAGAACAAATTGGGGATAGTCACAAAAGAAAAGCAATAATATTAAGGGGTATTGGGAAAAACTTCTCATAGAAGATGGGGTTTTAGCTGAAACTTGAAAGAAGTCAAGAAATCTAGGAGAATGAGATGAGAAAAAAAAGATAATTCTAGGCATGGGAAATAGCAAGAATACCTGGAGTTGAAAGATACAAGTGTCATGTGCAAGGGACAGAAAGGGGGTCTATGTCACTATATCACAATTATGTGGTCGGGAGTAAGGTATAAAACTAATCATTTGTAATGTATGAAGGCTTTTTATACTGTATTTTATTTGTCCTAATTTACAAGTAAAAACACATTTTTTTAAAAATTTTTGAGTTCTGAACTCTCTGCCTTCTTCCCACCCCACTCCCCCCTTTGAAAAAGCAAGTTATTTAATATAGGATAAAAATACGTAGTCATGCAAAAGATCACCGTAATACTCATGTTGTGAAAGTAAACAAAGTTCTACCCCTCCCCCAAAAAGCGTTAAGAAAAATAAAGTAAAATAAAAGTATACTTTAATCTGTATTCAGATACCATCAGTTTTGTCTTTAGGGATAGCTAGGTTATTTTTTTTTTTGTTTAAGTTATCTTTAGGCCATAGCATTGCTGAGAAAAAGTAAGTCATTCACAGCTGATCATCCTGCAATATTGCTGTTGCTTTGCATTTAGTACATTTTCCATTGCATCTGCTCATGTAAACCTTTCCAGGTTTTACTGTGAGCATTTGTTTCATCATTTCTTATAGCAGAATAGTGTTCCATCATAATTACATAATACAATTTGTTTAACCATTCCCCAACTGTTAGACATTCCCTCAATTTCCAGTTCCTTGCCACTAGAAAACAGCTACTATAAATATCCTTATTCATATGGGCCCTTTTATTTCCTGTTTTTTTTATCTCTTCTAAAATATAGAATTGGTAGAGGCGTTACTAGGTCAAAGGGTAGGCATGGCTTTATAGCTTTTTGAGAATAGTTTCAAAACATCCTACAGATTTGTTGAATCATTTTACACCTCCTCCAACAATGCATTAACATCTCATTTTTCCTACATCCTCTCCAACATTTCTCATTTTTTCCTTCTATCCTATTATCCAATCCAATATGCATAAGATAGTGCCACAGATTTGTTCTTTGTATTTCTCTAATCAATAATGAGTTAGCACAATTTTAAAAATATTGTCATAATTACCTCAGCTGAAAACTGTTCATATCTTTTGATCATTTATTATTTGGGGAATGACTTGCTTTTTTTTACAACTTTGACTCAGTTGTCTATGTATGAGAAATGAGGTCTTTATTTTTTATTTTTTTTAATTTTTTTAATTTTTTTATTCTCATTTTTTTACATTAATAAAATATTCTTGTTTACAAGTAAACAAAATGCCCCTCTTCCCCCATGAATATAGATAGACTTGCTTGGGCGAAAAAAGTAAAGGGGAGAGAAAAAAATTGAAATTAAAAAAAAATAATAGTAATAATTGTAGGTATGGCCAGATGGCGCAATGGACGAAGCACCAGCCCTGGAGCCAGGAGCACCTGAGCCCATATCCAGCCTCGTAAACCCAACAATCACCTAGCCGTGTGACATGCAAGCCACCTGATCCCTAATGCCAGGCAAAAACTAAAAAAAAAAGAAAAAAAAGTCCTAAAATAAAATAAAATAGTAATAATAGTAGGGGTGGCTGGGTGGCAGACAGAGCATTGGCCCTTGAGCCAGGAGCACCTAGGTCCAAATCTGGCCCCAGACACCCAAAGATCACCCTGCTATGTGGCCCCAGGCAGGCCATCCAGCCCCACTTGCCCTGCACCCTCCCCCAAATAATAATAACAAACGATGTGCTTGAGTCTTTGTTCCAACAGCAACAACTCTGTCATGGGCAGATCTCATTCTTTATGATAAGTCCATCACAAAAGTTACTTTCATATTTTTCCAACGTTGCCATTGCTGATCGCAACTCCCTCCTTTCTTATTTCTCTACTACCATGTACTATATTTTCTCTTCTTTCACTCTGACTCTGCTGTAGGGTAGCTGAGTGGTGCAGCTGACAGATCCCTGGTCCCGGGGCCAAGAAGCCCTGAGCCCCCATACCACCCCTTAGGCCCAGAATCCACCTGGCCCTGTGGTCCTGGGCAGGCCTTCCAATCCCAGCCCCTTGCAAGAAGTAAGAAAGAAAATGTGTTATATGTGACCATTCTCCCCCCATGGTCTATCCTCTCCTCCTTTATTCACATCCCCACCCCTTCCCCCTGCTCCCCCCTCCTTCTTACTCCAGATGTCTATACCCCATTGAGTATATTTGCTGTTTCCTCTCCTAGCCATCTCTGATGACAGCAAAGGTTCCTTCATTCCCCTTGCCTCCCCCCTTCCATATCATTGCAATAGCTCACTGTAATAAAAAAAAAAAATAAATCTTATTATGTGAAATATCTTGGCCTATTCCCCCTCTCCTTTTTCTTTCTCCCATTCCATTTCCCTTTTTTTCTATTGATTCCATTTTTACACCATATTTTATCTTCGAATTCAGCTTTCTCCTGTGCTTCAACTATAAAAGCTCTCTCTACCTGCTCTATTAACTGGGAAGGTTCATATGAGTATTATCAATGTCATTTTTCTATGCAGGAATGCATGCAGTTCATCCTCATTAAGTCCGTCATACTTCCCCCCTCTCCTCCAATCTCCATGCTTCACCTGAGTCCTGTATCTGAAGATCAAACCTTCTGTTCAGCTCTGGCCATTCCAAAAGGAACCTTTGAAATTCCCCTGGTTCATTGAAAGTCCATCTTTTTCCCTGGAAGAGGACATTCAGCCTTGCTGGGTAGTTCATTCTTGGCTGCATTCTAAGCTCTTTTGCCTTCCAGTATATTGCATTCCAAGCCCTACGAGCTTCCAATGTAGCTGCTGCTAAGTCCTGTGTGATCCTGACTGCAGCTCCACGATATTTGAACTGTGTCCTTCTGGCTGCTTGTAATATTTTCTCTTTGACTTAGGAGTTCTGGAACTTGGCTATAATATTCCTAGGGGTTGGTTTTTTGGGATCTTTTTCTTTGGGGAAATTGGTGGATTCTCTCCATTTCTATTGTGCCCTCTGCTTCTAGAATATCAGGGCAATTTTCCTGTAGTAATTCTTTGAAAATGATGTCAAGGCTCTTTTCCTGATCATGATTTTCAGGTATTACAATAATTTTCAAATTACCTTTCCTAAGTCTGTTTTCCATATCAGTTGTTTTTTCAATGAGATATTTCACATTTTCTTCTAATTTTTCATTTTTTTTTGTTTTGAAGTATTGATTCCTGATTTCTGGTAAATTCATCAATCTCCCTGAATTCTATTGTTTGTCTGAAGGATTTGTTCTCAGGGAGTTTTCTTATCTCTTTTTCCATCTGTCCAATTTTGCTTTTTAAAGCATTCTTCTCCTCAATAACTTTTTCAACTGTGTTATCCGTTTGACTTAAGCTTTTTTTTAGCATGCTATTTTCTTCAGCATTTTTTGGGATTTCCTTGACTAAGCTCCTGACTTCATTTTCATGTTTTTCCTGCATCTCTCTCCTTTCTTTTCCAAGTTTTTCTTCCAACTCCCTCATTTGATTTTCAAAGTCTTTTCTGAGCTCTGTCATAGCCTGAGCCCAATTTCTGTTTTTCTTGGAGTCTTTAGATGCAGGAGCTTGTGCTTCCTCATCTTCAGACTGAGTATTTTGATCCTTCTTGGGCTCATTTGCAAAATATTTCTCAATAGTCTTCTTTTTGTTTCTCTGCTTGCTCATTTTCCCATCCTGGGCCTGGTTTGGGGTGTTTCCTGAGCTTTTGGGACACTCCCACAAGGGTCTCAGTGTGTGAGGCTCTGTCCTCCCTCCTGGTCTGTGAATAACCATAAGCGCCCCTCTCTGCCACGGGGCTGAGGTGGGGGGGGCTGCTGTTCTATGGGGGGGCCTAGACTGTGATCAGGATCTGAATGTGGTTAGAGCCCCAGAGTTCTGTTCCAGGGGCAGAGGACAGAGTTCTGCAGTCTCTCTTCACTCCCCTCCCTCAGCTCAATGGGCTCATGCCCTGGGGGTTCCTGCTTACCAGCTCCTCCTGCTTCTGTTTCCTGGTCTGGGCTGGAAAGACCAAGCTGCTCCCTGTGTGCCCCAAGGGCTGGGCTCCACGTGCTCGCTCTGGCAGAGGTCCCCCGCTGTTCCCCCACTTTGTGCCCAGTGCTCCTCAGGGTGCAGCTCAGGGGACTCCCCTGCTGCTGTGAGCCGTGGCTCCCAGCACCCTGAGGCTGCCTCCGGAAGGCTGAAGTTCTTTGGCTCTGGTGGGCCACCCCTCTGGCACACTGCCTCTCCGATCCCGGGGAGCAGAGCCTTTCTGCTCTTTTCCAGGTTACCTTGAGTAGGAGAACTGCCTCACTGGGTCCCTTTGTGGGTTCTGTCTCTCAACAGTTTAATTAGAGTCCTTAGTTTATGAGGTTTTATCAAAGAGCTCCTAAGACTGGATCCCTTCTTGTCACCATCTTGGCTCCACTCCCCAAAGAAAAAGAAATGAGGTCTTTAACAGAGAAACAGATTTCAATAGTTATTTCTCACAGTTACTATTGCTAATGGTAATTTTCCTCCATCTTATTTCCCCCACCCCTATTTACCACCCCTTCCACAATCTTTCCTCCCTTCTATCACCCTCCTCCCCTCCCATTTGCTTCCTCTCCTACTTTTCTCTAGGGTGAGATAGATTTCTATGCCCAATTGAGTGTGCCTGTTATTTTCTCTCTGAGCCCATTTCAACAAGAGTAAGGTTCACTCAACTCCTTGGCTCCCCTCAACTCCCTCCTTAAGCTCTTCTTCAACTTCCCCCTTTTCCACTACAAAAGCTTTTTCTTACCTCTTTTATGTGAAATACTTGACCCATTCTACCTTCCCCTTTCCCTGTCTCCCAGTACATTCCTCTCTCACCCCTTAACTGTAACTTAATGATAAATTATACCCTCATATTCAACTTCCACCTGTGCCTTATTTATATATACTTCTAACTGCCCTAATAAATGAGAAAGGTCATATGAGTTAGCAGTATCATCTTCCCATGCAGGAATATAAGCAATTCAACATCACTAAGTTCTTATGATTTCCCTTTACCTTTTAACGTCTTACTTTAATGTCTTACTTACTTTCATAATTGAAAATGAAATTTTCTGTTCTGCTCTATTCCTTTCACCAGAAAAGTTTGAAACTTTTCTATTTCATTGAATATCCATTTTCCTCTCTGAAAGAGTATGTCCAATTTGCTAAGTAGTTGATTCTCACTTTTGCCTTCTGGAATATAATATCCCAAGCCCTATGATCCTTTAATGTAGAAACTGCCTAATTGTGTGTTATCCTGACTGGGATTCCATGATAATTGAATTGTTTCTCTCTTTGGTTGTTTACAAGATTTTCTCTGAAACTTGGCTATAATATTCTTGACTTATTCATTTTAGGATCTCTTTCAGGAAGTACTCAGTGGATTCTTCCAAATTCTATTTTACCTTCTGGTTCTTGAATATCAGGGCTGTTTTCTCTTTCACTAAGCTACTGACTCAGTTTTCATGATTTTCCCACATCACTCTCAATTCTCTTCCCAATTTTTCCTTTACCTCCCTTCCTTGATTTTCAAAATTCTTTTTTGAGTTCTTCCATGGCCTAAGGTCAATTCATATTTTTCTTAGAGACTTTGAATATAGAAGCTTTGACTTTGTTATCTTCTTCTCAGTATGTATTTTGATCTTTCTTATGACCAAAGTCATTGTCTTTGGTCAGATTTGTTTCTTCTGTTATGTGCCCATTTCCCCGACCTATTATTTGATTTTAACTCTTTGTTAAGGTGAGGCTCTGGTTCCATGGTAGAGAGGGCACTGTTCCAACTTTGGGGGATTTTTTAAAGCTGTTTTCAGACATGCTTCTAGGGATCTGCAAGTTTTCAATTCTCCCAAGGTCCTATAATCTAAGGAGGAGCTTGTATCATTATCCTGATCAATACTCTGGTCTGTGGATTACCACAATCCTGCCTTTCTTTCCTGGAACTGTGAGGAATGTCCTTGCTCCTCTGTGACAAGTAAGCTCTGTTGTGTTTCTGCTCCTTTTCCTGGGACTGGGACCCAAAACTGGGACCCAGATTTGAGTATGGGCAAAACAACAGAGTCCTGCCTCAGTGATATCAAAAAGATACCTGTAATCTCCTTTTAACCTATTTATCATCTGTAGGCTGAGTACTCTGGAAGCAGCTGCCTCTGCTGATTCAATGGCTCCTGAAGCCTGTTCCTGGTCTACTCTGTCCTTTTGAGGCACGTACTGGATTGTGATCCACTCTCACCCTGATGTGGCAGATTTTTCCTGCTGACTTTCCAAGTTGTCACTGGCAATCTCCTGGCTGAGAGGTCAGGGAACTAATATCTGCTGTCATTGACCCAGTTACTCCATGGTCTGTCCCTGGATTTCTGGGGTAGGCTCACTCCAACATGACGCTCACTGCTCTGCATTCATCTCTTACCCCACCGCAGTAGACCTTCCCAACAATCTTCCAAGTTGTCACTCCTTCTTTTTGTGGGTTTATGCCACTCTAAAATTTGTTTAGAAACATTATTTAGTAAGGTATTTTGAGTGGTTTGGGGGAAAGCTCAGGTGAGTCCCTGTCCTTACTCCACCAACTTAGATCTGCTGAGGTACGAAGAGTTTTAAAAGGCAAGTAGAGGATTTTATATTTGATTCTAGAGTTATAGAGAACCATTGAAGTTCATTAAATGGGGTAGGGAAGAAAGGAATGCATTGTATGGTTATACAGTTGACTAGAGAATCAGTGGGGAGAGACTTTAGGCAAGGAAACTAAGCTGAAGACTCTTGCAATAGTCTATACATTAGTCTATGAGAGTATGCACTAGGACAATGGCAGTATCAGAGGAGAGAAAAGTGTGCATGACAGATGTTATGAAAGTAGAATCAAGAGGCCTTGGTAACAGATTGGGTGTGGGGAGTAAGAGAGCGTGAGGAGTCTAAGCTGACACTTCTCAGATAATGAGACTGTGTGACTGGGAAGATTGTGGTGCCCTCCATAGAAATTAAAAAGGTAGGAAGGAGAGAGGACTTGGAGAAAAGATGAGACCATTTTTTGGACATGTTGACTTTAAAATAACTATGGGAAAGCAAGTTTAAAATATCCAGTAGAAGGCTAGAGATATGAAGATGGAAGTCAGGGAGTCTTTAAAGTAGAATAGGTTAAGTTCTAAGAATATCAGCATAGAGATGATAATTGAATCAACTTATGGAATGCTCATCAATTGGGGAATTGCCAAACAAGTTATGGTACATGAATATTATAGAATATTAGTGTTCTATAAGAAACCATAAATGGTTGGATTCTAGAGATGCATGGAATGACTTACAGGATCTGATGCTGAGCAGAGGGAGCAGAACCAAGAGAACAATGTACACATTAACAATGATTGTGAGATGAACAACCTTGATGGAATTGGCTCCTCTCCGCAGTTCAGAGAGTTAGGATAACTGTTTTAGACTGGCTATGGACAATGTTATCTAAACCCAGTGGAAGAAAAGCAAAACAAGACAAAGCAAAAAATCCACCCTTCAGAATCTGATGAACACTTTATAAAAATTATCCTAATTCCTCCTATCAAAAATGACTCATCTATAATCATGTTACCAAAAATATGTATGTACAATACTAACCTGAATGTTCACCACTGAGGGGAAGGGGTTGTGAAGGGAGAATAGAAGGAAATTTTGTAATTTAAAAACATACATGTACATATGGATGAAAAAAATTTAAATAATTTTTTTAAATCATCTTATGGGATCATCAAGAAAAAATAGTATAGAGGAAGAAGAGAAGAGGGCTCAAGAGAGAGTTTGGGGGGTGATATATAGTTAGTGAGCATAATCTAGATGAATATCAAAAAAAGGAAGAAGAAAGAACAATCAGATGAACAGTGGAAGAATCAGGGGAATATAATGTCACAAAAACCTGGAGAGAAGAGTCTATCAAGAGAAATGTGATCAACAGTATCAAAAGCTACAGAAAAGTCACAAAGGCTGAGGATTGAGAAAAGGTTATTAGATTTGAAAAATTAAGAAATCATTAGCAACTTTTGAGAGAGCAATTTCAATGAAGATATAGAGGTTTAATAAATGTATTTTAATTAATTGACTGATTTTCACAACTCAGTAATTACAAGCTATCATTTGGTAGAGTAAAACACTGCAAAGATCAGAGAGATTTAAGACAATGGGATGACCAGTCATTGAATATTAATGATGATGCTAACAAGGTAATACAAGAGGCATTATCCTAACTTAACTATGGAAAGTTGAACACTTCTTCAACAAGAAGGAGAAAGAGAATAGTTGCATTTTCAAAAGGTCAAAATTCACAAAAAATTTTAGAATTTTTAGAATAAGTAGACATCAATTTACTGAGCAAATAGTAAAAAATCAACAAAGGGTCACATTACTGCTTTTATCTAATGTAACTAAAAGCAATTTATATCCAGTTGGAACCTATGAAATAGATCTAAGAGTTGTATAAAAAGGTTCTCCATGGACATGATGCACATAAACTTAGTCTAGAAATATTTATTAAGTTTCTACTATCAATCAAGCACTGCAATAAGCATTGGGGTTACAAGAAAAGGCTAAAAATATTTCCTCCTCTCAAGGAGCTGAAATAATATGGAACACAATTGCACAAACATAACACTGATTCATAACAATTTTAAAAATTCTGATAGACTTCAAGCTACCAAGAACTTGAAAGTTCTAATAGATTTTACTCTACCAATTATTCATACCCTATAAACTTCAAAATTTTCAGAAGAAATCAAAATCATCTCAGAACAGGACAGGGTAGCACATCAAGACTCCCATATTACTTGCCCCATTCTCTTTGCTTAAGATCTCTCTTCATACTTTACTGAGGAAATCAGGACATTTGACCACACACACACAGAATTTCCAATTCTAGATCTAAAAATATAATCAAATCAACACTATTATTCCTAAAATGGGTGTCAATTCATTGATCCTTAACTCCAGCAGCCCTCTGACTTCCCAGTAAAAAAAAAACAAAAACCCATTGCTCCTTGACTCTGATTCCTTTATAAATGTTGTCTTTTCTTCTTGAAAGGTTTAGTAAAGAGACCATCTTATGTGCTTGCAGGGTAGCAAGGTGGCATGGTAGATAGAGTACTGGACTCAGGAAGACTCAACTTCATAAATTCAATTTCAAACATTTGCGAGCTGTATGACCCTGGGCAAGTTTCTCATTTGTAAAAATGAAAAAAATCAACTGGAAAAGGAAATGGCAGACTATTCTGTATCTTGCCAAGAAAACCCCAAATTGGATCACAAAGATTAGATACAACTAAACAACAACACCTTCTAGGTTGCTTGCTGCTACACAATGCTTTTTCATTCATATATTTATGCATTTCCTTTGCATCAAGCTCCCTCCTTATTTCATAATCCCTTTACCTGTGCCTCCACTATTTCCTCCTTTGCTCCAATTTCTGATTAGAATGTGAACTTTCTTTTCCATAAAACCAATCCCTCTACATAGACACATAATCTCATCCTCTCCCTATTCTCCTGTAGATTTTTCCCACAATCATTGATCTCATTTTCATTCTCTTCCATCATCTGACTCCTTCTCTGATATACAAATCTGTTCAAGTCTTCCTCATCCTTAGCAAGTTTTCTTTCAATTCTATCACCCCTCACTGGTTATCATATAGTATCTCTCCTTCCCTTTCACAGTGAAACTCTTTGGAAAACATCTATTATCTCCACTTCTCTGTTTCTCTATCTCCACTTTGCTGTTTCCCGATCTTCAATCTTCTTTTTTATTTCAATATTCAAGTGAAACTACTTTTTTCAAAGATACCTATGATCTATGTCAAATATAATGGGTATTTTTTTAAAATCGTATCCTTCTTAACCTCTCTATAGTATTTGGCACTGTTAGTCTACCCAGTCCTTCTGGATACTCTCTCTTCCCTGGTTCCTTTATGGTCCTGTTCTCTCTTGGTTGTCCTACCTTATCACTCCTCAGTCTTTTTCAGTGGATTATAAACCAGTTCCATCTAACTAACCCTGGATAGGCATAATTGAAGGCTCTGCCCTCAGTCCTTTTCTCTTTTCTTTTCTCTTCTCTTTTCACTTGCTGATCTCCTCAGCTCTCATAAGTTTGGTTACCATACACGGGTAGCTCACAGATCTATATATCCAACCCTAATTTCTTTCCTGGAATACAGTCTAATATCACCAAATGCCTACTGTTTATTTTGAATTGTAGCTTCAGTAGGCATCTAAAATTTAGTTTGCCTAAAAAAAAACTATTGTCTCTTTCCACAAATCTCTGCTCTTCAAAATGTATCTATTGTTATTGAGGAGACCACTGAATTCCAGGTTCATATTAAACAATTCACTTATCCCAGCAGGTGCCAAATAACAGACCTAGAATAAATATTGGAAGTGTGATTGATGGATAAAATTCTAGCTTTATCTCTTAGATATAAGATCATGAAGAAGAGATCATCCAGCCATTGTGGTTCTAATTCTTAACTGCTTCACCTATGAAAGCTACTGAAATTGTCCCATACTACTAAGGTAGAAATTTCAGGCTCTTTTGGTAACAGACTAGCCCAGATCCCAGCATCTACCCATGCCAAGCATGGACCGGTTGCCTTTATAAGAGAGTTACAGACCATATACCATATATGTATGTATATGTTGTTTCTCCCTAATAGAAGAGAATTTTCTTGAGTGTAGTTTCAATTTTGTCTTTATATGATATAGGTGTTTTAAATGTTTACTTATTGATTTACTTATTAATGTTCATCATTTTGTCTGCCATTAAATTTGTAATAAAGATACTTTAGATGACTCAACAAGGATGACAGGTACTAATCACAGGCACATATGGAACATGGCTCCATGGGTCTATGGGTTCAGAATATGCAAAAAAGTAGAAATTATCATTCTTCCTTCCCCCCAAGAGTCCTGGAGTTTCTGTTACAATCCCCTTGAGGGGAAAGGGGGGGGGGAGGATGGGAAAGAGGAAGGGAGGAAAGGAGGAAACAATCACTTATTGTGTGCCTACTGTATAGGAGACATTGCAAATGTGATAAGTACTTTACAAATATGATTTTGATACTCATGAAACTTTTAGAGCTAAGTACAAAACTATTCCCATTTTACATTTGAAGAAACTGAGGTGGCAGGGGCTAAGTGGCGTAGTGGATAAAGCACCGGCCTTGGAGTCAAGAGTACCTGGGTTCAAATCCGGTCTCAGACACTAATAATTACCTACCTGTGTGGCCTTGGGCAAGCCACTTAACCCCATTTGCCTTACAAAAAAAACCTAAAAAAAAAAGAAACTGAGGTAGAAAAAAAAGTAAATGACTAATCCAGGGTCACACAATTAGTGAATGGGGTTGGATTTAAACTCAGGTCTTCCTGACTCCAAGTCCACTGTGTTCCCTAGCTGTTAATGGAAAGGTCAACTGTAATGTCTGCTTCTGTGTATGCTAAAAGAACAGATAGATTTCATGTATATCTATTATCCTTTTTTGGGGGGAGTGGATTTTTGCAAGGCAATGGAGCTAAGTAACTTATCCAAGGTCACATAATTAAGCAATTATTAAATGTATGAGGCCGAATTTTGAATTCAGGTCCTCCTGACTCCAGGACAGGTGCTCTATCCACTGTGCCACTTAATGGCCTCTGTATTATCCTAAAACTTTTAGTCACCTCCCCCAAACAGCTATTTAATGCTACAATTGTCTACAGAAACAAAGAACAACATCAAGGTAGAAAATTTTCCCATGCTTGGATCTGAAACCGATCAAGAATGGTATTTTCATTACCCCCAAAAGGCAATAAAACTGTAGATACCCTTTGATTCAGCAATGCCACAACTAGGTCTCTATCCCAAAGGGATAACAAAAAGGGTAAAAAAAAACCCTACATGTACAAAAATATATAGCAGCTCTTTTCATAGTGGCAAAGAATTGGAAACAGGAGATGTCCATCAATTGGCGAATGGCTGAACAAATTGTAATATGAGAATGATGGAACACTATTGTTTTATAAGAAAGTATGAGGGGACGGCTAGGTGACAGCTAGGTGGCAAAGTGCATAGAGCACCAGTTCTGGAGTTTGGAGTACCTGAGTTCAAATCTGGCCTCATACTCTTAATAATTAGCTAGCTGTGTGACCTTGGGCAAGTCATTTAACCCCATTGCCTTGCAAAAAAAAAAAACCTAAAAAAAAAAGCATGAGGGACAGAACCTCAGAATAGCCTGGGAAGACTTGCATGAACTGATGTTGAGTGAAGTGAGCAGAGCCAGAAGAACATTATATCCACTAACAGTAACATTGGCTGATAATCAACTGTGATGGACTTGTACAATAATCATTAATAATTCTTAAAGACCTATGATGAAAAATATGACCAATATCCAGAGAAGGAACTATGGAATCTAAATGAAGATCAAAGCTTACTATCTTCAATTTTTTTTTTTGATTTTGCAAGGCAATGGGGTTAAGTGACTTCCCAAAGGCCACACAGTTAAGTAATTATTGCCTAAGGCAGGATTTGAACTCAGTTCTTCCTAACTTCAGGGCCAGTGCCCTATCCACTGTGCCATTTAACTGCCTCTATCTTTAATTTTTTCAGTTGTTATATGTACTTTTTCTCTCTAATGTTTGAGTGTGTGTTTCTATTTGATTCTTATTTCATAATATGATTAATATGGATTTATGTTTAAAATAGTTATAACCTATATTATAGCCTACACATTTTTTTCTGTCAGGGAGAAGGGAGGGGAGAAATATAAAACTCTAAACTTTGCCAAAAAAATGACTGTTGAAAATGATCTTTGCAAGTAGTTGGAAAACTAAATAAATAAAATACTGAAATTCAAAAAAGAATGATGTTTCCATTATAACTACTATCATTTAAATAACAGTTTAAAGTTGTCATAGCATTTTACATATATTATCTCTAATATTTTTTATAACACAATCCTATGAGAAGTACTAAAAAGCCTTATGCCCATTTTTAAGATGAGGAAACTAAAACATTTAAAGATTTTCTCTGAATAGCAAAGCCAGCATCAGAGACAATCCATTTTTTTCACTCCATGAACTCTTTGGACCTTTATATGATTTGAAGCCCAAGACTGAAGAATATTGGCTTAAAAACCACATTCTTCTTCTTCTTCTTCTTCTTCTTCTTCTTCTTCTTCTTCTTCTTCTTCTTCTTCTTCTTCTTCTTCTTCTTCTCAAGATGATCGTGTTCAAGTCTCAATTGATTCCAGTGATACAATGAAGTTCTATATTTCTTTCAGGCACCTGACTCTTTTCTTATGCTTGAGCAAAAATATACACACTCTTTAATTTCTACCACAGTACAAAATTCCATTTTCTAAGTAAGCAAAAAGTCCACTGTGTCTATGGTCATATTGGAAAACATTCAAATGAGTAAACAATAAACAAGTTAATATGTAGTGAAAAGTGATTCATGTGGGCCAAAATACATTGATTCTAGGAATTCAAATATTTGGGTCAATATTCTCAATATTTTCCTAACATGCGGAATAAATAATGTAAATATTTCAACCACATGGTAGCTTTACTTGTATAAGAATTAATATGTTAAGAGTTCAAATTCTTTTTTGAAAACAACTAATAGAATGGAAGCCAACATATTTAGAATTATGATCTCCATCTCTGGTTTGTTTGTTTTTTTTAATACAGAACAAATTTATTTTAGGCTATGCTGCTAGAGTGACTATCCCTAGAAGATTAGGAATAATGTAAGACTTTCTAATAAGGGGCTGGATTAACTTCCATTCTTTCATTAACACCAGCTACTTATTAACAGGAAGACTTAACAGCCTTGTGCTTAAGAGAAATGAAAGCAACAAACAAGATGAGGGTGATTTATAACAAAGCCAATGGATATATTTAAATGAGCAATTAGATTAATTAATTATTAGATTCAGGCTTGATCCTATCATCCTCATGCCCATTGGTTATCAATGAGATGTTTTCTTTCTACACAAATCTCAAAAAGAAAATTTTGTTTTGGTGGTAACAGTCAAAGTGAGGAAACATGTAGCCAGAAAAATCAGAGATAATAACAATGTAAAAGTAAAAGAGCTGGCTATCTATATAAACCTGGCACTCAGTCCTGAAACAAGAACAAATGAGCTTGGTTTGTATTTAGGAAAGACATAAGGCCAGGATTTCTTTTCTCTGACAGTTTTCACTTTAGGGTTTGACTGGTAAAGGCAATAGCTGTGGATTTTGGGAAAACAATGAGAGGCAGAGACAGCTGTTTAAAGGAGAAATCAACCCATGGGGTTAGGATTATACGATTTAGTATTTCAATTTGCAGAAAAAATTAAAGCTTATGCTTAATGTATGAGAATACAAAATTACTGTATTTTCTTTATTGGGACAATACTAAAGAAAGTTTCCTACTGTCTCCTCAGGATGACTATTTCAAGTTGGAGGAATTTACATTAAGAATAAAATTCTGCAGGTAGAAATTAATATATTCACATATAAATTATACACATACATAAATGCATATATAAAAAATTCTCTATATACATACACAATATGTATATAAAATATATAAATTTTTTGTATATATACATACATATATACATATTATATATAATATATAAGCTTTGAATGACATATGTATAGTGTATTAAAAAGACCCTGCCTTGTTATCAGGAACATTTGGGTTCAAGTTCCCAACTCTGACAGACACTGTCTGTGTAATTCTAGTTGAATCTCACTGGCCTATCGGCAATCGTCTAAGCCTATTAGTCCAAGATGGATGCAAGGGTTAAGTGACTTGCCCAAGGTCATGCAGTCAGTAAGTGTCAAATATAAAGTGATTCAAATTCCTATCTTCTTGACTCCAAGGCCAGTGCTCTATCCACTCTGGAACTTACCTATATCAGTGAAAGCATAGGATCACGTAAAAAGAATATTTGGAAAACACCACTTCTCATTTCTCACTCAAAGATTCTAAATCATGTGATGAACCAGATAGAAGAGACAGCAGAGGCTCCATTTACTTTCTTTTTCTGTCCCTCTGATTCCCTTTTAAGAGTTCTGTTATCCAACTTAATTGCATCTTCCACTTCACATCTTCTCTCTAGCTAATCAGCCTTGGACTCTCAGCACAACCTCTACTCTACCACTAAAATATCAATACAAGGTATATTTTTCATCATTCTTAATAAGTAGCATTCTATTTGCATAAAAGGTCAATATCTGGTCAAAAAATTGATCAGGAGAAGGATGTGAAAGATGGCTATTGTTATGTGTTTTCATAAAGTGAATCATTCTGGAATTATCTAATCAAGAATTGAAAAGAAATGAAAAAGAGTCTTTCAAAATGACTCAATGGGGGACTTTTTTCCTTTAAATCTGACCCCCACTTTTAAGAACAAAGGCCTGGTATTTAGCACAGCTGATCACTGATCACACATTCCCTCCTGGGTACTAGTGCACATCTGCCCAGGTAAGTTCCTGTTTTCCTAATTAACCTTTTCCTAAGGCCTTGGGTGCTGTCCAGTGCCACAGGCAGGTGACAGACTCGTGATATGACTTGGCAAATCATACATTCCAGGGCTGAAACCTGCTGTTGCATTTTAAAACCTGGACAATCCTCTGGAATAGGAGAGTTGGATGAAAAAGTAACACATGCTCCCATCTATCAATGATGAGGCTGTGGATATATATTCCCATGGACTGCCTTCTTCTTCTCCCTGATTTTCTGACCTGTCATGGAGTCTGTTGTCTATAGGATGCCACAAAACTAGGTGAAAAGTAAAAAAGTGACAATTGCTCAAACTATGCTAGCATTTGACAAAAATGGATGGTTCCATTTTTCATTGTTTATTTGACTTTCTGGGACCACTGAAATAACTTCCAAGTCAAGAGGAGAGGAGAGGGGAGGAGAGAAGGGGTGTGGGATAGGAGGAGAGGGGAAGAGAGAGGAGAGTAGGAGAGAAGATTTTCAGTGCTTTCTATTTCCACTAAGCTTTTCATTGCAAACTTCATATACCACTTATAGAGGAAACTGAAACAAAGCATTGTGTAGGAGATTTCATATTGGAGACCACTTGAGAGATGTTGCTAAACCTATGGTTTTTACTAGAGCAAATCATTGGACTCTCTCTTAAGGTTTCCATCTGTAGTCACCTGCAAACAAATACATTTATCTTAATAGAGAACAAGCAAAGTTTAATTGCCTGAGCTAGATATTTTTGTTCCGTTTTATGTATGTAGCTAGTAACCAGACCCTTGTGGATAATGTTAAAAGATGGATATTCTTTGCAGCTTCCCCCCTTTCTTCCTGTAAATTACATCAATTGCTTGGGGGATTGGATAAACCATAACAATAATCAGAATTTCGATGCTGTTTGGTTGTAGTCTAGCTCCCTTTGAAATAGTGGCAAGATAATCGATTCACTAGAGTCAGCCAGCCATTGCTAGCTGGGTTTGTTTACTGATCTTGGTCACTATGGGACTAAATTTGCTTGGCTAGGGTCAAGGACTAATACAACTGAAATCTTTCCCCACAATCAATCAACAAGCATTTATTTAGATAGAGCCTACTATGTGATCTCTACTGAGCTTAGGTGCCAAGGATACAGAGACAAGAATGAAACTTCCCACTCTCAAGCAACTTGCATTCCATTTGTGATTTAATAATAATAATAATGAGAAGAAGAAGAAGAAGAAGAAGAAGAAGAAGAAGAAGAATGCTCAATTAGTAAGGCTATAATATGTCTAGACACTGGGAAAAATAGCCCCTGACCTAAACATAAATGCACACATACATGTATCAACATAATGTATACATTTGAATATTCTTGTATTTAAGATTAACACTGGTAATTTTGAAGGGAGGGGAGGGAAGGAGTTGAGGAAAGAAATCGAGAAACATCCACAAGGAGATAATGCTCGAACTGAGCTTTGAATGAAGCTAGAGGTGCCAAGAGGTGAGTGTCTGGAAGAAAGACATTCCTGGTATAAGGGACAGTCACTCGTGAGACATGGAAAAGAAAGCTAATGATGCTGAAGAAATCCAAGAGCAGCAGTTATATGAAAATAATTATCTGACTATGGGAAGGTGAGGACATGAATCTAGCTCCTGTAACTAAGTTTATCTTTTATGAAACAGGCAATCTGAAATGATCAAAGAATATAAAAAGACAATTCTCAGATGAAGAAATCAAAGTTATCTGTATACATATGAAAAAATGCTCTAAATCATTATTGATCAGATAAATGCAAACTAAAACAACTCTGAGGTATCACCTCAGATTGGCCAATATGACTAAAAAAAGGAAAATGATCCATCTTGGAGGAGATGTGGGAAAACTGGGACACTAATGCATTGTTGAAGGAGTTGTGAACTGATACAGCCTTTCTGGAGAGCAATCTGGAATTATACTCAAAGGGCAATAAAATTGTGCATTCCCTTTGATTCAGCAATACCACTACTGGTTCTATATCCTGAAGGGATCACCAAAAATGGGTTAAAAAAATCACATGTACAAAAATATTTATAGCAGCTATCTTTATAACGGCAAAGAATTGGAAAATGAGGAGATGTCCATCAATTGGGGAGTGCCTGGACAAATTGTGGTAATATGAATGTGATGGAACACTATTGTTCTACAAGAAATCATGAGGGCAGTTAGGTGACACAGTAGATAGAGTGCCATTCCTGGAGTCAGGAGGACCTGACAATAATTGTCTAGCTTTGGGCAAGTCACTTAACCCCAATGTCTTAAATATTTTTTTTAAAAAAAAGAAAAGAAATCATGAGGGATGAGACTTCAGAATAACCTGGAAAGGCATTCATGAACTGATGCTGAGTGAGGGAAGCAAAACCAGAATATTGTATCCACTGACAGCAACATTGGGTGATGATCAACCCTGATTGATATGTTCATTTCATCAGTACAATAATAAAAGACAACTTAAAAGACTTGTGATGGGAAAAACCATCCATAGTCACAGAAAGAACTATGGAATTTAAATTAAAACTAAAGTTTGCTATCTTCAAATTTTAAAAGTTGTCTTATGTATTTTTTTAATGTTTTGATTTGACTCTTCTTTTCACAACATGATTAATCTGAATCTACAATTAGCATGGTTATACATATATATATATAGCCTATATTAGATTACTTTTTTGTTGGGGGAGGGGGAAGAAAGGGAGGGAGGGAGAAAAATATGAAACTAATTGCCTTGCAAAAAATGATTTTTGAAAACTATCATTGTATGAAGTTGGAAAAATAAATAAAAGAGAAAAAAGAGGAAAAAGAAATAGACTATCTGCATATTATCAAAATAACTGGCTAAGAAAATTTCAACAAGAGGCAGCTAGATAACACAGTGGATAGAGCACCGGCTTTGGAGTCAGGAGGACCTGCATTCAAATATAGCCTCAGACACTTAATAATTACCTAGTTGTGTGACCTTGGGCAAGTCTCTTAACCCCATTGCCTTGCAAAAATAAAAAGAAAGAAAATTTCAACCAAGTGATTTCACATTCTTTTAAATAAATAGGAATTATGTCCTCAAAGCCCCAAAAACATATTCTGTTAACATATTCACAACAAATCAGCCCTTAGACTTGTTATTTTTTTTTAATTTCGATATTAACTGTTTAGTGACTTTGAAATATTGTCACAGTGTATGGTGCTAATTACTTTAATTAATCCCTGTGAAACCTTCCAGCTGTGGACTATGATAAAATGTGTGATAAATTCATCAGATCTCAATGGAGGACAGTGTTTCACCTTTTTTTTATAAGATTTTTTTTGTTTCCCTAGGATTTAGCTCCAAGTTATAATTTTATTTTCAACATTAGAGAACTAGTGAGCAAAACTTTAAAAAAAATCCTGTTTGTAGGACTTCCATCTTCTCCCTGTAACTTCTTTCATTTCAGATAGGGTAGTGACCTTTTTAACACCTAGCCAAGCAAAAGAACCTTAGTAAATGATGTTTATGCCTGTGAGTCTGTCTAGGCCAATCAGCTGTCATCGATGTGGTCTACTGTGCCATGAGATTATGTCTCCTTGTGGACCACAATTCCCACTCATCTTTTCCACTTTCAAAGACTTAACAATGTAGAAAACTTGGGTGAGAGGGCATGGTGGAGAGGCGGCCAAATTTCATTAGCTGTGCTTTCTGAATCAACCTGACAACATCAGTAATAGATGCTTTCTTGGCCCCAAGAATTGAAGAGACACCCTGATTCTTAGCAATACCAGTATCTGATGAGACTCAGTTCAGAGCTAAAAAATTTAGCCTACACATTGATTTCAGAAAATGAACTGAATTCAAGAAGTAGCTGTCTCTAAACTATGTTGTTCTCATGGTTCAACTAAGGTTTCTTCTTTATATAAAGAGTAAATCAAGGCTGAATCTCTCCATTATGGAACATAATAGCTCCATTCAGAGACCTGTTCTGTTTGGTGAATCCCTAACCAGACCCCTACTTCACTACGTGCTCAATTCATTCATTCCCCAGATTATTTCACTGCACATTTCCTCTAAGTTTATATGTTCATGTTCTACCTATGGGAATAATTGTAAAGAAGCAATGAAAAAAGACATGGCTTTTAAACCAAAAGTTCTGGGTTCAAATCCCACCTCCAACTTTTAGCAGTTATAATGCCATAGTCAATAGACTTCCTGTCTTCAAATATCTGAAAACTTATAACATGGAAGAGGAACTAGCCTTATTCTGTTAGTCTAAGACAGAAAAGTAGCAGCAATGAGAAGAAATGGAAAAGGACAAATTTGCTTAATATCAGAAAAAATTTGATAATGAGAATAATTCAAAAGAGGGTAATGGACTCCCTCTCCCTGATGATACTTAAGCATAGATTGGATGATCACTTGACAATTCTGTTGTAGAAGTGATTTCTTTAATGGACAGAATAACATCCAAAGAGCAAGACACTTGGAGAGGCAAAAAGGAGGCAGCATGTATCAGACAAATCAGACCACCATCACCACCGCCTCAGACCCTGATGAGGACAGCCAAGGGCCCTGAAGTTCAGATCCACACAAATATTAACACTAATTAATGACATTAAAGAACAAACAATACCATCTCCTTGGTCATTGTGCCCAAAGGATCACTGGATTTTTTCCATCTAACTTGCAGCTGAAAACTTCCATATATATGGTTTTCCCTTTTAGAATATGATTTTAGGGACTGTTTTACTTTTCTATGTATATCTCCAGGGGTTAGCACAATGATTTGCATATAGTAAGAGCTTAATAAAAGTTTTATTCATTCATTAATCTGAGATCCCTTTTAACTCACAAAGTTTGTGCTTCTGTGAATTGGGGAAGGAAATGACAAATCACTCCAGTGTCTTTGTCGATAAAACCCCAGAGTCACCGAGTTGCACCGCTGAAATGACTGAACAACTATAGCAATGAAACTACTTGCTTTTCTAAGTCTGTTTCTTTATCTATAAAGCAATGCTAATACTGCCTCTAGTGCCTACCTATCTTACAAGATTGTTGTGAAGCTCAAATGGAAAAATACATGTAGAACAGTTTTCAAAACATAAAACATTACGTAAAAGTCACCTATTATTTATTACCTTATAAAAGTGTTCTTCAGTGCCAGATATGGAGTCTGTAAGACTCATCTATGTAATTCAAATCTGGTCTCAGACCCACCCATTTTACAGAAGAGAAAGGCAAGTTGATTAATTGATTTACCCCCAAAATCACACAAGTAACTAGAGACAGAATTGGGATAATTGCAAAAACAAAAACAATAATAATAACATTTACATCACATTTAGTACATGTGAGGCAATGTGTTTTACACATATTACAACACAGGTACTTGAGTGCTATTATTATCTTCACTTTACAGTTGAAGAAACTGAGATAAACAGAAGATCACATAGCTAGTAAATATCTGAGACCAGATTTGAACTTCAGTCTTCAAGATTTCAGGGCCAACACTCTATCCGCTGTGCTCTCTAGACTCCCTTTGATGAATCAGTCCCAAGTCTACTGACTCAAAAGCGGCAGCTAAGTGGTACAGTGGATAGAGTACCAACCCTGAAGCCAGGAGGACCTGAGTTCAAATCTAATCTCAATTTACTAGCTGTGTAACCATGCCCAAGTTACTTAACCATGATTGTCTCACATCCAAGACTATTTCCCTTGTCCTGATTCATATCTGGCTATTGGATTCAGATGGCTCCAGAAGAGAAAGTGAGGCTGGGGACTTAGCATCCCCTCATTCAAATCTAATTCTAATAATCTCCCTTATGTCAACGTCTTCTTCGAGAATGAAGAACAAACAACTAATGCCTCAGAAAGTTCAGTGCTCTTTCTTCTCCACACTCTTTCCAAGGATGAAACATTCCCTAGTTTGCTTTATTTGACCCTCAGCCCATTTAGAAAAATAAACTCATTATCCACCACCTCTCATGCCACTGGGTAAGGGAATTCTATTAAACAAGAGAAAACAATTGATGAGTGAATATTTTCTTTAAAATCAAATTCTTTCTGAGGCACTGATCTCATTATTTGTTCACTAGACAAGTTCCTACTAAATCTATTCACAATTAAAAAAAAAACCCTACCTAGCTAGTAGTATTGAACTGTTCCTTAATTAGGGCAGCCAGGAAAGTCTTGTATAATTAACTGGGCTTTGTTTATAATTATTTCCTTGTGGTTAAAATTGTTTTCAGCATGTAACTGGGGCAATACTAATAGTAATCCTAACCTCAGGTTTTTATATAAGAATAATTGAAGGGCAGATAAGAAAAACAAAGGCAAAGGCTGAAAAGTGAAATAGGTCTAAAAAAAAGAAAAAAATTCAGAATTTCTTTCTATTTGTCATCTGGGAATTTACTTGGGAGACCATATTTCTGAACCTTAAAACAACTGAAGACCATCTATTAGCACCAGGGTTTCAACCAATGAGGGGAAACTGTTCCTAAGATTCAAGACCTAATCCTCTTGTTTTATGTAGAAAGTTCTAGAAGTCCTTTCTTTAGATGTTTTAGAAAGAAGGGTGGGGTATACAAGGGGAACCCTGAAAGTTACATGGAGAAATTCACTGTTTCAGAAAAGGAGATATATCAATTTGATTCATTTTTTTTCAAACACTTACTAAGGACTTACTATAATCAGGCATCTTGGGTTCCAAAGAAAAGCAGTCTCCCTCTGGGAGCTTACATTCTGTCAGAAAATGTACATAATGATATACTGGCTATATGAATTAAGCTTAACAAAACCCAAGAGTAATTATACACTTCTACACTCTGTACAGTATAGATCGTTATATTTGATCAATCAATGCAAATTGGAACTTATTTTTCCTCAATATTTAGAAATTGTTGCAATTCGGTCTTTATATTTTGGACTTAGAGTCAAGAAGATCTGAGTTTAAATTTGACCTCAGATACTTATCAGCTGTATAGTGCTAGACAAGTTACTTTTCATTTCAGTTTTTCAATAGTAAAATGGGAATAATAATAATACCAACCTCCCAGGATTTTTGCAAGGTTCAAATGAGGTGTTATTGATAAATCCCTTAGCAAAGTAACTGGGGCATAGTAGCTTAATAAAGGTTTGTTCCTTCAGATTTTGTCCCCACCTTCTAGAAGAACCTTAGTGATCGGAACCCCAATTTTAGGAGATAATAGAAGGAACTATGTTACTATCTAGATCTTTTATTCAGTCTTTGTGCAACTTCGGGTAAGTGACTTATCTTCTCAATACTTCATGATGTACCAAGTACATGATTCTTAGAGTGATGATAGCAACACTTCAAGGGGAGATAGATCAAGTTTGAGTGGAGGAAACCAGATCACCTGTGTCCACTGAAATGAAATATTGGTGGACTGACTTTTTTAAAAAATTTTATGAAAAATATGTACATCAATCAGAACAATTGACCCAATTGTCTCTGTCTTGACAACAATCTTAGGAAGGTTATCTTTGGAATGTATACAGCATACACTCACTTTCTGCACTCTTGATTTGTGAGGGATTCAGAAGGAATCACAATTCAGGCCATGTCAGCTGGTTTAACTTTAGCTAAAACTATTCCATTTTTTTATTTCTGTATTTCTGGAAAGTATGATTATCTGAAACCAAAGTATAGCACTCAGCAAGATAGATGTAACCCCATAACTAATAGAATTAAAATGATTATTCAGCTTATTTTTGCAAGGTTTCATGGGTGAAATTTAAGAAATCCAATGATCCTGGGATGTTTTTAGTGAAATGAGTATGTGAGTTTACATGACTGCCTAAATTTTCAGTTCCCACTGGAAAAATTAGAAACTGAATGAATATATGAATGAAAAAATCTTTATTAAATACTTACTATGTAGCAAGGGCTGCACTAAGTGATGGAAGATACATATATAAAAAAAGATAGTCCTTGCTCTTGAGCAGTTTGCATACTTATGGGGTAGAAAATACAGCAAGAAACACTGTGACCAAAGAGGAACTCTTTGGTACAGAAAGTTACAGGGAAACTGAATGGAGACATATAGAGATCGACACATTAAGCAGTATATTTACCAGAACCAGTTAAGAACCTGGGTATAAAAACTGAATAATTGATCCACAAAAAAGTAATCATTGCACACTTTTCAATTTAATCTGTAGTTTTAACTTTTTCTCCATCATTTTCTTATATCTAAATAATCAACAAAACAATTGATCGATTCCTAATTTGTTGCATTTGCCCATTTTTGAAGTGTACGTGCTCACAGCAAAAATCCAACAATCGGCTCTCAAGAACCAGTTTTTAGCTGAATTCAATACACTCCTGAGAGTGGTCAGAGGGAACTCAGGAAAACCTGAAGCCAAATTCTATCTGTGACAAAGACAATCTATTTGACTCTGCAAGTCACTTACCTTCTAAGTGCTGTAGGAGACTCTATAAGACTTCAAATTGTGAAGAATTTATAAATCTGTATAGGTTCTGGGAACAATAATAATATTTGTCCTTCATTTTTCAAAGAAGGCCACAACATCAGGGAGGTAAAGCCATGACAAGCACATGAACTGGATTTGAGTGATGGGGTGCTGTGCTAAGTCACAAGCCTCACTTTCTTTTCCAGTCATCTGGGTCCAGTGGCCTTATATGAATCAGGACAACTGGAAAAGACCCTGGATGTGAGGCAATCAGGGTTAAGTAACTTGCCCAAGGTCACATAGCTGGTAAGTGTCAGAGGCTGGATTTGAATTCCTGTCCTCTTATTTTCAAGGCCAGTGCTCTAACCACTGTGATATCTAGCTGCTTAGGTAGAGGGAATAGTCTTATGTCCAATTACTGTCCTTATGTTCTAGGTCTCTTTGACATGCCCTATCCAGGAACACTGACAGAATGGACTTTATCTTGGTTCATGGATATAGAACTAGAATGAAGGAGGAAAAATATACCTGCAGTGGCAGCAATGTAGTTAACGAGGCCATAAGGGAAGTAGCCAGGATGGAGGGAGGGAAAAGTAGTGTCTGAAGTGTATGTGGGAAGATATGAGAAGGGCATCTTTGTATGTGTATGCTTTACCAGTTTCTCTCTCTCTCTCTCTCTCTCTCTCTCTCTCTCTCTCTCTCTCTCTCTCTCTCTCTCTCTCATATGAAAATGAAAGTATCTAGAAAAATGACAAAGTCATAAAATAACAAAGTTGGGAGAAATCTTGTAGACAACTAAAGTCATAGTTGAAAAAGAAAAATAATTGCTTCTATAGTATACTCAACAAAAGGTCATCTAGCTCTTTGTTGAAGATTTCTAATATCCAGAAGATCATGACTTATGAAAATATTCTGCTTTAATTGTTAGAAAGTGTTTGCTTGTTGGTTACTATTTTTCCCTACTTTAATCCCAAATCTATCTCTCTGCAACTCCCACTCAATAATTCTAGTTCTTCCCTCTGAGAGTGAAAAATACAAGACTAGCATCTCTTCTAAGTATCAGGCCTTCTTATGCATAGCTCTCATGCCCCCTAAGTCACCTCTTCTCCAAACTAAATATCTTGAGTTCCTTCAGCTGAGGATGCCATGATCTCAAGGTCCTTCACCATACTGTTTGCCCTTCTCTGAATTCTGTACAATTTATCAATGTCTTCCTTTAACTCTAATTCTAGACACAGTGCTCCAGAGACTCCCCAATATCCCAGATGTCACCTAACCAAGGCAGAGCAGTTATAATGAAAATTTTTTCAGCTAAAACTATAAAACCAAGCAGTCTAACTATGTACAAGACAAGTTAAATTCTCTTTACAAATAGGAACTCTATTTAAATGAAAAGTTTAATCAAATTGCTTTTGGTATCCTGGGCTATTTCTGCCCAGGTAAAGGATAGTCGGTTTTTTCTAATCACTGACTTTGGTCATATAACTAATTATCCATTAATGTAGAGTTTTCCTTCTGTACCTATTGTGTTAATATACATATTTTCCCTAGATTATCCAGGTGAAAATTAATTCACTACTTAAGGCCAAAACCAAGAGTAAAAAGTCATTTTTAACATAAAAAAGTAATTGACAAAAAATGCGTATACAGATGAAATGCAGAAGAATATATTCATTGAACAAGCATGGAGACCTCTGGGCAGTTAGGATCAGTCATATCACCATGAACAGCTCCAGACCAAATTTAAGAAACTGAATCTGAACCTTACAAGGAATGCAAATCAGTTTTTAAGTTGTCATTTTTTATTCTCAGAAAAATATCTTCAACTGTAGAAAGTTCCCATAGGGATTATTTTCATAGCTAAGCATTTGAATATTTATCTGCACTTGAATATAGAGAAAGAGAGAATGACAAGAATAAGGATCTTCTGATGGATCGACCCCATGTATTCCATAAGCACCCTCACAATATCAATTGGGAGAGATGAGGATCCCTGGAAAATTATAGGGACACATCCCCTATTAGTGAAACTACAGATGAGTAATTTGTAAATGCATTGATCAGTCATGATAGGCAGTAAGGGAACATTTACCTAGATGTATTCTTTTGAATAACTTCATCATATTCTAGTTCTAAGTACTTTCCCTTTACTCACTTTAGGTTTCCTTTCACAGGTTGTCCTTTCCCATTAAATTGGATGCTCCTTTATATCAGGAATTATCTTTTCTTCCAGATTTTTAACCTCTGAACTCAACGCAGTTCCTAGCACATAGTAGCCACTAATAAATGTTCTTTGGCTAAGATTGACTGATGAGATCGCAAATACAGTAAAGTACTCATGCATTTGAGTATCTGTGAGTGACCTAGATAGAGGTGAATAAAGCAGACAATAGTTGGATATGTAATGGTTCCAGAAAAACCTAGGAAGACTTCTATGAATTGATACAATGTGAAATGAGCAGAACAAGAAGAACCCTGTACACAATGACAGCAATATTGTCCATGACAATAAAGGATAATAAAGTCCATGAAGAACTTAAAATGAAAAATATTATTTACTTTCAGTGGAAGAACTGATGGAGTCTGAATGTAGATGGCATTTTGAAAACTTTATTTATTGTTTGTTTAGTCTATATTTTCTTTTGCAAAATAGCTAACATGAAAATGATTTGCATGATTGCACATTTAAAATTTCTATCAAATTCCTTTCTTCTCAAGGAGAGGGGAAAAAAGTTGGGAAAGAATTTGGAACTCAAAAATCTTTTTTAAAAAAGTATTTTTTAAAAGTTTGCATATAATTGAGAAAAATAAAGTAAAAAACCAAGACCCTTCACCCAGAAAGTGAATAAGTACTATTTTCTTAGTACCCAAGATCAAGTACCTAAATCTTACATGCTAGTTTTAATTTGTTTTGAAGTTTCTTAGGAAAAGAAATGCTTGATGGTTTTAAGAAAAGGAAGTAATAGAACTAAATGAAAAGTTTTTCTACATGAAAATGCAAAATCTGGGGGAAATGATGAATAAGAAATGAATCTTCCTTGAAATCACTGGGGGTTTTATCTCACATGAAAAGAAATGGTTTGTCAGTAAAACTGGCACACTTCCAAATATACTTTGCAGGTCCTCTCATTTTTTCTGCTTTAGGTCAGAGGTATGTAGATAACCACAGAAAGGCAGATTTGGTCATATAGAGTATTCTGAATGGCAACTAAACCATCAAACTTCAGTTAAAGCAGCTATTCACTGCAGTAAATCTTTTCTCTTCTCTTATAAAATGCTTCTTTTGGGGAGTCTCTATGATTCCACAGTAACTAATAGAAATATGGGGAGATTCTGCTGTTCAACTTATTCTTTTGTCTAGGATCTCCTACACAACAATTTGAAATTTTCCCAATGATTGTGTAGAGCAGGTGTGTCTAAACCACAGCTTACCAACTACAGGTAGCCCTCAAAGCTCATTCATGTGACCTCAACCACACAATCAGCCAAAACAGGTGAGAGCATTCACCAATGTTGTGTCACTTAACACCAGCTTAACCCTTAACTAACACTTTTTCTGTAACTAATATTGTGGAGTTTTTTTTTTATTTTGCTTTGTTTTGCAAAAGATATACATTCAGGAATCAGTTTCTTTATTTTAAAACATTATATATGACTCCTCATAATGGCAATGGAATATGCAGTATTGTTTGTATGCAGTGTTGTCATTTTGCCACTGAACTTTGAGAATAGATTTCAAGATTTTACGAAAATATCAACTACATTTTGCTTTATTTGCTGATCCATTCTCAGTTGATATCAATACATTGCCTGCAAACTTGCAAATAAAATGTATAGAATTGCCATCGGATATGTAACTTAAAGAAAAGTGTATTCATATTTTTATTGTACTTTTATATGTGTCTCTTTTGGGGAGACCATAAATTTGTGAGCAACATTTTTGCCCATATGAAGCATACAAAAAGTAAAAATAGAGCAAAAATGTCAGATGAGTATCTTGAAAATATGCTTCACATCACTATAACCTCTATCAAGTCAGATATAGATGAACTGATATTGAAAAAGTAGACTCGGTACATATTAAAAATGGCATGTTCCTATTTTTCACTTAAAATGTTTTCTTATACTTTTATCATTATACTTCATTACATGTTATTTTACTTTATTACATCATTACATTTTATTATGATAATCATTGGTGATATGGGTTACACCTATAAATAAATATTAAATTCTATTTTTGACAAGTTTTTGTTGGGAGATAAGGCCCAGAAGAGTTTAACGGTTAGACATTCATGTTACAGAGTGATTGGATGGACTGTTTGGCTTCATATAAATTTAGTCCAAATGGAATGAATGGAAATATTAGATGACTTGTTGGTCAAGGCAGCAACAAAACAGGTAAGAATGTCATACTAGATCTAAAATGGAATTCTTTCTGAACCTAATTTAGAAGAAACTTTAATGATTGGTACTCAGTCTTTACCTCTTTCTACACTCTAATGATACTATGTCTCTGTCCTTGAATCAACATGTTCAAGAAAAATCTGAACCCAAGAAAACCCGTAGTTGGAAATGTTTTGTTTGGAATCTTACATCTTGTCTTCCAGTAAGAGTAACTGATGACACCCCATACCAGAATATAGCTTTGCTCATTTTATGGACAATTTCTAGTTTTTTTGAATCACTGCTAAATTACTAGGCTTTCTTTAATGCCTAGCCAATAAGCAGATTAAAACATAAATGCCACTAAATATGCTTTAAATATCAGGTCCATTGAAATACTTCTAAGTTCTGTATCCTCTTAAAATAATCCCCATTCAAAATTGAAGGGAAATGTCATTCGTATGAGTTTCTTCAGAGTTTAAGCTCTGATTATACAAGGAATTATGTACTGTAGCTTTGGAGATCGGATAATTAAAAGAAGCACAAGATTCTTGTATTGATGGCATTTTTAAGCCCTAAGATGTGAGAAAAGTTTTTTTTTTTCCTTTTTGCAACGTAGCCATGGAATTTCCTACTCAACTAATCTTATTCATGCTGAATCTAATTCTGACCCCAATTAAATCCAACTACCCTAGGAGGGGAATATGACAAAAAGCAAGGTAACATTTGGAAGGAGTTGGTTCTAGTTATTTGACCCTCAGTAAGGCAGGTGGTAAGAAACAAAATAAACCAATAGGTTTAAAAAAATCTTGTAGTCAAGACAGTATTGATCCTCTTTTGAAGTCAAACTGAGTCTAATATTAATTTGACTTCTTTCCCCAGATGCTCATTATAATATGACCCAAGGTAATTTAATAGGACCACGGGTCATTTCTAGTGTATTTCTGGATGTAAATAAAGAAATGTATAAGAAAATATATTCTTATCTGATAGGGCTATCAGAAGGATGCATTTGTCCTTCTTCCTTTCTAGGACTTGAGAGTTTGATCTGGTTTTAATTTTAGGAACATCTATTGCTTCTCTTGGAAGTCAGTATAGTATAGAGAAAAGAGAAAAGATCTCAATTCAGAAAGACCTCAACTCAAATCCCACTCAAGATACTAGTTATATGGCTTTAGGCAAATCATTTAACTTCTCTGGGAAAATCACAACCTCTTTGGATCTTAATTTCCTCATATGTGAAATGTAGGGTTTGGTCTGAATAACCTCAGAGGTACTTTCCTATGATTCTCTTATCAGTTAGAAAAAATGATTGCACCATTCTCAAATTCAAGTTTTGTATAGTTTATTTAATCTTGGAGACAGAAGATATTTCATAAATCTTGAATAGAGCTGAACTGAATTTACCCAGGTTTTGTAGGTAATGTATATTATCTCAATTTTAATAATATCAATAAATTCTTATTCTTGTATCTTCCTTTTTATACATCAAATTGTTTCAAAGTTTTTTCCCACTTATTTTGAATGGAAATCTTTTCCCCTATATCTTTTTTTAATTTTTATTTTATTTTTAATTTGGGGAATAAAACAATCATTTCTTAACATGGTATAATAAAAAGCTGATTGAACTTGAAACTGCTAGTCTCTTATGTACAATTTTCTATTTCTTTTATCTTGTTTTGCTTTTTTTATTTTGGCAAGATAAATGGGGTTAAGTGACTTGCCCAAGAGCACCTAAGTATTAAGTGTCTGAGGCTGAATTTGAACTCAGATCCTCCTGACTCCAGGGCTGGTGCTCCATTCACTGTGGTATCTAGCTACCCCTATTTCTTTTACCATATAATAGTCATCATGTAAATTTTCTTTTAACTTCTTTTTTTCCCTTTTTTCCTTCCCTTTCCCCCCTACCTTAGAGATGGCTACCATTAAACACAGTTATATATGTATGTGTTTGTATGCAACATCATTTTATACATACTTCCATTTATCATTTCTTTGCAGATATGTCTTCATAAGTCCTTTGTAGTTAATTTGGGCATTTATAATAATCAAAATGACTTATTTGTTCAAAGTTGGTCCTAAAACAATATTGCTGTTACTGTATACAATGTTCTCTTGGTTCTGTTAATTTCAATAATAGATAAAGCATTAAAAAGGAATGTCAATGAAGAAACTGAGGATCAGAGAATATGATCCAGAACCAGTGATCTTTCTACTGTACCACAGGTCCTCCCCTATCAATTACTCATGATTATTGCCTTCTAGAGTCTAATGGAATAAGCCTTGTACCAACTCTACAAAGCCTTGAAAGCTAGCACCATCTTGGATTGCACTGTATCCTTTAATCAAAGAATAGTTTATCTGGAAAGGATCTTAGGTTCAATACAATTGAAAATGAAGAAGAAAAATTATATGTTTCCCAAGTTCACATAGAAATGGAACTGGAACTAAAATCTAATTTTTCTGACACTCCCTCCCCAGTCCAGTGTTTTTTCCCACTTCTCCCTGGCATCTCAGAAAGGGTGCACATTCCCTGGCAGGTTCACTATTCATTTCAAGATTTAGAATATTCTAAAGCCTTCCTGTGAATTTCTATTGTGATGGTTTCTGAGGGTGCACTATAAATTGTGCTAGAATTCTTCATCTAGATTTGCTTGAATACAATCTAAATTAATATTATACTTCATTGGGGGACTTTATAAACCATAATCCCCAACCATAATTCCCACCCCAAATACTATCGCATCTGAATACAATGCAAGTTAGGGTTTGTGATAATATTGTCCATGCATGAATGCATGTTTATGTATTCCTTTCAAGGAGAACTCACTTTAGTAACAAAAATAATAATAATAATAATAATAATAATAATAATAATAATAATAATAATAATGATGATAATAATGATAATAATGGCTTCCAAATACTGTTTAAAAGACTGCAAAGCACTTTACAAATATCTCATTTAATCTTTACCACAATCCTAGGAAGTTGGTTCTTTTATCATTGGCATTTTATATATGAGGAAACTGAGACAGAGGATAAGTTACTTGCTTAGGGTCACACAGCTTAGAAGTGTCTGAGGAAGAATTTGAACTCAGGTTCAGCACTTTACTCACTGCCCTACCTAATTGCATATTTATATAGCATTTTAAAGTCTGCAAAGTGCTTTAGACACATCTAATGAGCCTCTCAGCTACAGGTACTACAGATAGTATTGTTCTCATCTTATTGGTAAGAAAACTGAGATTCCTGGAAGTTGAAGAATTTGCCCTTGGTTTACACAGCTCACATTTCAGAGACAGAATTTGAAACCAATTCTTCTTGATTGCAGTGCTAGTACTGTTCCCACTGTGCTTTAGGATCAAATTAGTATAACTTATAAAGCCCATATTTAATGTGGCTTTCTTTTGTACCAAATATAACAAATTAGGGCCTTAGAAAGAGGAATGATGTAAAAATAATAGTCAATGTTTATATATAGCTCTTTAAAGTTTGCAAAATGCTTTTCATTTATGACCTCATTTAAGGTTCTTAATAGAGTCAAAATCATAAGACCTTAGAAAAAGTTCTTTGAGAAATTCACAGAACCTGATAAGTGAATTATGTGGACTTGCTGATATGGAAGAAGAAAGATCAGATAAATCCAAGGAAGTCTTTCCCAATTTGCTAATGTCTATAAAGATTTGGTTAAGCATACAAATTTGGCTCAAGAAAATTGAATAAGCTCTAAAACTGTTAAAGAACAATCCCAGATAGAACCCCATCCCACTAGAATGGGAATCAGACAGTCAGAAAAGAAATTTTGGTGTGAGAATTCAGACTGTCTAGCCTAATATTACTTACATATAGACATATTCACACATACATGCAGGATTGTATGTATGTAAATATTCCAAAGTATTTGGCCATTTGGCTATGCATCCAATTTCTCTTGGAAAAAAAAATTGCTTCATATCTAATAGGAATATCCAATCTGGTTAAATGTTGCTCCTAGAATGTATACTTCATGGCTGGATTGAGCTTGTGGACAAGTGGAGAATACTAAGGCAAATCATCAGGAAAGAACCTTTGAAGGGAGGCCAGAAAAAAAAATTTCATTCCAAAGAGAGGGGATATGCATCTATTGTTTCTCCAGTTGGCTAAGCAACAGCAGGAATGTTTCCTACTAAACAGCCTCATTAACATAAGCATAACTACAGGGTAAGTTTTCAGGCTCATTCCAAGTAAATTCAAGGGGTTTGGAGGGAGGAAAGATGCCCTTTAATATGCAAAACTCATGCAGACAATGATATGAAGCTAATTCATTTCATCATATTATCACCATATCATATTAACTTAAAAGAAGTAATAATATAACATGGAAATGTTTGCATATTAGAGAGAATTCTCATTGTACCCTATTAGCACCATATCATATTAGTATTGCATTAGGCTACCATGCTGCAAAGCTAAAATGATGAAATCCCACTGTGAAAACTGATATTGAATTCTTGTAATGTTTCAGAATCATTTTTAGCACTGCATATAAATAATTCATGGGAGTAGATCTAATGAATTGATGGAGGGAAAAAACATCCCTTGGCATTGTGAGCATATTTATGAATGTAAAGTCATGAGCAAGAAGATGCTTTCTTGAAAAGATGGGTAGAAGCAGAGACCTATAGCAGGTTTTGTTATCTCCGTATTCCAGAATCCTTGGTCAAGTCCAGGCCTTAAGAGCTAAAAGATGGTGCTGTGGGATGGCACAGGGATGGTAACATTGTCCTGTGATTCCCACCTCTAGCTGCCAATCCCATTGCAGAAACCCACTCTAGTCTCAAGCGAGTGGAAAGTTGATACCAAGAAAGTCAACTGTAGCTAAACATTGCATCTGCTTGATGCCAAAACCACCAATCATTGTGTTGCAGTGGTTGACACTATATAGAAGCAGCACAGTAGATAGAATGTAGGACATGGAGTCAGGAAGGCATGAATTCAAAGTCAACCTCAGACATTTACTATGCTGTTTAGTATTTGAGTAAGCTGTTTTAATCTCTATGCCTTGTTTGTTTTCCTCATCTGTAAAATAAGAATAATTAATAGCAGTATCTTCTTTGAGCATTGCTCCAAGGTTCCAATTAAATAATATTTGTAAGGTGCTTTGTAAACCTTAAACATGATATAAATGCTAGATATTATTACTTTTATTTTTAATATGCTATATCACTGAGTCATAGAAACAGAACTGAAGAGAGGCAGCTAGGTGGCACATTGGATAGAACACCGTCCCTGGAGTCAGGAGGAATTGAGTTCAAATTTGGCCTCAGACACTTAATAATTACCTAGCTGTGTGGCCTTGAGCAAATCACTTAACCCCACTGCCTTGTGAACACCCCCCTCCCAAAAATGATAATAAATAGAACTGGAAGGGACTTTAGTGGAACAGTTTCTGACTCTGGAGCCTAAGAACCTGGGTTCAATTCTTGTCTCTTACACTATTACTTGAGTGACACTGAGAAAGTCAATTAATCTCCTTAAGCCTCAGTTTCCTCATTTGTAAAATTTGAGAGTAGGACTTAATGGTCTGGAGACCTACTGATTTGCATCTTAGACCATATAGTACCACCCTCTCACTTTGCAGATAAAGAAAGTGAGGCCCAGAGAAATGTATGTTCAAGGTCATACAGGAGTCAAAGTTAGGATTTCAATGCAAGGATCTTTCTACCATTCTAGCATTTGGATGTAATAAAATGGAATTGTATTACAGGAAATGTGTATTAATTATTCAGAGAAGCAAGGAAAGAATTTTATATACAGATCCAATGGGTGATAAAAGCAAAAGAATAAATACATGAAGTACAATAATGTAAATGAAAACAACTGAAAGGTAAACTCTCTAAAGATGAATCTCCATCCCAGAAAAACCAATGATAAAACATACTTCCTTTCTCTCAACAGAGAGACTTTGTTTGGAAGACATGTGATCAGAAATAATTATGTTTATTGATATTCCTTTAACTAGAACTCTATTCAATTCTCCTTTTTATAGATAAGGAAACCAAGGCAAAGAAATTTAGTAACTTGCCCAGGATCACAAAAGCAATTGGAGATTTGAACCCTTGTTCTTCTGAATCCAAGTTCTGTGATGAATGCTTAAAATGACTATGAAGTAAAAATAGGAAATCAACTTTCAAATGATATTTTATATAAACAAAACCAAAAAAAATCTGTCATACATATTCTCATATGGAGATGAAGCAAAATTCTCTGGAATCTCTCCAGATGTTGCTGCATTAAAAAAAGAAAAATTATATGTAATATATATATATATATATATATATATATATATATATATATATATATATATATATATATATAGTCAGTATACTTGGGGAGAAGTAATTCAAATGCAATTTTAGTTTCATAGAATGATGTCTCCCACAAGGAACCTATGCTCAGAAGTGTATTCCCCTACATAGAAGCATCTTTGGCAGTTTCATTGGGTTTCAGGCAGAAGCCAATGACCTGTTTCCTGCTGCCTGTGTAGCCGACTTCTGGGCACCATGCTCCATTGTTACTACTCTCTGGAGTTTACTCTGCTTAAACTCAACTTCCCTGGTGGCCTATTTCCAGTGTCTGTTCAGCTGACAGATTATCTAGAGGACTTGGTTAGGACTCTTTTTTCCATAGAAAATGCATTTCAAACTAGAAGTCATAGGAAAAGAGTAGCCAAAAGACTTTCCTGATTGAACTGGTTTCCTCTTTGTCTGTCATTTAAGGAGGAAAAGCAAAAACCATCTTGATCTCCTTCTCCCAGATTAACCCATTCTCTTCAATTTATCGTGAGTCCAAAAAGGTATAACTAACACATATCCACCAGAGGGATTAGTGTTTTTGCAGAAATTGAAAGGATGAAAAGTTTATCATAAACACTCCTTCAGCAAAGTAAAAATAGGTGGGAGGAAACATTAATTCAGATATTATTCAAAAAGAAGGAGAAAAGTCTGGGTCCCAGGAAAATTCTGGAGTGCCTCTCCCTCATAATGAAATCTCAAAAGGCTTTCCTTTCCCTCTCTCTCACTCCACTTCTGCAAGCAGTGACATCCTCCCTCCCCACTGAGGGACCATAACCACACTGGAGTTTACCTCCCCCTTTCCTCCTACACATTATATGAAAGAAAGTTTAGTGGAGGAGTATGGAATCCCAAATGGCTTGGATAGATTTAGATGGTCTCTGAGATCTCTTTAAATTTTGAAACTTTATCCCCTAGTTAAAATATAATGTCTGATTCTCCCTTCCACTCAAACCACTTGCTAACAGTTATTTAATATTTTATTTTCACAGCATGAATTAAAAAATCAGACAGTAAATTCATATTAAAATTATAAATTTAGAGATAGAATGGATCTTAGGTGCTATCAAGGTTAATTTCTTCATTTCAATACAAAGAAAAAGAGAAGTAAATGACTTACCAAGAATGATACAACTAATAAGTATCTGAACCAGGAGAAAGTCAAGTCTTGCTGACTTCAAATCCAGTATCTAAACCACTAAATCATACTGCCTTTCTCTATGTCATGCTGTCATGTTTGCAGACTCCTTGACCTATGTGGTAGTAATTGCCTTGGGTGGCAACTGCCCTGATATTGCAACTGCTACTTATGGTTTTGGAGTTGCTACATTCCCAAAGGAAATGGTGCATGCCACCCACAAGGAGATGACTTTCACCAAAGCTTTGTGAAATAGTTCAAAGCTCATGTCATCTCCCCAAGACTTTGTCCCAATTTTAAGGCCAAATGACACAGCTATTCACTGGAAATAACACGTCAAATTTAATGGAGTTGGGGATAAAATAAAATATTCCATGTCCCTCATTCAGATATTTTTGTTAAAGTACAGCCAGCAACAAAGAGAAAGGTGGGGACTACTTTTGTTTAGGGTTCATTGTATTTTGCTTGTTTTTATCTTCCAAATATACCAATGTAATAAATGCTTTAATGCATTCAAGCCTACGGGGTTTTTCTAAGGTAGAAATTATCAATGGAGAGGAAAGACATAGCATTCCTCTTAAATTATTAGTTGACAAATAATGAAGTCCCTATTCTACATTTGAGTCCTTCATTTTCTTTAATAACTTCTGCCAAGTAATCAATGGGAGGCACTGAGATTGTCTGGGAGGGAATAAGAGCCTAAATGCAAGCTAGGCATTTATCTTCCTCTGATGAGCAGAAACTGCCACAGGTATGCACATGCACCAAAACCTGTCTGGTGAGTCTGAAGGACCACTGACCCTGAAGAAAGGAAATGATGGGCAAGTAGGGGCATCAGTCCTTAAGAAGCAGTTTGTTCTGTTGAGCTAATGGCTGGTTTTAAGTGCCTCTCTAGACCTTTTGTGATTCACAGATCACTGTGGGTAACCTGCTAAAGTCTTTTACACAGCTGTAAAATACAGGCCAGTAAAAGCTAATTGCAAGGGTGAAAATGCTTACATTTCCTCCTTTCTCTCAGTATGAATCAAATGGCAATTCTTTATTCCCATATTTTGTTAGTTGATGTTTGTGGAGTGTTTTCCTTGTCACAAAGTACTAGATAGATAGATAGATAGATAGATAGATAGATAGATAGATAGATAGATAGATGGATGGATAGATGGATAGATAGATAGATAGATAGATAGATAGATAGATAGATAGATGATAGATAAATAGATTATATAAATGATATAGATAACTTTATTTACTGAGAACCTAGAAGTAAAAGACCATGGAGACATTCTAGAAAATAAATCAATCCACTCATTTTACAGATAAGGAAATTAAGACCCAGAGAAATTCCAATTTGTCCAAAGTCACAAAGGCAGTATCAGAACTGAAATTTGAATCCAGTTCTGTCTATATCCATGTTTTATTTACTATCTATTTATCCATCTAGGACATCTTGCCATCTGTCATGCTACTCCCCACCTAGAACTCATCCTGACTCCTTCAGAAATCATGTCCCTCACTTCCTGGGGCAGATAACCCACTCATCTTGGAACTCACTTGTCCTAAACCTGAGCTTGCTTTTTTAACCCCCGCACAGCACCAGTACACCCATCTCTCTTCCTCTCCTACTTTCCACTTTATGTTCTGAGCACAATAATAAAATCAATCCTGTCATTCTTTCTGAAAAGTGCAAGTCAGTCCTATAGATCAACTCATTATCCCTATACCTCTCCAAACCCAAACTCCCTTTCTTGGCCACCACCCTTCTTGATGTCTGCCCCATTCTTAGAATACAAGTTCCTTTAGAGCAGGGATTATTTCACTATGGTATATATTCACAGAGCTTAGCACAATGTTTGATATACAGGAAGTGTTTATTAAATACTTTTCCATTCATTCATTCACCTACCCACCTCACACCCAAACATGAGATTTCATCCTTCATAATAGGTAAAATATATAAGTATTATTTCATTTTGGAAAATAAGGAATATGATTACAAAAAGGTTAAATAGCTTGGTCATGTTCACATAGTTACTAAGTGACAGAGCTAAGACTAAGCATCAGATTTGAAGTTCATTGCTTTTCTTAATTAAGCATACTGCTCCATCAGCATCCACTTATTTTTCAGTCCTAAGTTATTTTCCTTTACATTTTTAACTTCCCAAATGCTAGATGTTCATTAATAGAGCTTAGAGCTCAAAATCACAGGCTGTTTAAGTTGGAAGAGAACTCAGGCCAATCACCAGAGCTGAAAAATTCCCTCTCTATCACATCTGATAAGTGATCATCCTGATGACCTTCTTTAATAAAGAGTTCACTACCTTCTGAGGCTACCCATTTTATTCTGCTATAGATTGACATAATCAAAGAGATCCATGACCCAAAAAAACTTAGATGACCCTGTTGTGGTAGGTCATATAAAGTCATAGGCACCAAAGACTTTTCCTTATACCCCGTCTAAGTTTTCTACTTTACAACTTCTATCAATAGTTCCTAGTTCTGCTCTCCAGAGCCAAACAGAAGTCTAATCGCTCTTCCACATGAAAGCCCTTCACAGAGGTCTGCTGATCAAGGAAAGAATTTCTAGAGAGTAGTCAGGGTTCTATCTTTCTCACATAGAAAAAGCTCATCTAGTCCAAAAGCTTAAAATATCTCCCCCTACCTGAATAATTTTCAATGTATATTGAAATTATATATATATATAATATATTATATATATATATATATATTTCCCACTATCAGATCAATCTTCTATGATAAGGATAAGTATGTACTCTTGCTTAGAGTCAATCTATAGTACAACTAGAGGTCCCTCCATTGAGGTTCTTTTTTTTATTTTATTTATTTAAGGCAACGGGTTAAGTGATTTGCCCAAGGTCACAAAGCTAGGCAATTATTAAGTGTCTGAATCTGGATTTGTACTCCTCCCAACTCCAGGGCCAGTGCTATATCCACTGAGCCACCTAGCTACCCCACCCCATCCCTGTCCTTAGAGATTCTAATAAACTCTAGGGTATGACGTGTGGAAAATTGATCCAGATAGATCCAGGTTTCATTCCTAGAAATGATTTGTATAGAATAGTACCACAGGAAAATATATCATTACCTTGAAAGATAGTTCTCCATTCTAGAATATGATACTAGTCTAGATATGAAGTAGACCTCTTATTAACCATGAGACTTTCAGTTCTTTGCTCCATCCAAATTCAATGAGAGCTCTGGTTTAAAAGAGAAACTGAAACTATCCATGATCCAATAAAACTTAGATGACCATGCTGTGGTAGGTCATTTAAACCAAATATTCAACCTGTGGTAGCATATGGTGCGCAATCTTCCCAGAAGACTTACCCAGATGAAAATGCAATTGGGAAATATTCACAAATATATAAAAATGCAATAAAGCTTGAATATTAGTATACTTTAAAACTAAGTCAATCTATAGCCCAAAGTTATCCTTATATTAGGAGCCCCCATTTCTATTTAGTTTGACACTATTCAGAGATAAGCCATGAGGAAAATTTATGTTTAGTTACTTACACAAAGAAAGCATCAACATCAAGTCAGTTTTCCTTCATTTAAGTCTTCCTTTTCTGTATCATCTGCCTGGGAAGATGCCTTAGTGATCTGTCTGTGCCAATAGAACACAGATCAGGTACCTATCCTGTTCAATAGGAATTCCAGATTCTGCTAAGTAGTTGTGATATCTACCCAAAAAGCCGGAGGGTGCTGGAAGAAGCACCAAACTCTCTAAAGGCTATCCCTTTTTTGATTGACACAGTGTTTGACTTATTAAGCTAAAGATAGAGCCCTTTCAGTCCATTGACAAGGCTCAGCTCCTACCCACTAGGAAACTGCTCTTTGCTCTTTGCTATATTCTAGTAAATCCTATCACAAAGGCATGGCATAATGGAGCCCCACACAAGCAAAATTTGACTATAAGATATTCATTAATAACTAGAAGCAAAAGCAATAAATCCAAATACATTAAAGTTACCAGGTTGCATAAGTTCCTATACTCCTCTTCCCAGATCCAGGCTGTCCTTTACCAGTCTATAAGATCACAAACCTATGAATATGTCCCTATGAAGGGACATATTTCGGGTGCCTAGATTCATATCTCTCACTCCCACAGTTACAGAATGGAAGGAGTGTTATCTATTCACAGGAACTGAGCCATCTAGATGCCCAATTGACTACTAGCACCTGTTGCTGCAGCTTCTTCACTTGGGGTTCTTCTCTACAATTAATGTAATAAATACAAGTTTCCAAATACTGCACCATACCCCCACAGATGCCCTGGAACTATCACCCCATGTTGCCTTCTCTTTGTTCTTTCTCTTTCTCTTCATTGAATCTTGAGCTCCCAAACCCTATTAGCCATGTTTTGCCCAACTAGCTTTCTTTTTAAAAAAATTATGCTTTATTTCAGTTCCAAATTCTTGCTCTTCCTCCACCCCTTCTGTCACCCATTAAGAAAACAAGAAATGAAATACCCAATATACATGAAGTCATGGAAAAGATATTACCACTCCACTACCTCTCTCATTCTGCTTCCCCACCAACCTCTCATGTACATGACCCTAATTCACATACAGTAATGAGGACAGTATTGCTTGACAAGAAAGTCTTTTATGTCAAGAATTAGAGGATCAGCCTATCTAAACTCCAAAAGGCTCATCACCAAGTTGGTCTTCTTAGAGTGAGAATTTTTCTTTTATCCCAACTCTTAAAGTCTATCTAGAGAGTCAAAGAAGAATTGTAGTCTATAGGAATGAGTCCCCAGGGTAACAAAATTTCAGAATTTTTAAGCAAAGTTAGTCATTACCACCCAGGGCTATTCTTTCTCAGTGCATTTTGACCAAGAAGTGTCAGTCTCCTACTGGAGATATTTCCCCTCTTTTTTATTTCAGTTTAGGAAACCAAGCAACATCAATTTGTTGACCAGTCAGTCAACAAATATTTATTAAGTGTTCAGAATGTGTCAGGCACTTTACTGAGCAAAGGTGATTAATAAAGTAAAACAAACAAACAAACAAAAACTAAGACAAAGCCTTAGCTGAACAAAGCTTATAAATCCTAGACCATACAGAGTCTGGGTATACTGTAGTCCAGAGTTCCAGAGCTGTCAAGGATAAAGGCTGGAAAACAATGAATTTTGGGTCAATTTTATTCAATAAATATTTATTTAGGTACAGTATTTTTTTATCTCAAGAGTTGGTGTGAATAATGTTATAAAAACCTTAATTCTAATCCTGTTTCTGACTATTAATAACTGTGTGGTGATGGTAAAAATCACTTAATCTCTCTGAGCCTTAGTTTGCTCATCTGTAAACTGGATCAAATAATGCCTATGCATTTACCTCTAGAATTGCAGTGTGTCTCAAAGAAAATAATGCATTTAAAATGCTTTGAAAATTCAGAGTATATTATAAAGTCAGCTGAACTGGTCTTGATTCAATCCAAATAGTCTCTAGGGTACAAAGTTCTCTATGGAATCCCCCGGAGAAGTCCATTGGACTTTTTAAAACACAAGGTAATGGGCAATGGGATTTACTAGTTTTTAGTTTCTAGTTTTATCTCAAATGATCCTGGATCAAAGCAGCAAACAAAATCCTCAATCCTAGAACCTCATATTTAGAAGGTATATCAGTAGTCATCTAATCCCTACCATTCCTGATTAAGATCTTTTTAACAATATCCCCAAATTGAAACAGCACTTGCCCTATATTCTTCTGTCTGTGATGGTGACCATAGAATGCATTACAGTTGTCATAAGAGGAATGTTTGTGATTGAACTGATTTTGGTCAGTAACTGTTCTGCAACCTAGGATCATAGGTAATAGATTTAGAATGGGAAGGGAACTTAAAGATCAAGATCAGCTTTTTCATTTCATAGATGAGGAAACAGAGGCACCTTTCTCCTAGTACATTCTTCTCTCACCCATTATCTCCATCTTTTTAATATATTATTCAAGAGGGTACTGTCTGTTACAGAGAGATCACTCAATCTGTCAATGAATATTTATTAGGTATCTATTATGTCCTGGCACTACTGTAAACCCTGAATTAAAGAGATAATGTATAGAGCAGAGACACAAAATGCAAGGAACCAGATTAAAATGTAATGGGGCAATATTTAACAAAATAAATAAAAATGCAGTAAAATATAGATAATATCACATTTAAAACTAAGTCATGGTCAAGTTTAGACATCTTCTAAGTGGCAGGGAAGGGATCTGAACCCAATCACATTATCTGAGGGGCATTGAGAAAATGAAATGACTTGCCTAGGGTTACACAGCCAGTAGATTCCGAGGCAGGTCATGAACTTGTGTCTTTCTTATTCTAAGGCTGACTTTCTATTCACCATGTCACACTACTTCTCAAAAGAATTAGCATAATAAAATCTGAACTCAAAGAAGACAGAAAACTTCTAGCATTTCTTTCAACTATTAGTCAGTGAACTGAGTTTGAAAAATCAAGGTGAGACAGCATAATCCAAACACCACCACTATTTCTCAGAATATGTCACTTTTCAATAAACAAAGACATAACTAAGATCATCACTGCCACAAATCTTTCCTATAATAGAATGCATGAATAATAAAGAATGTAAAATTGGGAGGACCTGCTTAGAAATGTTTATATTCACAATAACACTCCCAAATAAATATCTGCATAAGGATTTCAAATTTGTTTCTAAGGATGTAATAGAATACATTTAATGGTTAATAATGTATTCATTAATATCCTGGGTTATCATCATGTCATTATTGTATGTAATGATACCTAATTGCAGTAATAAATGCCTAATTTGGTGGATTTGTTTATTTTCCAATTAGGTATTTTTCACATTTTGAGTTATGTAATTATTCATGAGTAAGTATTGTTAGTCACCAGAAAGAATTAATATTAAGCCTGCAGAAAAAAAAATCACAACTAGCTTGCACTGAGAAAAGAGTTCAACTTTTCCTGCTTTCTTTACTAATTAACTTTTTCCTTCATTCTTCAGCAGTTTTTCAGATTTAGAAGTAAAATGCATTAGAGAAACTTATTCTAAATATTTTTATAATTATGAACTCACAATAAGAAGAGAGAAATAAATAAGCAGCCTAACTAATTTATTTTACATAACATTTGTTCATTCCATAAATATTTAGTGAGACCAACTTTACCAAACCACAAAGTGGTATTGTTTGGACATTATAGGAAGATGTCATACTGGTAGTATCTATATGAACATTGACCATATACAATACTCTAAGATGAAAGTAGAACCAACACAGAAAAAATGACTGATGAGAATAAGAAACATACCATCTGAGAGCTTCCTCAGAAGCCACCTCATTCATCCTGTAGCTGAATGAGAATCTCCCTACAATATCTCTGACATGTAGTCAACCAGTCTTTGCTTGAATACTTCTAGTGAGAGAGACAAAGGTACCTCATTCCACTTTGAATAGCTCAAATAGCTCTTATTTTTTCACCTTACACAAATCTAAATCTGCCTCCTTGTCAATCTTTATTTCATGTAACTCTCCCTAATAAACCTCGTGTTGCAAATGATGCTAAGCTACTGTGGTTCAATCATATTATTCCCAGCACCCTTTTCTACACTTTCTCAAAGAATATTTCCTATGCTTGAAACACACATCCTCTTTCATGTCCTCCTCTTTGAATTTCTTGCTTCAATCATCACTTAGTTTAGATGCTAGAGGAAACCTATCCTGATCATCCTAACTTTTATTATTCTCACCCTGCTCGAATTAATGCATATATTTATCTATTTGCATGGTGCATTCCCTGAGTAGAGAGTAGAGCATAAATTACTTAAGGATAAGGATTGTATGAGGTTCTATTTTTTGAATCGCTAGCATTCAATACAGAGTGAACTGTATGTAGAAGAAGATTACTATGTGGTTGTTGCATTATTGGATTAGATTGTCCATAGTTTTGCAATATTGTGACAAGTAGAACAGATGCTTTTTTTTTATTCCACTCTACCTTCCCAGTCTTATTTCATATTATGTGCCTTCTCTCCCCTTATAGAATCTATATTCTAGTTAAACTGAATGAATTGTAAACATATCCTCATTATCCTACCTCTATACCTTTGTTCATTCTATTTCTTGTATCCGAAGTAACTTTGTCTATTCTAATCCTAAAATTAAATATATATCACTGTATATATGTTTACAATGATGCTGAGGTTAGAGTGAATAAATCAATGAACCAAGAACGAATGAAAAGCTTTTAAGAGTTAACATGTACCAAAGCACTGTCCAACTGAAAAGAGGAAACCAAGACATTCTCTGCTCTCAAGAAATGCATATTTTTAATAGAGGTCATATAAATCAATCATCAATAAGCATTTATTGAGTATTTACTATGCCCCAGGCATTATATAGAAGATTTCCATAGCAAATAAAATTGGAATGCCTCATAGTCCTTAGGCAAAGCAGATGGTTTAAAAAATAAAAGAAAAAACTCCTTTAATGTTAATTTCCTGTTAAAATTATATTTTCTGATGTTGAATCAATTGGATCTCAGCATTCTGTTGAGAGGTTGTATAAGTTGTAATGGAAATCAGTAGATCTATCTCCTATAAGGGTTGCCTTATTGGGAATTAGTTATGGGACTGGTCTGGAAGAAAGGTCAAAAGTCAGAGGGACACTGCTATTCCTGGGGCTCTTAAGCATAATCTGCCCTTTGCTGAGAGTCTCTCAGAAGCTGGTATTAGTGGTATCAAGGAGAGTGGGATCTATTCTCCACAGTGGTTGAATATTCGAAACAGAACTGTAAGGAACAGGGTTGAAAGCAAAGTTGCTGTTCCTAGAGATTTTAGGCTGAGTCCTGGACTGCCTCCCTGGAGCTATGAAGGGGATGACAGGGAAGGTGCAGGCAGTGGTTAGACTTGTCTGTCTCATGCTGTGTTTGATTAACATCTGAAATCCAGCTCCAAAGTCATTCATCCCTGCCTCTGATCCCTGTCACTGAAAATAATCTCTCCCCATGATCTTATATTGAATTTTTTATCCATTCAAGGCACTTGTAATTGATTTTACTTTACATTTATATCAGTTCAATTCTTATCTCGCCTTGTACTATAAACTCCTATGCCTAATTCATACATTTCGATTTAAATTCTTGCAACCATCCTAACTTTGTTAATATCTAACTTATAATGCACAATAACAATTTATTTTGTTCCTTAGATCTTTCCTAACCCCAACCCTCTGGCTGCTAATGTAACAATTGTTAAAAGAGGGCAAGTCTAAAGTTTCCAGTATTCTGTGTGGCAAAAGCCAAGTCATTCAATTAGGAACTACATTTCCTACAAAGCTCTAGATCCCAAGTCAAGCTTTAAATCATCAACATCAACAAGCATTTATTAAAGGCTTACCATGTGCCAGACATCTGTTTAGAACTGAGGGCAAGAAAGAAAACAGACATGGTCCCATCCTGCAAAGAACTCACATGCAAGTTTTGTGCAGTGTAAATGGGAGATATTCTCAAAGAAAAGGCACTAGTAATAGGGTGGGGAGGAAGGGAGTTACAACTGAGAATGGACTCTTGCAGGAGGTGATATTTGAGCTGAGTCTTGAATGAAACCCAGAGGCAGAGTTCAGGAGAATAAGAAGGCATCCTAAAACTGGATGACCACCAGTCAAAAAGCATGGAGCCAAGAAAGGGAGCATAGTGTAAGACAGTCAGAGGTCAGTATCACTGATTGAAGGAAAAGCTGGGAAAATGGAGAAAAGTAGGAAAGGGTCATGATGAAGAGTCAAAGAAAGGATTTTGCATTTGATCCTGAAGATAATAGGGGGCCTCTGGAGTTTACTGAGTAGGTAGGGGTTGGGGTGACAAGGTCACACATGATTTAGATGATCATATTAGCATCTATGCAGAGGATGAACAGCAATGGGAAGAGACTTGAGGCAGGGAGGTCAACCAAAACATTTACAGGTGAGAGAGCATGATAGCCTACAACAGGAGGTGGCTATATGAGGGGAAAGATGGAAACAAAATATAAGAGATATTATGAAGTTTGAAATGACAAGACTTGGCAACATTAGCTCTGTTGAGTAACTGTGAGTGAGGAATCAAAGATGACATTAAGATACAATCTGGTTGAGTGGGGAAATGGCCAGTGACAGTAATAGAGAAGCTCAGAGGATAGAAGGGATAGAGGTGTGTAGAGGGGAAAGATAAGTTCTGTTTTGTTTATACTAACTTTGAAATGTCTACAGGACATCCTGTTCAAGAACTCCAAATGACAGTTGGTAATGCAAAAATGGAGGTCAGGAGAGTGTTCATAATTAGAAAAATAAGAAAGTTCCAGGGTAAGAGGCAGCTGAAGCATGGTGGCAGAATATGGAGAGTTACAAGGAGACTCAAGAGGGGAATGAAGTATGGCCAGCCTGGTCTTTCCCTAATTTTCAGGGAAGAATGTGAAAGGGAGATATTTACACTGGATTATGCTTAGTGGTTTGGAGAATATTCATTTCAGAACTACATCTGGAGAATGTTTCTGTTGTTTCATATTTCATTAACTGTTACATTAAATGTCTTTATTGATTCTATGACACTGTCAGGATGGTTATTGAAAATCTAGACCCGAGTTGATTTTAGAAATTCCTAATCTATAACTAAGTAGGGTTTCTAGACCAAAAGACATGATTTACCAGGTGATTATTCCATAGAGGTGAACCAGTATTTGTGAGGAGCTAACATTCTCTGCAACATAGGTGATAACTAATACACAAACTAATTAGTCTTTTTAAAATTATTTTATCATTCTATAATTTAACAACCATCAACTAATGTAAATATTTATTTAAAGAACATAAAAAGGATTATATATGAAGTCTTCAAGATCTATATAGATTTTTTTAAAAAATCTATAATGATTTTAACCATTACTCTTTTACTTTTCTAAGTTTTGAGGCCATTGAGTTCGTCAGTATCTCTCTCCAAACCTTTTTCTGTTTGCATACTAATGCAAAACAAAATATATTTGCCTACTTCATATACATATATATATATATATATATATATATATATATATATTCTCTTCTTTTTACTCACAGAGAAATGATCCCAGTGCAATCTCTCTCATCACCTCATGCCTAAACTATGGCAATAGCCTTCTGGTTGATCTCCCTGACTTGAGCCTCTCTCCTTACTTTATCTATCTTCCACTTAATTCCAAAAGCTATCTTCTGAAGTAGAGATATGATCATGTGACACACACATTCTCCTCCAACCCCACACACATAAATACTCAATAGCTCCCTATTACCTTCAAAATCAAATAGAATGTACACTCTTGTGAACCCTTCCTATCTTCAGAAGTTTCCCTATACAGTATTCTATCATCTAGCAAAATGGGACTTCTTGCTGTTAAACACAATACTCCATTTCCTGACTCTGTTATTTACTGGCCATTCCCCTTGTCTAGAAAAGCTGAGTATTGAAATGAACAATCTCAAAAGGTCTCTGTGCTCTAAATTTATGATGCTTTTATTCCAGAATGGAGTAAACATGCTTGGGGAACATATGTGACAAAGGAATATATTTGGGAGGCAAAATACATAAATAACATGTGTGGTGAGGAAGTACATGTGAAGGGATCGTATGTATCCAGGATATACATGTGGCCAGAGAAACAAAAATTTCCATTGCTGCAAAGAGGCAAATATCTTTTTCTTATGTCATCCTCCTGCCTTACAGTGATCTCTGCTGGATAATGCTATCCTGGGCTTGTTGTTGTTTAGGTATCTAAGCTACAGCTATGTGTTGTGTTTCCTTTCTCTGTCTAGACTTCTAGCTAAACTAAGTCCTTTCAGGACATCTTTGGGTTTTTGCAACTCTATTCTATTATAAAGCTTCTGGAAAGAAGGTCTATCATGCAAGGTCTTTTAGACACTACAACCTCAGGGATTATAACAATTGTACCCAGGCAGACAGCCAGCAAGAGACTGTAAAAAGCTGTCAGTATTGGAATAAGTATGGTTTAATTTGATTTGGCTTGAATTTACTACTTTTCTGCTCCAAGTTGTTTTACTCCCTCAGCTATCTGATTTGGAGGTAGAAAATTCCTTTAGATATCTGAAATATCTATAATATGCAATAGTCTCTGTCCCCTTAGATTATAATCGTTTTGGAGATTCTACCCAACAAAGCTTCAAAGTTGCTGTGTGGGGCCAGGGCAATGATATTCCATTTCCCAAAATCTTTCTCATTCTCTCTCTCCAAATAAATCCACATGGAGACAAGAGCATAAGTTCTAGGTGAACCTTTAGGATGATCAGTTATTGTGTTGTCAGTCTCTGCTTTACATCCTTGATTCTAAATTCCTACATTTATTGCACATAAATAATAACAAAATAGAGAAATGAATGAATGAATTGATTCATTGATCTATGATCTTTCTTTAGCATTTCTGCCATCAACAAGACTTATTGATTTTCCTATATTTGGATGACAAAGAAATATGATTTGCAATACTTTAGCATTTCAAAGGTACATGAATTACTTAGGTCTTAGGTATTCCCAGAACCCCCAGGAAATTCTAGAAATTCAAATTATTACCATACATCAGATTGGATGGTAAATCTCTCTGAATTAAAGAAGACTGGTTTTCAGAGGTGTTTTTTAAATGTATGATTCCATTTTTTTTTACTGGACCTGTGATATCACTGATGTGTGTAATTCCAGCTGTGACTGTAGTGAAAAACCACCATGCCATGGCAATAAGCATTTATTAAATGCCAATTACCTGCTTGATATTGAGGCTACAAATGTAGTGAGTGAAACAAGCCCTACTCTCAACAAGCTAAGAATTTAACCGAAGAGATAAATGAGATGCATAGGCACATATATGAAGAAATATAAAGAGAATAATTATAAATGAATACAAAGAATTTAAATGCAAAGTAATTTGTGATGGAAGGTTCTAACAGTTGAGAGAATCAAAAAAAGGCTTCATCTAGAAAGTGTTTCTTGAAGAAAGAAAGGAGGGATCCTGTGAGACGAAGATAAAGATAGGTGCATTTCAGTAGTAGGAACAACCAGTGAGAAAACAGAGATAGAAGATTAATCATGTGTGACTACAGTGCAGAGTATGACAGAAGTTATGTACAATTGTGTGGGTAAGATAGGTTGGAGCAAGACTGTAAAGGGTTTTATAAACAGAGAAGCTCCCTGGAAGGAGCTACTGAAACTTACTGAGGAGGGAGGTAAAATGATCAGATATATGCTTAAGAAAAATTTCTTCTGCAACAATGGAAGATGGACTGAAGCAAAAAGAAGCTTGAGGTATACAGACCAAGTAGGAATTGAAATAATCTAAGTAAGAAATGATGGGGACCTGATCTAAATTAGTAGTTGTGTTTGTAGAGAGAGGGCTTCAGATCCATAAGATTACACTTGACAATGTAATCATTTTCAAGGGGAGAATGTGTATGTAGAAAGAGGAGTCAAGGATAATAACACCTAAGTTATAAACTTAGGAAAATGGTAGTGACCAACAGAAATAGGAAATTTTGGAAGAGGAAAGAATTAAGTTGAAGGATAGATAATGAATTCCATTTTCAAAACAAGTTTGAGATGCCTCTGGACATACAGTATGGTATGTCCAGCAGATAATTGATGATGTAGAATTGAAGTTCAAGAGGTAGATCATGGCTATAAGCCATTGGTGTAAAGATGTAATTAAAGCCATAGGAACTGATAAGTTCACTAAGAGTATTGAAAGACAAGAGTAGGGGACAATACAGACCCATACTTTCTTTGCAATTTGTAGTCTTAGAGAGTTGCCTGAGGCAATGAGAGATTAAATGATTTGCCCAGGGTGTACTAGCTAATTTTGTCAGAGAAAGGCAAGCTACCTCACAATCTACTACAGTTCTAAAATCAGCAGTTTTATGCAGTTCTAAAATCAGCATCATGGATGTTGAAAGGTAGAATAATATTATTAGAGGAAATGATAAAATGAACAGCTTCTGAAAAACATCATCAGTCAGACAATAAATCAATCTACAATTATATATCAAGTATATTCTACTATGACTCCTATTACAATGACTAACATTGAACATATTCTTTCAGAATAAGTATAAGGTATGAGAAAGGTTGGACATAGCAGTATAAGACTCAACCCTTGTCTTCAAAAAGCTCACATTCTCACTGGAGTAACAATAATGTTTGTCCTTCATTTTTTTTTGTTTTTTGATTTTGCAAGTTAAATGACTTGCCCAAGGTCACACAGCTGGGTAGTCATTTAGTGTCTGAGGTTCAGATTTGAACTCAGGTCCTCCTGATTCCAGGGCCAGTGCTCTATCCACTGCAGCTCCTAGCTGCCCTTGTCCATTTTTGAAGAAGACCAAGACATCAGGGAGGTGATGCTATGACAAACATATGATTTGACTTTGAGGGGGGGGAGTGTTGTACTAAAGTCACCAATCTCACTTTCTCCTACCTAGCTGCCCTTCTCACTGGGCTAAAAGATTTATGTGCACCTATACAAGGCTATAACAACTCTGAGTAGATTGTATTCTAATCCTCATTTTACAGATGAAGAAACTGAGGTATGGAATGGATAGATAAGTGATTTACTCAAAGTATCTAAGGCAGGTTTCCAACTCAGGTCTTTCTGATGTCACATCTTACACTTCAAGCTCCCTGAGAGGAGGTTTTCTTTTTGCATCCCCAGTCCTTGACACAGTGCCTGAATCATTGTAGGTATTAAATTAATACTTGTCAATTGACTTGATATTCATATCCACAACCATCTTTTGGGGCAGCAATGATTGCTAATAGCCAGTAAGTTTAGTCAAATATTCCTCACCACTTTGTGAACAACCTCAGAATCATGAGTAGAAGGAAACTGGCCATCATCATGGAGAACAGCCCTTCATTTCCCAAACAAGGAGACCGAACTTCGGGGAGAAGACAGTGTGACTGGTCCCGGGTCTCACAACTAGGAAGCAGCAGAGTCAATATTTGAAGACATTTCCTGTGACTCCAACTCAGATATTCCTGCCACAATACACTTCCAGTCTTCCAGCTATAAAATTTAGAAATAACCTACTTCAAGGTATGCATTTTTACCAATAATGAAAATGAGGCACAGAGAGCTTCTCCCTCTCCCACCCCAGAACTGGCTGCTGGAAAGCAGTCAGATGCGGAATGGAACCCAGGTGTCCTATCTCGCAGTCTGTCAGGCCACTCACCAAGGGCCCTGCCAGCTTTGCATTTTCCCTCACCCTCCCTAACCCCAAGGAGTCAGAGGAGAGATGACTAACATATGAACTACCTGCTGGCTCCCATTTTCATTCCCTTGGGCAGTGTGTAGGAGAGGTATAACTGCATGAAGGGAGCAATGTCAGAAAGAAAGAAAAAAATCTTCTAGCTGATCTATTTTAGTTAAAACAGTTTTTCCTTTTTTTTTTCCTCCCCAAGGTCCTAAGAGATTGCCTGCCTGCCAGGGTGTTGGCCCCGAGCAGGAGCTGGGCGCTGGGGAAGAGCTTTTTAATGGAGGGAGAAAATAGAAAGAAAAAAGGCAGCCAGAGCCACAGGGAGGTTGGGGAAGGGGGGGCGGGGGGAGTGGGGAGAAAATGCATTGCGGAGGTGTTCTTCCTTGCAAATATCTCTGGGCTAAAGAAGACTACCGGCTTTTCACTGAGCCGCTGGAAAATTAGCATCTCCCACATCCCAGAATTTGTCGAACATTAGCCAAAGCATCACATTGCGCACGTCCCCCGGCCATCTATTATTTTTCATGAATTTATGCCGGTTTGAAAATTCAGCCTGTTCCCAGAAAGAAAGCGAGAAATCTGAATAACAGATCTGCATGCATAAATCCAAACTCCAGGACCTGGGCACGTCCCTAATGAGCAGAGGCTAATGACGGGGAGAGAGGGCAGCCACCCAACCAGAGGGTACCTCACTGGAGAAAGCCTCCGGGAGAAGGAGTCCTGGGCCTGGAAGCAAGACCCGGACCTCTAATCAAGACTAAAAGAAGGCTGACTGGAAAATAGGAGCAGGAAAATAAATGCTAATCATCTTTGGGAAGAAACTCCTAATAGGGTGAGCTACCTACAAGTGATTCTTAAGAAGCAAATTCTGCCCATGTCCCTAGTTACAAGGGAAAACCTACAGGTACTTAAATCAGTTACTAAAGTTCTCTTTAGTACCTACCTCTTCGCTGTGGCTTGTTCCTTATTTCTTGAGTAAGAGATTAGCCCAAGGGGAAGAAGCCAGATAAACATAAGACCATCTAAGTTATTGTACCCCCAAGCAGCTTTCTGACTAGTTGAATCATAACTAGGCTAGGGACAACTGGGTCTTGGCCAGGGTACCAACAATCAGAGGGTGCTGACAATACTGACATTCCTTCAGCAGCATAGAAAGACCTGAGCTTCTTATCTTGTTAGGAGGAATAATTAGTTTACACATCATAATTTGTCCATAATAGCTTTCTAAATAACTTTCTGTTGGCATGAATTGAATTGAGTGGAAAATTACCTAAAGGTACACTTTCCTTCCCCAATGACTGTAAACTAAGTGAGCTCCTCAAGAGATTATTCCGGGCAGCTAGGGCACAAGTCCTGGAATCAGGAGCACCTGAGTTCAAATCCAACCTCAGACACTTAATGATTACTCAGCTGTGTGACCTTGGGCAAGTCACTTTACTCCATTACCTTTAATAACTAAAAAAAGAGATAGTATTCCTCCTCCTGCTCCTACTACTAATTCCTTTGCTACCTTGGGAATTAATTGGGGATATTTATTCCAAGAGTAAAAATTGATAGCTATGGCTCTGCTTATGGGTGCCTACTGTTCTTGTCTTTGGAAGCAGTCTCTTCACTAATCAATCAGCAATCATATATTAAGTCCAGTAATGTTATCAGACAGGAAAATACAACACAAAAATGGAACTGTCTTTTCTCTCAAGAGATCCAGATTCTATCCTGAAACATGTTCATATATAGGTATATGCATACTATATACAAAGAGGTACCAAATGATTTGAGAAGAGAAGTTTAACAGTTGAGGGGTGGGGACCAGGGGTAATCAGGAAAGTCTTCAGGTAGAAGGTATCTCCTGGGCTGTGACTTGAAGGAAACTCAAGATTCTGAGAAGAGATGAGGCATAATCTATTCAGGAGGAAGCCAGGAAATTTGAGTCCCTAGAAGAGTCCCTTAATGTGTCAATGTGCTACCTGGAAGGGACTTGAGTTTCTTCCTCCATCAAGGAAAGTCTAAGACTGTTCACTAGAAAGCCCTTTCTCACTCAGTATTCTATAATCCTATGAGTAATACCTCCCCCACATGACTCACTAAGACCTTTGCACAGATCTGTTCAACAGACAACTAGCTGTCACCTTTCAAAAGTAAGAGCCTAGCCATGAAGGACTAGGTCTTCCATCAGATATTTAAATGCAAGATAAAGGGGGTCATTTGCTTTGATAACTTGTGTCAATTTAATCCCACTGGAGCCATTAAATGTCATCGGTGACATCATTGGTCTCAAAAATCCCATCGCTTTGGACTAAAAATAGAATCTTTTGATGGGTAGTGGGCAGCTAGCTTTCCTGATTCATTTGCTCTTTCTCTGAAGTACATTCCCATAGGAACTATCTCCTCATCATCCTGTAACTCTATATAAAATCTTTTTCGTTAAAATCAGGCAGCAAAAAATTCACAATGATTTCCTTTTAAAGAAGAAACATGTATGCTTTGTCATTTTTCTTCTTTGTCTATATAACATTGTGAGACTGGTGAATGAATTTTCATCATTTAATTATATAATCTTGTCCCAATCCTTTATGAAATACAAGAACAAACAGTTTGCATCATCTACTGAGGTATATTCAGTATAGAACCCTTACTCTTAGGTCCTACTGTATGAAACTTTGGTTTTGAGCTGGAATGTTAAGGTTTGAGGGTAGGAATAAGAAAAAACAAAACAAAACAAAAAAATCTTTCAGAATCTGATGAACACTTTATAAAAATTATCTCTGATGTATCTCTTTCCCTTAATCTTAATTCCTCATACCAAAAATGACTAATCTGCAAATATGGTTATCAAAAATATGTATGTACAATGCTAACCTGACAGTTCACCAGTGAGGGGAAGGGGATGGGAAAGGAGGGTGGAAGGATATTTTGTAACTTAAATATGTATATATGTGTGTGTGTGTGTGTGTGTGTGTGTGTGTGTGTGTGTGTGCATATGGATGAAAAAATAAATGAATAAATAAATAAAAAGGATGGAGGGTAGGTATTTGGAGGGGGGATAAAGAAGGGGCTTCTCAAACTGGAATTAGGGTCAAATTGAACCACAAGAGGCTAGCAATGGTACCTGGCAAACACTAAATTGATGACTGACTGACCTCAAGAAATTAGTATATTGGACAAGAACACTGGAACCAAGAGGAAAAGTACCATAACTTGGAGAGGCAAGATAATGTGATAAAAAGAATACTGAGCTCAGAGTAGGAGACCTAGGTTTGAATCTCAGCCTCTGTCTTTTGGGATAATAGGTTTATAACTGAAAGGGGTCTTTGAGATCCTTTAGTGCACATTCTTCATTTTATCAATGAAGAACCTAAGAGTCAGGGAGGATTAAATTTCCTCTATATCACACAGTTTTGAATGACTATAACCAAATGATTTAACCTCAGGAGAGGTTAAATGAGAGCCTCAGGCTTCTGATCTATAAAATAATAAAAATGATTCTTGGTGGACAGAGTGAATAGAATAGTGGGCCTGGATCCAGGAAGAGTTGAGTTCAAATTTGGCCTCAGATATCTACTAGCTAAGTAACACTTGACAAGTCATTTAATCTTTTCCTTCTTCAGTTCCCTCCTCCTCCCCACTCAAGGTTGTTATGGTTGCTGCTTGCACATGATAATAAGAGGTGTGATTGAAACTACCTGTGAAGACTCTTCTGTTTCATGTTTGTTTCCCCAAGCATGAATGATCCTGAGACAGTGGTTTCTAACTTTGGAAGCCACTTTGTTGGAGCAGACACTTTTCATTTTTTTTATATCCCTATTATACTGTGTCTTATGAATGATAGGCAATTTGTCAAAGTTGATTGAATTGCAAGTCACTCTACTTCTGTCTGCCTCAGTTTACTCATCTATAAAATGGAGATTATAATAGCACTAGCCTCCCAGGGTTTGATGAGGATGAAATGAGATAATATTTATAAAATTCTTAGAATAGTACCTGAAAAATATTGTTTTTGTTGTTGTTCGGCCATTTTTCTCAAAGAGAATCAATGTCATCAGGTAAATTAGCAGATACTTAAAATTGCTTATTCTTTTTCTTTCTAAATGAACCTTGGAATAGGATCTGCAGAATTCCAGACTGGAAAGAAAAGGGAGATTTGTTCAAATTTGTGTTTATGTGTGTGTGTGTGTGTGTGTGTGTGTGTGTGTGTGTGTATGTGTGTGTATGCAAATAGAAGAATGTGATATTAATTTAAGAAAAGAAGAGTGGATATTGTGGGATTTGTTGTATGATGGAAAGTCTTGCTTGAGTCAAAAATGGGCTCAAATTCTTCCTCTAATAGTTACCTCCTGTATGTCCTTGGGTGACTCAATGTCTCAGAGTCTTAGTTTATTTATATAAGGAAAAAGAGGAGTTGAAGTCAGAGGCCATTGCTTTCCTCAGAGGGATGAGATACCATACTAGAAATATATATTTCTGTTTCCATAAATATTGTTAGTATAAGGGAAATGATAAGATTCCATCTAACTTCTTCTGCCTTGTCATTTTTATTGGGGGAAGGGAAAAGCCAAGTTCTCTATTAAAGAATTGACACTCCCCACCAAATAACAGGTCCATAATGAGCACACATAGGAACCATTTTATCCACATCATAACAAGTAGAAATTAGAGAAAGTATAGAAGAGAATGTATGCTAATTACAGAATAAAGGATCACTTCCATTGGGACCAAGATTCTCAACTCAACCAAGAGAGAGTCTCTAGGATCTGTCCAAAGAAGAAATTCCCTAAAGAAGACAAAGACATAATGGATACTTTATGATTTCCAGTCTTTCACTCTAGCATCCTGAAGTGGATTAATGTCTTCTATTTTTCTCTCTTAAAGCTGGGAGCCAGAAGTGAATTGCCACTTGAAGAGTCCAAAAGAAAGCTTGTACTAGAACAATCCCAAAGGGGACTTACACTTAAGAGTACCTATGTTGGACTGGAAAAACTAGAACTCTTCCCCTCTTACCTCTTGCAGGGCAAACCATTCATCTCTACCAATAAGGAGAGAATCCAAATCAATGGGTCTTAGGATACGGGTTCCTGTTGAAAATGAGTGAATAGATCAGACTAGCCTCTAAAATCCCCACCAATTCCAAATTCAGAATCTTATATGTTCAGATTTTAGTAGAAGTAATAGAGACTAAGAGAAAATGCATACAGCAATTCTAAGGTGACTGCTCTTTTACTGCTCTCATGAAATTTCAAACTGGGTCAGGTGATTGGAATTTCGAGGCTCAGAACTTTTTTGTTTCTTTAGTCCTCTCTATTACCCAACACTCTTCTGTCAGTAAAATAAAAAGTCCAATAGGAACCAGGCTCCATTTTATACCCTGAAGGGAGTGTCTGAACCAATGGTCTGGCATGACCATTATTTTTCCATGTCCTCACTATCAAAAAACTCCAACCCACCTCCACAAGTCTGTGATTTAGATTAACGTAGATTTGAATTTCAACATAAATAGGAAACAGAATTTCTTGTACAGGTTAATGTCATTCCTACCACTCTGAGCTTAATTTACCAGAACTCCTTAAAATGTTGACCTAAGTGCCATGCCAAATGACATGTCACCAACAAGCAAAGACCAACAGCAACTGACACTCCTCCCCAAAATGCTCTCCCTCCTCACATCTACCTCTTGAAATTCTCCATTTTGTTCAGGGCTCAGTTCATATATCACTTACTAGAAGAAACCTTTCTGGAACTCCCTTAAAAGTTAATGGTCCCCTTAGCCCTGATTTAAAAAACAAAACAAAAACCCATATCTATTATTTTATCATTTTACTAACTTTCCTCATTAAAAAATTCCCTTTAACAAGATAGGTCTACAACTTTTCAATGAAGAAAAAGTCTTAAGGAGATGGATACCAGGGATCTAAAAAGTTAAGAGATTTGTCCAGGTTCAAATAGACAATTATGTTTCAACCCAAGTTCTCCTGATTCCAAGTTCCAGCTCTCTATGTCAGACTACCCTCTATTTGTATTTACTTTATATATATTTTATACATATTTATCTAAGGACATGTTGCTTTCCTCTATCAGGTTGAAAGTTAAACTCCTCAGGCACAGAAACTATTCTCTCTCTCTCTCTCTCTCTCTCTCTCTCTCTCTCTCTCTCTCTCTCTCTCTCTCTCTCTCTAGCTTTATCTCTCATCTCAATCTCTCTGTCTCTCTGTCTTTGTATCTTCAACTTCACACAGTATCCCACACATAGTAGGTATTTAATAAAGCCTTGTTGAATGAGACTGAATTGGCTTAGATGGAGCCCATGCTGAGTCTGCCTTGAACTGAATTCAGCTCTATGGTGAGGTTCCAACATAATTGGTATCTCCAAGTTACACACACTTGAGGGCAAGAGAACCTGTTAGGATAATCACCTTTGGCAGCACAGCAGGATCCCTGGCTTCCACATCTGCCTTAACAGCCATGGCAGGGACAGCAGGAGACAAGTATCATTTTGTCAATTAACCTGCTTCCGTTTCTAGTTTATTAGAGCCTAAAAGAATACATTTATTAAACAGAGGGTATTTTTCTTGACAAGACATTTTCAACATGAGCTACCTGCACTTTCCCCTTCGACAGCCTCAGTTGCACCTCTCCCGGCAAATTGAATCACCTTGTGTCACATTGCATAAGAAAATCTTTTTTAATTTATGGAAGGTCTTGGATCTAGTTTAACATAATGCATTGTCAATGTCAGCTTTTTGAAACCCTAGTTTTCACATCCAGTCTGGCACATAGAAACTGATGGTATGGTGTCCTTCCTGAGAGTACTGTCTGGTTTTCTCAAATGGGGGGTACCTAGGATGACATCAAGGGTTATTGGAAAGGGCATTACATCAATGACATGCTGCCAGCAGGGAGAACAACCAATCTCACCTTCTAGCTGCTGTTGTTGTGTTTACTGAGGCCAAATTTTCATTCATTCAGTAGAAAACATAACCCAGTCACTAACTTGACTCCTGTTCCACAGCCAAAAGTACAAGGAGAGCCTGCTGCCATGGTTAGGATTTTTGCGCTGGACAGAGGGAAATTTGACAGTTTCCATGAAATGAGATGCAGAATGGAGTGAAAAGAATGACCTCTTACCAGAAATGTAAAATGTTTACAGAAGAATGGATTCAGTTGTACTTATTTAGAATGAAATTGGCTACTTGGGGTTTGATCCTAGGGTGAGACAAAGTGAGTAAAAATTTCTTTACATGTGAGGCATCAGACCCTAAGAGAATAATGAATTGGAGGAGTTAACTGGAACCATGAGAAACTGACAGGTCAACTGGGACACAGTGAGAGGGCGAAAGGACAAGGTTCACAAATTCATAATATGAGAGCCCTGTTTATGGAGGAAAAATCTTGTTTCTAATGGGACATAGCCAGTTCATAGCATCAAATGTCAGAACTAATTCAACTCTTTTATTTTACAAGTGTGGAAATTTATGTTTAGAGAATTCCTTTGCCTAAAACAGGAAGTCATAAGTGAGGTCAAATTCCAGCTCTAGCATATACCACCTAGTATATATGTGTGACCCTGGGCAAGTCATTTAATGACCCTCTTATCTGCACTCACCCATCAGCTGTCACATTCTTTAATCTTTCAGTGGCTTAATCTTTCAAGCAATTCTAAGGTAGTGGAATTACAGAGGAGGTGTTAAGCATTGGTAGAGAGAGTTTCCTCCTTTGAAGTTCTCTATGTCAATAAAGTAATAGTCCCTTAAATTCTTCAGGAATGTAATAACCTGGAAAACGCTTGGAGGTCAAAGTTGGAGCATTGAGTTTGTCAGATAGTGTAGAAGTCTAATTTAAGTGTAACAGAAAACTTTTGCAGGGGGAGATGTTTGAAATAAGACCAGAAACCATTTGGAGTCATATGGTGGAGAGTTTGGAAATCTAATGAGGAAGTTTTTTTCTTCCTCTAGAAATAAGGAGCCACCAAAAGTTTTTGAGTGGAAGAATAGCATGTATTAGTTGCTTAATAAATATTTATTAAAATGTTAATTGTTAAGGATATCATAGAGATTTTTTACAAGGAATTGATTGGACCAGATAGCTTCCAAGATTTTTCCAACATTGAAATACTCTGAATTTATGTTTCTGAGGAAATGGCTCATTAAATACTATTTGAAGGATAAATTGGTTGGTTATTATGTGGATTCACCAATATTCATTTTAATTCTAATAAAATTCTTGTCTTCCTTTATCAGATAAAAGGCATTATTTTTTCTTTTTCTGTATGTGAATTTCAACTCTTCTCTTTTTTTAATTTATTTTTTAGTTTTCAAACATCATTTTTTCAAGGTTTAAATTTTTCTCCCTTCTTCCTTTGCCACCCCTCTCCCCCTGACATTGGGCAATATGATACATGCTATACATGTAAAGAAGAATCAAAGCAAATGGGAAAAAAATTAGAGAGAGAAAAAATACATAAGACAACTTTTAATAATTGAAGATAGCAAGTTTAATCTAAATTTAAATTCCATAGTTCCTTCTCTGAGTATGGATAGTATTGTCCATCACAAGTCTCTTAAAATTGTCTTGAATTATTGCACTGCTGAAGTGAACAAGTCCATCATAGCTAATTTTCACCCAATGTTGCTGTTAGTACGTATAAGGTTCTTCAAGTCCCGCTCACTTCACTCAGCATCAGTTCATGCAAGCCTTTCCAGGCTATTCTGAAGTCCTGTCCTTCATGATTTCTTATAGAACAATAGTATTCCATCACATTCATTTACCATAATTTGTTCAGTCATTCCTCAATTGATGGGCATCCCCTTAATTTCCTATTCTTTGCCATTTTGAAAAGAGCTGTGCTAAACTGTGTTGTTGTTCATTTGTTTCAGTAATGTTTGACTCTCTATGGGGTTTTCTTGGCAAAGTGGTTTACCCTTATCCAGCTTATTTTACAGATGAAGAACTGAGACAAATGGTGAAGTGACTTGCCCAGGGTCTGAGACTGGATTTGAACTCAGAATGATGACTCTTCCTGATTTCAAGCCCAGACCTTTATCCACTTCATCTCCTATCTGCACAAACAACTACTTTGGTCATGGAATTAATGAGAGGCACCATGACATGGTGGACAGAAGACCAGTAACGTGCTATCTGTCTGACCATGGATATATTACTTAACCTCTCCATTCCCAAACAACTCTCTATAATGTGTATAATGCAGTAGTTTATGATCTCTATAACTTGAATGGGAGTTTCCATATCTAGCAATGATTATTATGGATAATTAATATCATAAGTCTTAGCTAGGGGAAGGAGAGGAGAGAATAAAGAAAAATGGAACTGATGACTTTATTTTTAATTTCATAATGTACACATAGAATGTGAAATTACTGGAATAATTCTATGAATTTTTCCCCTTATGGTAGCTTACAGAATGAGTGTCAGAGTAGAAAAAATATTAGACCTTGTAGTTTGAAAGTCTTGGTTTAATTACAACTCTCTCCTGTCTAAGCAACAGGCAAATTTCTAAGATGACTAGTAAAAACTGAGATCTGTTTCATTGGAGGGAGTTCCACATTGATGGAATCATAGTTCTAGATGCATCAAATTTAGTAAAAATTTGGCATGAAAGTATAACTTAATAAGTAGTGTCTTCTCTTTTCCTTTAAAGCAGTTTCATCACACTCGTGTTGAAAAAATAAAGATGGAGGACTGTTAATAGCAGTAAAACTTAGATGCCATTCAATTGATAAGCATTTATTATATGGCTCCATTGTGCCTGTCCCTATTCTAGACACTAAAAAATAAAAAACAGAAGTGAAAAAGGCCTTACCCTCGGGAAACCTACATTCTATCAAAGATAATATATACATATACATATGTGTGATATAGATATAGCTAGAGAGAGAGAGAGAGAGAGAGAGAGAGAGAGAGAGAGAGAGAGAGAGAGAGAGAGAGAGAGAGAGAGAGAGAGAGATACAGGGACAACCAGGTAGAGTAGTAAATAGAGCTTGGAGTTAGGAAGACACAAATTCTTGAGTTCAAATCTGATCTCAGACATTTGCTAGCTGTGTAACCCTAGGCAAGTCATGTAATCTTATTTACCTCAGTTCTTCATCTGTAAAATGAGAGAGAGAGAGAGAGAGAGAGAGAGAGAGAGAGAGAGAGAGAGAAAGAGAGAGAGAGAAATGGCAAACCAGTCCAGTATTTTTACCAAGAAAACCCCCAAACAGGGTCACAAAGACTTGGACACAGCCAAAAGGCAATTGAAAATAAGCATTTACAAAACATAATAAAATAAAAACAAGGCAAATAGGGATGGGAAAAAGCTTGTGTCTTAAGGGGTCATGAAAAGCATTATGCAGGAGCTGTTGTTTGAACTGAGCTTTGAAGGGAACTAGGAATTCTAAGACAATCATGTGAGTCTGTGGTCTGTGACTTCTGAAGCATCAGCCAACTAAAACATCCCCTTTACTTGAGCTATCTTGACATCATCAGTGATTTTGGTAGACAAACTAGGAGGCAAATGGAAAGGCATTTAACTCTGAGGTCCACAAAGGGGAAAAATCACACAAAAACATTCATGTTTGCCAAATAGACTAATCAGAACGGGAATACAAAAAAATTGTACTTTCAAGATTGGAGGATTTATAAACAATGAGGCATAGAAATTGAAACTACAGGAAAGGAATTTCTGTAAGGTCTTAACTCTAGATATTACTGCAAAAATTCTAATCATCAAGTTGTCATTATTATTATTATTACCTATACTAAACATTTGTTGACTGCCAACAGCATCCCAGACACTGTACCAGAGAGAATTACACACAGTCCCTGCAGAGTAGCTTACAACAGATTATAATTGCAATAGAAAATATATTAATAGCAACTCTATATTTTATTAGGAAAATAATAATGTTTCTTTCCTCTCTCTGGGCTTTCTAGTACCCAAAAGAACACTGATTCTTGGCATGATAGAGCCTGGAAACTAGGTGGGTAATAGTTGGTCAGGAATTACAAAAGGGTTAGTCCCAGAATAATGTGAACTAATATCTTGCAAGACTGGGGTCAGTCAAATATAGAACAGTAGTTTATATTCAGAAATGGATAGATAGCAAAGGTCAAGGAGGTCTACTCAGAGGGGAGGACTTTGTTAGAGTTTAGTCAAGAGAATAGGAGCTAGAACAGAGAAATCAGAGCAGAGGATGAGACCACACAGTGGGCCAGAGCAGAGGTCCTTCACCATAGTGGGAAGAAGAAGAAAAAAGATTGTATACAAGGAATGTTAAATTGAGAGATGCTAGCAGATCAGGTAGATACATAGACAACACACAATGTTTAGAACTGTAATAACTATACTACTTAGGATATAGGTAATGCTAAGAAGGTCAAAAACAACAGTAGAAGTTGCCCCTAAGATAGCAAGTTATTACAAATGGATGCTGGCAGCCAAGTGCTACCATTTAAAAGAATGACCAAGGGATTCCCAGAGTTCAAGAACTATTGAGTCCATGTTTCGGACACTTATGTTGAGTCCCACTTCTGGACTCCCTCAGTCTTCCCCAGGCAAATGTTGGAGGGGCAGGAGACAAGAGAGAGACAAGGAAAACAAGGTTCTCCCTATACACCAAGGTCTTCAAGGTCTCTATTTACCAAAATACAAGTGCTTAAATATCCTTCCCAGACCCTAATCCACCACACTCCCATGGCACTCAGTAAAACAAAGTTCTGGTGCTCAAAAGCACCAGATGATGATAATTTACAATATTCCCATACACAACAGTCCCTAATAAAGAACGTTGTTAAAAGGACAAAAATCTGTCAAGTGATTCAAATCCACTGCTTCAGAAGATCCATATTTCTTAACTTAGAAGTCCTTTTTAAGGAGTACTGTGTCCTCCAGGTCAATAGAAGACTCTTTCAGGGTATGATGATTGGTACTTGAGACTCCAAAATCATTGTTCTCTAGCTTGTCCCCTGAAATCAAATCCAGCATGATTGTCTAGGGCTCTGACAACCAGTGAAACATTTTTACAAATCAATTGATGAGAAGATGCCTACCGAGGTTTTAACTTGTTTACCAATATCCTAAGAATTTTAGAGTTGGAAGAAACAAAAGCAATTTATCTGGTCCATGTCTGGCAAAGAGTTTTACTACATTATAGATGCCAATCATCGGATCTCTGCTTGGAGTTATTAGATGAGGAGGAACCTACTAATCAATACCCAATAACCATTTATTAGATGCCTTCTATTTGCCAAATGCTGGAGTAAACACTGAAGATATAGAAAGGAATGGCAGTTCCTACCCTCAAGGCACTTACAATGGTATAGAGGAAGACAGCAAAAGACAGCTGAAGGGGGCGAAGGGCACTGGAAAAAAATTAAAGAAGTCCCAAAATGAGCATCACCCCCAAAATTATCCCATTTCATATTGGGAATACTTTAATCATTAAGTTTTTCCTGATATGAAGCCCAATTTTGTCTTTCTACCCATAGCTAGGAGTTCTACTTTGTGGGGTAGAATAAACACAGTCAATGGAATCCCTCTTCCATATGAAAGCTCTTCAAGTACTTGAAGACAGTTATGATATTATCCTGAGTCTTATCTAGGTTAATATCACAAGCGCCTTCAATCAGACCTCATATGGCATGGATTAACAGCCCTTCACCAACTTGGCTGCCTTCTTCTAAATGCCTTCTACAATGTCCAGAACTGAATAGATATAGTCTGATTGTGGCAGAATAGAATGGAACTATCAATTCTTTGTTCCCTAAAGGTATGTACTTTTTAATGGAACACAAGACCATATTAGTTTTTCTGATAGGCATATAAAGCTGTGGACTCTTATTGAACTTGGAATCCCTAAAAGCCCCCCAATCTTTTTTTTTCAAATTAAAATATATCTCCTAATTTCTTTCATTTTGAATTGTATACTTACAAGATAGACCAAGGGTAGTCAGCTTTCTGGTCGAATTAATTAAGGTCTCAGACTTTACTTGACAACTCAGCATCTCCCTTCTGACTCTCTTTGAACCATAGTAACTTGAGAAAAGACACTTGTTAATCTACCTGTGGTGTGTACTATAAAAGGGATTCCTATTAAGTTCCATCTATAATTTTACTTACCATCTTGCAAAAAAAATTGGTGGTCAATGCAAGTGTACAAATAAGTATATATTCTCTAATTTTTAATTAATTCTAAAGACATAGGGTACAAATGAGGAGACAGTAGTATACCATGAGTAATAGTGATTTTCATTGTTTAAATCACAAAGTAAATGAATATATTGATAAAAAGAAAGCAAACTCAGCAACTGAGAAATTTATAAACTATTAATGATTCTAGAAAATAGATTATGAAACCTCATTTCAAATTCCAATTCTACCCCTTACTAAACTTTGTCATCTTGAGATGGAAATTTATCCTCTGTGGTCTTTAGTTTCTTTTTTTTTTTTTAGTTTAGCAAGGCAATGGGGTTAAGTGGCTTGCCCAAGACCACAAAGCTAGGTAATTATTAAGTGTCTGAGTCTGGATTTGAACTCAGGTACTCCTGAATCCAGGGTGGTGCCCTATCCACCGTACCACCTAACTGCTCCAGTCTTTAGTTTATTCAACTGGATAAGGAGCTTTACACTCTGAGGACACTTCTAGCCCTGGACCTATGATTAGATAGAATCAAGAAACATCTACTATATGCAAGACGCTGTTAAGTGGTAGTTATAGAAAACCACGACTGTCTTGAGTATACAATTATATATATATATATATATATATATATATATATATATATATATATATACACAAAGTATACAATTCAAAGAAATATTTGATTAGCAATCTTTTTCTCTTACTTCCCTTACTTCTCTCTTTTGTACATTATTTTTCTGTGTTCTCCATTGGGCAATGAATAGTTCCTTGCTGAAGAGCTGGATAAGGTCTGACATTCACTGGACAGTTTTTTAATAGAAGCTTGTGCATTCCTTATGCTTTTGGGATCATATGACTGTAGATCTAAAACTGACAGAGACCACTTTTCCAGCCTCCCATTTTACAGATGAAGAAATAGGCCCAGGAAGGTTAACTGATTTGCTTAAAGTATAAAGGTAATTAATAATCACAAAGGTAAAAATTGAACTGAATTTTTAGTTATGATTTCTTATCTGGTCTCTGGAACCATCATAAGTATTTCAATTGCTCAAACTTTACCTTCCTTCTAGTGATCTTTTCATTTATATTGTTTTGACCATAGTATAAGTTCTTTTTTTCTGATCTTAATTTACTCTGCATTAATTCATATAAATCTTCCTATGTTTTTTGAATAATTCATAATAATCATTTCTCACTACTCAATAGTATTCCATTCACATGCCATAGTTGTTGTCTTCTTTTCTGCTATTCCCTAATTGATGGGCCCCTATTTTGTTTTAAATTCTTTACTATGGGATTTTTTTTAATTCTCATAGTTCCAATTGACCATTTCCCCTTACTTTAACCAAAGCTCTTCATATATATTTTAATACATTAGCCATTGCTTCTTTATGGATCATGTTTCTTAATGGGGTCTTTCATTATTTGCTGATCTTTAATAATGAATGTGACAACTCCCTCATTCCCATCTACTCAACATGTTAGCATGATCCTTTTCCTTAGAACTAGTCCAGAATTTCTATTTGACCTCTTGATTATCATTATTTGCATATCCCTCTAATAAACTGTGATTTTCTTAAGTGTTTTAGCCACATTTACTTAGTCTTGGGTCTCCTGGGTCATTGTAGGTACTTCAAGTTGAAGTGGACTGGGTTCCTTTCCTTGGGTATATATTGCATTTTGCTTTTTAATGTAAGCTAGCAGCTTATTGTTCATTTTGTTTTTATATCCCCAATGTCTAGTCCAATGCCTTGCATATAATTCTTCCTCTTTCTTGCTTTTTAAATAGGACAAATGATATCAGTTGCATGGTCATAAGCCTTACTCTCTTCCAGAGAAATCAAAATCTAATGGCAAGATAAAAGTCTAGATGACCAAAACCTAAGCATGAAAGCACCTGCTTCAGTTGCCTTCATGACCTTTGGAACAAATTGTTTTTATGCACTCATTCCCCTAAGGAAAGTCTTCACATGTTTGGGGGGTAGAATCCTCTTAATTCATCAATCGATTTGAGTTCTCTCCATTATTTTCAAGCCCATCTGCTGAGTTGGTTTTACCCAGGGTACGACCTCCACCCACGCTTAGCTTCTTGAAGTCACAAATGAGAGATGGGAGAGAGTGAGACACAAAAGGTGGATGAACAGCCCTGAAAAAGGTTGCATATAAGGGGTATTTAGAGAGCATGAGCACCTCTGTTGTGTGAGCCACTTTTTCAACAGTTACATCACTTATATGTGTCCAAGGTAGAACATCAAGTCAGTTCTCTTTCCAGTGAGAAACTGAGAAGATAAAGTAGAGAAGTCAAAGAGAATGATGGAGGCCCAGAGACTCAGAGCCAGAGAGGCTGAGAGATAGGGATTGAAATAATCAGAGATATTCAGAGAGAGAGAGAAGCAAATTGAAACCCAGAGAGATACAGGTTACAAAGAGGCATAAAAACAAAGAGGCTGGGATACATGATGAAAGAGAGTTGCACAGACAGAAGGATACATAGAGTATGTACTTTGCAAATGCTTGTTAAATTGAATGGACTCTCTGAGCTATCAATCTCCTCACTTTTAGTTCCAAAATGAGTATCCCATATGTATTTTCTCCAGGGTGAAGTTATATATCCGTTCTTCCCAATCACTTTGTCTGTCTGGGACAGGGTGGTGGTAACTACAGTTATTTGAACTTGAGGTACCACGGAGTGTCAGGAAAGGATAATAAATAGCTGACTAGGTGGTGCCTTAGACAGCACTTTAGACCCGGAGTCAGGAAGACATTTTTTCTGAGTTCAAATCCTGCCTCAGATACTTCCTAGTTGTATGACCCCAGGAAGTCACGTAATTCTATTTGCTTCAATTTCTTCATCTGTCAAATGAGTTGGAAATGGATATGGCAAACCACTTTATCAAATAGAGTCATGAAGAGTCAAGCACAACTGAAATGACAGCAATAACAAAAGGGGATAACAAGCCAGTAAGATGATAGTCCTCAGATTCATTTATATGCTCTTAGTGTATATAAATGGGATGTGAATAAATTTCTAACATACCTTGTTCTTTCTCCCGAGCATGAGCCCATTTGACAATGCATTAAAATCTAACAAAGGTCTATCTGCAGGAGGAATAAGGTGAACAAATTAAGATAAATCTAACATACAAATTCAATAAAAAGTAGTCTGTGTGTGGTAGCCGTTTTTTTAAATGGAAGAAACATAGCATGTTTTCTATATACTGTTTTTAAAAATGACCCACACTCAAATGTCAGGGAAATGAAAATAGAACACTGGGTCATTTTCTGTGTTTTTTCTAGTTCTAGAGTTCTAGGTTACTTCTTTCTACACTCAGCCATTAATCTTCGTTCCACACATCTCCTAATATCATTGGTTTACCTTAAAGGGATGGTGTCCCAGTGAGTGGAGTAGTTAACTGGTAGTCAGAAAGAGTTGAGTTTGAATCTTTTTCTTGAACAACTAGATATGACTTTGAGCTAATCCTTTTCACAGTTTCATCATCTCTAAAATGGGAATAATAGTTGAACCTATTTCAAAAAGGTTATTATGAGGATCACAGGAGATAATATGTGAAAGCGTTATAGCACTATAAACTGTATAGCAATCTATAAATGTCAGTTATTATTATTACCTTTGACCCTCAAATGTTTGTTCAGACTTCCACTTGAAGTTGTTTCTGCCATTCCCTAATTGATGGGCACCTACTTTGTTTTAAGTTCTTACTTAAAGAAGGCTTGAAATAGCTTGTTCTGTATCACCTCTGTCAAAGCTCATCTCAAGATCTAGGTCTTTAGGTGAATGCCCCATAGTACTACTTTGTCAATTCCATATATTCGATCAGATTTCAAGGAATATGGAAAGAAAGGGACTAAATTTTTCCACAGTTCTATTAAGCACTCAGTACTTCTCTGGCAGGTCATAAATAATAACAGTCCTCCATTTCTAGAAGTCCCTCTTTTGAGAAAAGGAGGCTCACCAGGAGTTATTACTACTCTTGGAGAGTCACCATAACTGATCCCTATGTAAGAACCCTTTTTTGGTTGAAAGTATGATACATGACAGAAATTCAGCATGGCATGATGAATGGAGTGATGGCTTTGGAATTAGCAAGACCTAAAAATTTTGGCAATTATCTGTTGTTTGACTGTGATCCAATCACCTAACTTCATGTTCCTCCCTGGAACTTATCTGTTGTTGATGAGTTGTAATTTATGTGGGTAGAGGGATTTCTCAAACAAGGAGTCTTCCATACCCACAAAACAAAGAACCTTCATGTACATACATACATATGATATGTGACACAAGGAATATTTAAAAGTAAAGCCAGTCTTAGAAGAAAATGTGTGGGTTTTATTTTTGTTACAAGTCCCACTAGTAATAGATTTTTTTAATCTATAGCTTTGCCAACTGGGGACTGGCAAACATTTTTGGAGAGAGAGATATATATTAAAGCAAGTTCTGGACTAGGAACCCCCTGCAGAATTTTTATCCCTAGGAACAGAGACCTTGGAGACATACTGTTCATTTGAGAATTTCTTTGACTTTTCCTTTTCTTTGGTGTTAGGTGGCATTTTTTTCCTTTCTCTTTGTTTTTTCTTAATTCTCAAATGTTTTCAATGAAGAGCCAGGGACCACAAACAGACACAAAGATGAAGAAAGACAGAGCAGCCTCAATCAAGTGATAAAATGCCAACTGCAGCAGGACTTTGCACAGCCTCACTACTGACCCAGGCAACAGCTTGTGACTTTCTTTTGGACAAAGAAAATCATTGTCTTTGATGAATCCTTTGGGATGGTTTGTGACTTCAGATATTCCCTTCCTCTTAGGCAGCTACTGAAACTGAAGCCTGTAGGGAGAGCTAAAGCTTCACCTAATTGATAATACCTACACATACCAAATCCACAGACTTCCTCCTTTAATTTTAAAACACAACCAGAGCTCTAAGCCACTGCAGTATTTAGTATTTTATCTTAAAATAATTATCTCTGCAATTTCCTTTTGTAAAAGACAACTTCATCTTTCTAGTAGCAGGAAAAGAAGGAAAAACAGAGCAACGAGCAATAACACTGAGTGTATCTTTAAAACAGCCTGGAGGGTGGTAGTAGCTACAGTTACTTGAACTTGAGGTACCACAGAGTATCAGAAGCCAGATTCAAATCTTGTGCTCTATCCACTAGCTTACTGTTTTTAAGCATACGTGGTCAGAGATCTGCATGTGTCCAGACTGAAATACTGTGCTCTAACCATTGTACAACACTGCCTTTGTGGATGCATATATATATAGAGAGAGAGATAGGCATGTATATATTGACATGCTCTCTCATCTGAATGTATTTGTGTTGGCAGAAGCACCAACACATGCATTCCCCCACAGCTTTACTTTCAATCAAATAAGTCACAGGGCTGGGCTTTGGCATTCTTAGCAAGATTACCCAAATGTGATTTAAAAAGGCTTTGTGAGCCTTTTCCTCCCAATTGCCTTTTGTCAGCCAGATCTAGAAACCACCAATGAAGTCTGGCTCCATTGGGCACCTGTCCAAATTTTCAATCAGAGGCAGCATTTCTACCAACTGCCATCCTGGGCTCCAGCCTCCACCTCCCCACATACCCCCACAAACCAGACCACAAAGGCACCTGCACATAATATAACTTGGTCAAATCATTTCACATCCTCTCTTTGGCTTTTTGCAGGCTGGGCTTCACACTGCCTCACCCAGCATGCTAGTTGTGTTCAGCCATTATGCAATGATGTTCTATATTGCCAGCAAACCATAGCATCCCACCCCAGTTCAGTAGAGTAGCTACATTTAGCTTTATTTATTGGATTTTAAATCTTCTTGTGCAGTAGGTGTTGATCTCTCCTAAAGTTGTGATTACAGCTTTAACTATTGACACTTCTATCACTGCCAATCTCTCAATTCTCCTCACTCATGCTGACATGAAATGGCAGGTCTTCAGAGTCTTCAGCCTCCAGCCCTGTACACCCTGCCACAGGAACACAACTGAGAACACATGGATGCTGATTAGTTGGTTTCCTTAGCAACCCAGAGTTTTTCGATTGTTTTTCTGTATTCATTGGTTCTTTAAATGGTTCAGAGGGAAAAAAAGTAAGCCTGGTTTATTATAAAGAAAATACATACTATGGGGCCTACTCATAATCTAGATGTGTCCCTGTCCCTTATTCAACAATAGCAGAAGCAAGTAACTTCTACCAAGTTCTTCTTTGGCCATTTTCTGTTGGGCCTTTATAAGGAGAATACCATGGTAAAGACTACTTTTTTGGAAATGTAAATCTACCATTTATTTTGTGTTTCTCTGGGTAACAAATTGTAGAGGTGCCTTCTAAGCCTACATAGCTCAAAGGAGGCAAAAACTAGATCTGGAAGTACATAGAGGTTAGAGAATCAAGGTCATACTGAACACTGTTTCCTCTTGAAAAGTAAACTGATATTCTGACTACATATTCCCTGAATAGTCATCCCTCATTCATTTGATAACTTTTGAGTGTGTTTTCTCTCTCAAACAAATATCTATGATACACTTTTCTGCCATTTGGAGCCTGGATAGAAACTGGCTACTAGAAAGTTCCATAAAAGATTGATGAACCCACCAGTCATCCTAAGTTACCAACCAAAGGGTGGTCCATTAGAACAAGTATGGTAATAAAGGAATAAGAGGACTGTATAGCAAGTGTCTGACCATCTGTTCAAAGGGAAAAAACAGTGTGGCACAGTGGAAAAGAGGTAAGAAAATTGTGATTAGCTGGTTCTACAATTAACACATTAATATGTCTTTGAACAAATCATTTGAATTCTGTACTCCTTGTATCCTCATCTGGAAAAATAAAGAAAGGCTACATTTAAATAAGTGCTAAGATTATATCTTTGTTTTGAAAATTTTGAATCTGTAATCACAGAAAGGAACTTGAGAATTTGGCTGGTGAGTCTTTTTTACTTATCTCAGCCAACAGGTGTCCTTGTTGTAATATAAAACTACTCTTTTGAAATAATTTATCTTAACCTGAATCAAATTAGCAACTATATATATATATATATATATATATATATATATATATATATATATATATATATATATATATATGCTTTAGCAGCTGGGTCAGGGATGTTTGGTAAGGGAATGGCAGGTGAGACTCAGTTCTGCCTCACCTGTCACCCCCTCATTACTGGGTAGGCGAGAAAAGAGCTTCTTCAGAAGGTAGTATTCGAGGGGTGGTGTAGTGGCGTAGTGGATAAAGCACTGGACCTGGAGTTAGGAGTACCTGGGTTCAAATCCGGTCTCAGACACTTAATAATTATCTAGCTGTGTGGCCTTGGGCAAGCCACTTAACTCCATTTGCCTTGCAAAAAAAAACCTAAAAAAAAAAGAAGAAGGTAGCATTTGAGCTTAATCTGAAAGGAAGCAACAAGGTGAGGAAGGCGAACCTCTCAGTATAAGATGGAAGAACATTGGAGAAATATGAAGGGGCAAGATTGGGAAGAACTTTAAATGCTATATTTGATCTTAAAATTTATTGAGCCAGATCTATGCGTTAAGAGATAGGCCAGGGCCATATAAATTTATATATATATATATCATCCACATATGACAGTTCAACATATAGAAATTGATGAGATCATCAAGAGATCATAAAGAAAAAATAAAAGAGGGCTCAGAATCAAGCCTTAAAGGATACCCACAAATAGTGGGCATGACATAAATGAAGAACCAGCTAAGGAAAATGAGAAGAAAGCAAAGAGAGAAGGTGGTCAAGTGTTTCAAATGTCTCAGAGAGGCAAGGATAAGAATTGAGAAAGGGTCATTAAACCTTGTAATTTAGAGATAACTACTAACTTTGACGAAAAGAATTTCAACTGAATAACAACGTCAGAAGCTAGATTTTGAAGTGTTTACATGAGAGTGATGGGGGGAAGAAATGAAAGCGTTGGCTATAGATGGCTCTTTTAAGAACTTTAGCTGAAAAAGGAGCAGAAATATAGGAGAGTAGATGAGATATTGTTTTTAATAGATGAAGGAGACTTGGGGCTATTTCTAAAGGAACATAGAAATATGGAGAAACTAAGAGTTGGCGTAGAGAATAATGGTAAAAGCCATATGTTGTCAGGAGGGATGGAATCAAAGGCATATCGAAGGAGCAATATCTCCTCCTCAGAGAATGGATTAAAGAAGAAGATAGAGGGGTTAGTGATGCCTAATAAAATAAGAGATAATAGTAAAATAGGGCCCCTAATTCCAGGAGAAATCTCTAAGACGGTATAGAAATTCCTGATACTAAAAACTGCAGAACCAAAGTTATAAATTGTTCATCAACATATCCATACTTTCAACGAGAAAATTTAATTAAAGACATAAACAAAGACCTTACGTTTTAGATTTCTTAAACCACCAGATTCTCTCCTGGTACTCTATATTCCTAAGTATTAGACCAAAATGTTTTGAAGGAGATAGATACAAAGAAGTAGGCTCAAGAATCTAGCAGAATCCTCAAATTCAAAATGCAGACCCCTAAATGTATATAATTATTTTGAATATCTTGTCTATTATCTGCTTTGGATTTGAAAAGTTATTGACCATATTCAAATTGTTTGCCTAGTTTCATTTAAGAAAATAAGATTTGTTCAATCAATAGTCTAATGTTCTCCCAGCTCTTTTGAGGAACTAATATTGTATGATATTTTATTATATAATATTTTAATATATCCTTTCATTTGGGGTATTGAAGCCCCATTGGAAATAGATTGAGAAAATAAAACTCAATGAATGGGTAAAGACATGGAGGAAATCTCAAGTATTAGGCCAAGTCGTTAAAAGATAAACGGTTTGTGAGGGAAAAACTTAATTAACAGGTTCTACCGGATATATTTGTAAAATTCCTCTGATGCGTGACAATGTTTTTGTTTACTTAATATTTCTCAGATTCCAGTTCTGTGTTTTAATTAATTAAATGCTAGAAGCTTGTTGTTCTTAAATAATTCCACAATAACTAATTCCAGCTGCTACCTCAGTTAAGAAAAATCGAGGGCTTAAGAAATGGACTTCAACAATGAAGCTATGAGATATATTACTTTAAAAAGTGAAAAAGAGAGTAGTAAATACAGTCAGGTTCATTATTTTTTTTAAATGTAAGGAACAATGACCTTCTAACTGGTTTTCGTAATTCTAGTCCTGTCATTCAATTACATTCCATGCAATATACACCTTTTTAAAAGTTTTTAATTTTTAATTGTATTTTCCCATTTCATGTAGAAGTAGTTTTCAACATTCATCCTTATAAGATTTTGAGCTTCAGATTTTCTCCATACATCCAGCAATCTGATATAGGTTATATGCAACTGGGGAAACATATTTCTACCTTATCTTATGAAAGAAGAAACAGAACAGAAGGGGAAAACCATCAAAAAAACTCAGAAAAAATGAAAATAAGTCTGTGTTGATCTGCATTCAGATTCCATAGTTATTTTCTCTGGATATAGATAGCATTTTTTCATCATGAGTTTTTTGGAATTGTCTTGGATCATTACATTGTTAAGAAGAGCTATCATAGTTGTCATTGTACAGTGTTGCTGTCACTGTGCACCATGTTCTCCTGGCTCTGCTCATTTCACTCAGGATCAGTTCATGTAAGTTTTTCCAGGATTTTCTGAATATCAGCTTGTCCATCATTTCTTATAGCACAATAATATTCTATTATATCCATATATCATAACTTGTTCAGCCATTTCCCAGTTGATGGCCCTCAATTTTCAATTCTTTGCCACCACAAAAAAAAGAGCTCCTATAAATATTTTTGTATGAGTCCTCTTCCCTTCTTTATAATCTCTTTGGGATACAGGCCTAGTAGGATTGCTGAATCAAAGGGCATACACAATTTATAGCCCTTTGGGCATAGTTACATATTGCTCTCCAGAATGGTCAGAACAGTTCACAACTCCACCAACAATACAAGTGTCCCAGTTTTCCCATATCTTCTCCATTTTTCTGTTCTGTCATAGTAGCCAATATGATAGGTGAGTTATTTTAATTTACATTTCTCTAATCAATATTGATTTAGAACAATTTTCTTTTCTTTTATTTTAGGCTTTTGCAAGGCAAACGGGGTTAAGTGACTCGCCCAAGGCCACACAGCTAGGTAATTATTAAGTGCCTGAGGCTGGATTTCAACCCAGGTACTCCTGACTACAAGGCCAGTGCTCTATCCACTGCAGCACTTAGCCGCCCCTAGAACATTTTTTCATATGACTATAGATAACTTTAATTTCTTCATCTGAAAGATGACCATTTATCAATTGAAGATAATGTACACTTACTAAACACCTGCTATGTAAGGACAACTGAGTAGTTCCATGGATAGAGTGCTGTATATGGAGTCAGAAATACTTATCTTCCTGAAGTCAAATCTGAACTCAGATATGCATTAGTTGTGTGATCCTGGGCAAGACACTTAACCCTGTTTGCCTCAGTTCACTCTTCTGTAAAATGAGCTGGAGAAGGAAATGACAAATCATTCCAGTACCTTTGCCAAAAAAAACCCTCAAATGGGGTCACAAAGAGAAACATGAAATAGTTCCTGACCTCAAGGAGTTAATAATCTAAAGAAAATATATACATAAATAAATATATGCAAAATACATATGAACTAAGTTTAAGGGAAAGGTATTGGCAGCTGAGAGAAAAGAAAGAATCAGGAGAAACTCTAAATGGAAAGCACATTTCAGCTGGACCTTGGAAACTAGGGATTCTAAGAAGCAAATTTATAGTATTGTCTTATGTAAAAGTAATAGATTGAGACTTTGCTGTGATGGTTTCTGCTTTTTTGGATTCCCAAGTACTTTGTACCTGTTTGTTGTGAGGATCCTTGAATTCTGCAACAACCACAACTTAATCATTCCATTTACTTGTGCTATATAAAAATACCTCACATCCCCACCAAAGTGGTGCTTCTAACAATTCCCAGTACTGACAAAGTATGTATTAACTGTTTCACATAATTATGTTTTACTTCTCTCAAAAGACTGTCACTTCTTTAAGATCAAGGAACAAATCTTATAAAAGACAGTTCCAAATTTACACAGTTATAAAAGTTTGGGTTTTTTTTCAAATTGCTGAGAATTTTTTGGAATTTAGCAGTATTCCATAGAAACAATGGATTTAGGAAATTAAGAAAGAAAGAGAAGGAAAGAAAGAATAAAAAAGAAAAGAAGAAAGGAAGTAAAGGAGAAAGGAAGATGGAAATAGAAGGAAGGAAAGGAAAAAGAAGGAAGAGAGGAAGAAACAAGGAACAAAGAAACAAAGGAAGCTGGAGGAATCAATGTATTAAACTAATTCACACGAATGATTAAAGGCATATAATCCCTTCACAGGCATTTTTTTTGAGAATTTATTCAACCTATCCAAATGAATCTTTAATTAATAGAATTTTAGAATTTATAATTTTAGATAATATTAAAAGACAGAGATTAACCTTTTTTTTAGTCAGCTTTCTTAAACCAAGAGGCAGCATTGTATGGAATATTCAATGTATATTGTGTACAAAAGAATCTCAGAGGTGGAAGGTAGCTCAGAGGTCATCTATTCAGACATATATCAGAATAATAATCTCCTCTACAACATACTTGACACATCTAGAGAATAGCTACACTATAGAAAGAATAGAAGTAAGGATGCACAAAAGTTCAAAAGAGACTAAATCCAAGTGAGAGAAATGATTATTTCTCTCTTATATTAATAAGCAATTATTGAATGAGGACTAAGGTTTTTCCCCTTTTCTACTTCCTCATTCAGAAATCAGCCCCTGTAGGTTATTCAAGCAGTCTTTGAAGTGCAGGGCTGATAATGAAAGGGAAAACTCAGATCTCTTCAAAAGGTAAAGACATTTTAGTTTAAGTGAATTGATGGATTCTGGTTCATTGTGTTTTACTCAGACAGGTCTGGAAAAATGTGGAAACTCCTGTTTGTCTGGATGACCGCAGATGAGATGATATGAGTATAGATAAATCTCTTTGACCAAGACAAGTAATCAGAATCAGGTCCCCCAGACCCTTATTAGAAATAGCTCCCCTCTCATAATATTCATTCTCTTATTACTTGCTAAACAATCAGAATTGATTGCCATCCTCAGGAACTCACACTCTTCCAAGAACATATAAGCATTGAATGGGTTCCAAGAGGGGTCTTGGGCATTCAAGATTGACATAAAATATAGAGAACAGGCAAGATATTTTGAAGTTATTAATTCAAGGAGGTGATTCTACATACTTCTGTCACTACTATGTCCCAGAAGCCCTGGAACCCTGGAATATCCCTCTGCCCCTGCACCCATTGGTCAATTCTTTCCATTTTAAGCTAGTTCCCAGGTCAATTATGTTCCTTCCTTCATTTCTCTCCAGGCTCCAATACTAACTCTCTCAATTATTTTCTCTACCATAGCCCCATGGAAGTACCCATCCTTCACTGTTCTTCTATGTGATAGATATCTTCCCTCATTGGAACTGTATTCATATTCCCAGTATTCAGCAGTGCCTGGAACATGTTATTTTCAGTCATGTCCAACTCTTTATGACTTCATTTGGGATTTTCTAGAGTGGTTTTCCATTTCCTTCTCCAGCTCATTTATATTTGAGGAAACTGAGGCAAACTGTTAAGTGACTCACCCAGGATCACACAGGTATTTTCTGAGATCAGATATGAACTCATTTCTTCCTGACTCCAAGCCTTTTGGCACCTAGTAAAAACTTAATAATTTCTTGTTGACTTGATATAAGTTTAACTTCACAGAAATCACTAAGACTTAGTGACGAGACCTAACTATGGATAGAATATGGATCTATAAGAATCCTTTCTGTACCCTCATTGTTCTTATTAATAAATAGGAATATTAGACTAAAATGTCTTTTAGCTACCTCTACTTTTAAAACACCATGTACCTTATCCTTATCACAATCTCTGTTTCTCCTGAGTTATACTTCTTCCAACTTACTTTTTCCCTTGTAAAGGTTAGAAGAAACAGACCAGTGGGGGGGAAAAACAGTAACTGCATCTTTGTTTTTTGTAGGTCATTACAGGTTACTGGTAGCTCTCCTCAGTCACCTAGCCTTCTCACCTCATTCCTCCTGCCCACACTTTTGAACTGTTTTTAGACAAAAACAGACCTCAATAGGCCAGTTTCACTAAAGCATGGTCTGGCAAAAATATCTGCTGGCACACAGTCTGACCTCTACTCACTTCCATCCTCCTCTGGGTTCCACCTCTCTCTCTCTCTCCCTTCCCTCTGCCCTACATTTCCCATTTAGAATCTCTATCTCAGGGATACGTGAAAGAGAACAAAGAAAAGAAGAAAAAATCAAGAAATAACTATCCTAAGCAGAGAAATAATGCAACATGAACTTCAAAAATCACCTGAGAGCAGACTCCACCTCCTATATAATTGTATGCATAGTACATGTGGATATGCAAAGACATGTAAATCACATTCACTTTTAATGCAAATACATGCGTGACCTTCTTGATTATCTCTGACACCTAGATATAACTCTCAGGATAACCCTTGTGTGCTTCATTGCCCTGACTGCCTGGGAAAGAATGTGATTTTTAAACTGAAGCAAAAAGAGAGGGTTTTTTCCCCTCCTCATCCTCTCTCTCTCTCTCTCTCTCTCTCTCTCTCTCTCTCTCTCTCTCTCTCTCTCTCTCTCTCTCTCTCTCTCTCTCCCCCCCCCCCCCATCTCTGCCTCCTAGCTTCCCTGACTGGCTTCAAGTGCCAGCTAAAATTCCACCTTTTACTGGAAGTCTCTAAGTCCTTTAATGCTGGTGTCTTTCCTCTGTGGATTATTTCCAATTTATTCTGTAAGTAGCTTGTATGGACTCCAGTGACTGGAGGATACAGTAAGGCTGATGACTCTGCATAGCTCTGCCTCATTTAAATCCAATTCACATAAAAGTCAAGACAAGCCCCTCCTAATGTCATTGGTCCTCTTAGAAAGAATAAAGAACTAACACCAATGTCCACCACGGAGCACATTACTTGTTTAATAAATGCTTATTGAAGGGACAGTTAGGTGGCACAGTGGATAAAGCACTGGTCCTGGAGTCAGGAGGACATGAGTTAAAATCTAATCTCAGACACCTAACTGTGTGACCTTGGCCAAGTCACTTAACCTCATTGCCTTGCAAAAAACAAACAAATAAATAAATAAATAAAAATGCTTGTTAAGCAATTAGATCATTGACTGAGTTTTATCTTCAAGGTATTTCTATTGAATGCCATGGGACTGAGGAAGAATTTTCTTTACTACCTCTTCCAAGTTCCCTTTACATTGGTATATCAGGTCGGCCTCTTCTCTGAAGTTTTTAGTTTTAGAAAGTCACCCAGGACCCAGAGTTTGAGTGAAAAGTTGTAGTTATATAACCAATCTATGTCAGAGGTAGAATTTAAATCCAGCTCTTCTGCCTGCAAGATCAGCTCTTTATTTTGTAGTGCTGCCTCTCAACAGTCCGTCATCAAACATTTCTTAAGCATGTACCACAATATGCCAGACACTTTGCTAAACAATGGAAACACTAAAAGAGGGAAGATCATGATCCATGCCCCAAAAGAGCTTACATGCATGCACATAGCTATGCAAAGGCAACATGAAAGGTAATCTCAGGAAGGAAAGAAGGCATTAGCAGTTGGAAGAGAAGAGGAAACTATGAGAGACTTCCTAAAAAAGTAGGATTAAGACTGAATAGTATAGCAATAACACATATATCAAAACTGAACAATATACACCAAGGCCATAGTTTTATATAATAAATAATACAGGGTATGACATCTTGGGTTGCATACAGTAACCATACACATAGTCACATGTAAAAACAAATTATGCACATACAGTAATAGAAGATCTAGGAAAGGTATATAATTTGCAAATAAATTATAGAAAACAGGTCTTATTTAATATATAGTGTTATATGACACAGACATGTGTAAAGTATACATTAAATTGCTGTTGAGTCATTTTTTCAGTCATTTCCAACTCTTCATGATCACACTTGAGGTTTTCTTGGCAAAGATCCTGAAGTGGTTTGTCATTTCCTGCTCCAGCTCATTTTACAGATGAGGAAACTGAGGCAAATAGGGTTAAGTGACATGCCCAAGTTCACACATCCCAAATTTTACTTAGGAAGAAGAGTCCTCCTGACTCCAGGTCCAGTACTCTAATTACTAAGCTACTTCAATGCCCCTAACACATTAATTACCCTCGATCAAAATGCATCATCTCACAGCATCTGAAATCTCCTCTTCCATTACTCTGAAAGCATCTTAAATCAGCTTACCTATGGGCTGAATAGTCTTGGCTAGAAGCTAAGTCTTTTTGCTAGCCCCAAACTATTATTATGCACACCGGATCTCCATTTCTTAGGGTTTGCCCAGCCCAACTTTCAGGATGCTTACAAGCATACTCCCACCAGCGTTGCAGAAATTGTGAAAAGGGAATAGACAGGTTTTTGTGAATGCTATTCAGTGGCAGACCACATCTTTTTAGTTATGTAATTGAATGAAAGGTACAGAGAATAAATTACCCTACCTTCCTTAGTGTTTTCTGAGTATTTGATTCAGTGGAGCAAAATACTTCCTTATAAAGGCTCTGCTTCAATGAAATGTCTCCCCAGCAAATGTCAAAATTATATAATATTCTTTGAAAGATGTAACAATAGAGATGACTTTGCTTGATGAGGCTCTGATGATTAAAAATCAAGTAAGGCATAAAAGAGAAACATTTCACACTACCCTGGAAAACGTCCAGTGCAGAATCTAAATAGAAGAGAGAGGATCTATCAATAGTTAGCTCTTCAAAATGATCTGATTGCAGATGATAATATATTAATTGCATTAAGTACTGGAATGCAGGGATCTCATAACCTTTCTAAAATGATATCCATAAAAACTTAAAGCACTTCAGCCTAATATTCACACAGAAAAAAATCGAGTAGATGAAGAATGTATCTTGTCCGAAATTTGACATGTGGTTGGATGGACATCTATAAAGCTGATCTATCAGTGTTGTTGGTCAGTCATTTTTCATTTTTTTCCTGACTCCTTATGCCTCTATTTGGGGTTTTCCCTGGCCAAAGATACTGGACTGGTTTACCATTTTCTTCTCATTTTACAGATAAAGAAACTAAGTCAGACAGGGATAAGTGGATTTCCCAGGGTCACACAGCTAGTAATTGTCTGAGATCAGATTTGAGTTCAATCCTGACTCCAGGTCTAGTATGCTATCCATGGTGCCACCTAGCTACCTGACCCATTAGTGATGGCGATGATGTTTGTGTTTGTCCTTCATTCTCAAAAACCATGAATAACTATAAAGTAGAAACATGAAACAAGCCACAATGAATTGGGACCAGAACTGGGATAAGAGGATGAGGGAAGGTTGAATTGCGTTTGGGAACTGTGCAGTGCTTTTAATGATCCCAAACTTTTCCCAAAATGAAAGTCCATTTTTAAAAAACTAATGCTATTTCAGTAATGTTCTATAAAAGTAGTTAGCTTATATGTAGAGTTTTAAGATTTTCACAGCACTTTACATGTTAGTTCATTTGTTCCTCATATCCACATTGGGTAGTAGATATTATCCTCATTTTTACTGAAAAGGAGACTGAGGTACAGAAAGATTAAGTGATTTGCCCAGATTCACAGTTATTAATTATCTGAGGTAGGATTTGAACTGAGATCTTCCTAACTCTAAGTCCTGTGCTCCATTCCACCACCTAGTCGGCCTTTGTGACTTTGAAATCACAATCTCCAAAAAAAGAAAGTTTCAGGTCACGCAAAGGTAGGTAGATAGATCAATGGTAAATGTGAGTGGATATAGCATGTTACCAATTTAGAATTGCATATGTGCAGCAAGACTTGGCTTGCATCCCAACTTGCATCTCAGTTATTTATACAAGGACAATAGTAATATGATTGGCATAACCTATACCAGATTGCTTACCATCACAGAAAGGCGAGAGGGAAGAGTGGTAGGGAGAGAATTTGGAATTCAAAATTTTTAAAAACATGTTAAAATTGTTTTTGCATATAATTGAGGTAAAATTAAATATTTTTAAGTTGTTGGTAAGGAAATATCTGGAGGGCATCTAAGCAGGAAAAAATAAGCTTAAAGAGGAGAAATGCCAGGACCCCACAACCCCAAGACTGGTGACACAGTGTTGTGACAATAGCTTGTGTGCCCCCCCCAGGGTAATATGGCACTTAGCAATTGAAGTTAAATTAAAGTAGTTACTTTTTGAGTTGTTGCTTCCATGAAGTGACAGAATTCTCACTTCATGTGGACTGCTTTTACTGGGGGGACATTTGGGTGCTACCTCCCAAGTTGTCTCTAAAATTTATCATGAAATGGCTAATATGGCATAGCTTGAGCTGTAGGTCATATATTTCTCTCACCATAAACTATTAATATAGATGATGGGTGGTTGGGTAAGGATAGACAGGCAATGGGAACCTCAGTTCAAAATGTCAGATTTCTTCATATACTTCATATTCATTGACAGGCATCTAGCAGAGGGTTGGATAAGATGGTCTCTTAGACTGCTTCCACCTTTATATCTCAAACAAGCAAACAGTAAATAAAATGAATTTAAAAAAAAAAGAAAGACATATAGCAGATTTATGCCCTTGTAGTTATTCTGATCATAGAGGGGGTCTTGGACCTAATTTAGTTCCCATAGGAATATAAAAAGACATTATCAGGCAGCTGGAAGTGATGGCAGGACAGTGACAAAATGAAAGCAAACAATGGATGACCCACATATTATAATAATACTCATGTAATATTGTCAATAAAGGTTGAAAAATGCTCCCAACACGCTGAGCAGAATTTGGGGGGCTTCATTTGGCAGAGGATATGGGCAAGAGACACTCAGGATGAGAGGGCAAGAGAAGTTCTGATCTTGCCCAGTTAGAGAGAGCATCCAAGTGAGCACCAGCACAGACTTCAGAAGAACAGAATCAGGGCTGTGCTGAGGAAAGGATGAGTGTGACTGACCACTATTACATAAGCTCCAGGAGGGAGGGAGATGATACTGACTCTGAGATTGGACTTTAAAAAAATCTAAACAAAGACTATCCTCAAGTGGTACTTTTCCAAGGAGTTGATTTTTAGCTTTCTTTAAGAAAGAGTCAAAAATTGAGCCAAGAACCTCACCAAGTTATAGTCATGTGTTATAAAGATTAGATAGATAGATATGCATATATGTGTGTATTATGTGTGGGTATATATATATATATATATATATATATATGTGCTCACTTTATGTTATATACATATAAATGTGTATCTGTATGTAATATTATATGTGTGTGTGTATATATATATATATATATATATATATATATATATAGAGAGAGAGAGAGAGAGAGAGAGAGAGAGAGAGAGAGAGAGCTTGACCCATAGCCAAATTTCACCAATCTACTTCTACTGTAGATACAGTAGCTGCTGCTTTAAGGTCTAAAACTAAGGATATCTTTTTCACATTTTAAAATGAAGATTAATCATATTTTAAAATATAAAAATCATGACACCACTTCTGGGAGCCAAGATGGCGAAGATCTCCAAACAGCAAAAAAAAAAGAAAAATAGTGCCCCAGAACAAATCCTGTAATACTAGAACCAGTCAAGGGATGGGGTGAGACAATTTTTTAACCCAGAATACTTGGAGGGACCTCAGGAAAGATCAATCTCACTCAGATAAAGGGGAAGCAGGGGAGTACAGTCCAGGATAGAAATCTTCCCAGCAAGCCAGAAGCAAGCCCCAGCTCAGCAAACCAAACTGAATCCCAGTGTGATAGAACCAGCAACATCAACAATAGGGCTCATCCCTCCCCACTTGCTTTAGCATAGCCAGGGAACCAACAGTCTGAAGCCCTATGAAGAAGAAATTAAAGAAATCTTTAGAAAATATTTTGCCCAAATATATCTCAATAAATCGAACAATCTGAGAAAAATCAATGAATATTTATGAAAATATAAATTATCTAGACAACAGTAAGACAATAGAATACTATTGTGCAATAAAAAAATGATGAGCAAGCAGATTTCAGAAAAACCTGAAAAGACTTGTAGAAACTGATGCAAATCAAAATGAACAAAACCAGGAAAACAATGTATACAGTATCAGTGACATCATATGATAATTAACTATGAACTTCTCAGAAACACAATGATCCAGGACATGCACAAGGGATTCACAAAAGAAGAAGCTATCCATATCCAAATAAAGAAATGATGACACTGAATCTAGATTGAAGCATATTTTCTTCAATTACTTCATTCTTTCTTCTATTTTTTCACTTTTGATCTGTTTCTTCTTCTACAACTAAGACTAATATAGAAACATGTTATATGTGATAGCATATATATAAGCTATATCAAACTACCTACCATTTTCAAAAGAGTGGAGGGAGGGGGAAAAAAGTTGGAACTCAAAAATTGTAAAACTGAATGCAAAACTTTTCACAATATATAATTATAGAAGAAACAAAATATTATTAAAAATAAATAGTCATTAAAATCATTCTTAGTCCATTGGCTATACAAAAACAGGTTAGCTGGCTATTGTTACTGTTGGAAGCAAGATGGATTCCCTCTGCACAATGATTTCTCCCTTTTGACTGTGGGACTCAACTAAAAGCTGATCTGACAGTATAGGGATCATGACTAAAACTCTTGCACCTAAGATTTTTATGTTTGTCTCCAACAGAGTATGAGAAGAAATGATAGTCAAGGGAATGTTGGTCTATACCTCCTGTCTCTTCCATGGGGTATCCTGCTACTCCAGCTTGTCTGGTTGAAAGTTGATGGAAATGGTTAATCCCTCTCCTTAGGAATAGATTCCTCAGCTAATGATTGTGAGGTCAAGTCTGGAAACAGGCCAAACTGTCTGGAAGTCTAAAAAAAGCTAGACTTTGCTTAAATAAAACAATAATGAGAGAGAAATTAATTTTAATGCTGCACCATTTGATACTTTATAAGAATTTGTAATAGTCCCTTCTCTGTAAAAAAGCAAAAGAATGTCTGAAACAATTCAGCTAAGCTCAAGGCATCTGAGCAGGACCCTACCCAACTAGGAAACCTGATTTCTATTTAGGATTTAAACATAATCCAGTCTGGGTCATCCAGGCCTTGATCCCCAATATTAGAGTTTAGGGCAAGCCAGATCATGAAGAGAAACCAAACTAGATAGAACCTAGTCAGAGTTGCTAGAGGGAGCTCAAAGCTCATGACCAGTTCACCTTTTCCACTGACCTCCCCTCTTCAATGATGTGATAATTGGTAACTTTTAACCTACCTTCTCATTAAATGTCCACCAATCTAGGTTGAGTTTCACTTCTTAGGAGCCTTCTCTGATGAAAGGCAAATATCAGATTTAAGCTATTTCAGAATTTCCCTTGGTTTCTTTGATTACCAAGAGAGAGCACTGACCATGAATTTATTGGTTATTGACTAACCTAATTAATTTCTTATTGATACCTGGTTTTTCAGGACAATACTTACAGAGTTTTAAGTACTAGACTTTTAAGTGCTTAGTAGATAACTCAGAGCTCCATTGTGGATTGATCAGGAGTATGAGGTATAGAAAGAAAACAATCTTTTAATTTTCACTAGGTAATAGCTGCCCAAACACTAACAAGGAATAGTATTTAGAGGGCTGAACTTGTGCTAATAAGATCTGGATTCAAGCCCCTGGTTCTGATATATATTGGTTATATGTTCCTGGGTTAGTTATTGGCTCCCTTGGGGCCTTATGTGGCTAAAACTGCCAGTTGCTGGCTTTCCTTGATAAAGGGGGCTCCCCGCTCCAAGAAGGCTCTATATCCATGAAACCACAAGTCTAGTTATTATCCCTACTTAGCATTATTGATAAGAATTTCTTCTTCTTTTTCTTGGTATTGTTGGAATAAGTCAGTGAAATTATGAAATCTCTATAGCTACCAAATATGATATGCATATTCTCAGATTTCTAAATTGCTTGCTGAATGTCGGTATTCAGAGCATTAAAACTTGATCTTTCTATTAACACCTCCTTTTGCCCCCCCAAAAAATCTCTCTATTCATGTGAAATGTGTTGATTTTCATCTGAGAAAAACCAGGAAATATGAGAAAAGAAAATAGGAGCATTTAAGTGCAAGGTAAAAAAAAGAAGGGAGAAACAAAAGGTATTTTTGGAACTGGAGTTTTCTAAGACCAGTGATATCAAACAGGAAACAGGAGTCATTAAGTTGTTCATAAAAATCACTGCATGAAGCATATTGACTTAGTTTCAAAAATGTATTATTTTGTTTTATTGCATTTCTATTTACTTTATTAAATATTTCTTAACTGTATTTTAATCTGGTTTGGCCTACACCTCTGCTATAGACCACTTAGACAGAAAGAAGAAATAGATGAGGAGTTTGGGAAACAAATTTGATACAGAGCATGATAGAATAGTGATGGGGAAGCAGAGCAACTATGAACTTTTTTACTTGTATTAGTAATGATTTTATCCTTCAAAAGCTAGAGGAACCAAGAAGGGATAATTCTATTCTGGGTCTGATTCTCATTAACATAGAAGAGTAGCTTACTGGAGTAGGAAAAGATGGAAACCCTTGAAGGGAAGGCAGGGGAAAGCAACCACTGTCTCCAAAAGTTTGGGATCAAAAATGAGGAGGAATCCAGGCACAATCTAGTAATACTCTAGGTTTGGGGAAAGACGATTTTAAAGGGTAAGACTAAAATTTGATAAAAAAGAAATCAGACCAGGTGGGATGAAAGGTATTCAAGAATGAAATTTTGAAGAAGAAGAAGAAGAAGAAGAAGAAGGATAAGAAGAAGAAGAAGAAGAAGAAGAAGGATAAGAAGAAGAAGAAGAAGAAAAAGAAGAAGAAGAAGAAGAAGAAGAAGAAGAAGAAGAAGAAGGAGAAGGAGAAGGAGAAGAAGAAGAAAGGGAAATAATTCCAGGGATAAAAGCAAAATTTAATTTGCCTGAAAAGACCAATGTTAATGATGAACAGGAAAGTCACCAATCAATTTAGATTTTAAAAAGAAATGTAGAGAAGATGAAACCAAGGGCAGATATCAGTGGATGAATATGTGTGATGTTTTTATAAAAATAGTAACAAAACTGCTAAAGCTCAAAATAAACTGAGGCTGGTGAGAGAGACTAAGGAAAACAAAAAAGAAAGCTATATTTGAGGAAAATAAAGATCAAATACAAAAAGATAAGCTTTAATGGGGGAAGAGGAAGATGAAGCTATACTATTTGACCAAATAGTGAAAGTAAAATCATTCATTTTGAAAGGTTTCTATTTCTTCTGCCAAGTTAATTGACTTTGTCCTAAAAATGATAGAACAAAAGTGATTAGGATTTTATATCTAAAAAAAGAAAGGAGATAGTAATAGAGTCAGCCATTCTTCATGAACTCATCACCTGTCCTGGGGAAAAAACCTATGTCCTTGAGTTTCAAAAGAACTAGCATATGAGATTACTAAGTCAGTACCATGATCTGTAACAACTCAGAAAATATGGAAGAAATTTTACAAGATTGGAGAAGGACAATTATTGCCACATGTTTCAAAAAGAAAAGAAAATATAGCTTGCAAACCATACAAATTCAATGTTTGCAAAAATTCTACATTACATAATTAAAGAAATGACTGGCAAACAGAAAGTGAAGTGGGTGTTTCATAAAGCCATATTTGTCAAGAACAGGTAGGCTACCTCATTTACTTTTTTTTTAACAAAATTACTTATCTAATAGACAAGGGGACTACAGTTCTTAACGATTCAGTATCAGCATGGCAGAAAGCTTCCAGGGGACTATCCCACAACATTTTCTCATTGATTCGTATAAAGGCAAGGATGAAATACTCATCAATTTGTAGATATAACAAAGTCGAGAGGGATAGCTAATACAATGAATGACATCAGAGTCCAAAAAGATCTTGATGATTTAGAGCATTGTACTGAATCAAATAAGATGAAACTTAATGAATAAAAAACTAGAAATTCCTATACTTGAATATGGGGCTGCTGGGTGGCCCAAGTAGATAGAGCACTGGACCTGGAGTCAGGAAGACTTGGGTTCAAATCTAACTTCACACACTTATTTGCTGTGTAAATCTAGGCAAGTCACTAAACCCTATTTGCCTTAGTATCCTCATCTCTAAAATGAGCTGAAGAAGAAAATGGCAAACTCCAGTATCCACCAAGAAAACCCCAAATGGGATCATGAAGTTTGAACACTACTGCAATAAATGAAGAACTAAAATACTTGAATGTGAAAAAAAATCAATTTCACAAGGAAAGATGCTTAGAATTCAATTGTTCTGAAAAAAGATCTGAAAGTCTTAGTGGACTACAAGCTCAAAATGAGTCAAGAGTTTGATGAAGCACTCAAAAAGAACTAATGCATCTTTAACTATGTTAAGCAAGGCATGGTTTCCAAATATAGAGAAGTAATAGTCTCTCTAGATTCTACCTTTGTCAGCCAATGTTTTACAATCTTTTATCCAGTTCTAGTTTCCATAGTTTTAGAAGGACATTAATAAACTAAATAGCATCCAGAGAAGAGTAACCAGGATAATAATAAATAACCTTGAGTCCTTGTCACAGGAGAATTTTTTGTAGGAACTGGGCATGTTTAGTCCAGAGAAAGCAAAACTCAGGAGGGAAAGTCTAGTTGTCCCTAAGTATCTGAAAGTATCATCTTAAGAAAGGACTACATTCATTCTTCTTGGACCAAGAAGATGGAACCAAGAACAATGGATGGAACTTGCAAAAAGATGAATTTACCAATGTAAGAAACATTCATTAAACTCCTACTAAATTCCAAATATAATGAGAAACACTGGGGATACAAAAAAAAGAAAAAAGGAAAAAAGGCATCACCATTTAGCTTTCTTCTTAGGAAAAAGTAAATAATGGTATCCAACAAAAAGTGGTAGAAGTTCTAAACTAAGGCCAGATGACCATTCATCAGGTATGCTATGATGGGAATTGTTTTTGAGCACATAGTGGACCAAATGGCTCCTAAGGTCCCTAATAATTCTTAGATTTTGTGATTCTCTGATTCTGTGACTTAAGACAAAGAAAAAGGTTCAATGACTCTAGTCTAACTCCAATATGTAGGATTCAAATCAGAAATATTACTGTCTGTAGTACAGGAAAGATTTGTAGCTTCCTCTTCATTCCCTAGCCCTGATCCTGATTTTCTGGAACTGTGTCTTCTATACTTTTGGCTCATCCTGGGTCCTCTTTTTCCCAGACATGCCTATAGTTTGCTCACCCTGGAATATTCCTTCACCTTTGTTCTCCCATTGCTCCTAGATATTTTATTATGTGGAATAATGTTCATTTTTGTCCTCCTATTCTTGACTTTTTGTATTACAAAATCATGCCCCACCCCTCTTTTCAACTCCTTTTTATGAGCTGTCTCCCCCCAGCTTCATATGAGATGTATGATGCTGGACACCTTCTTTTCATTTTTCTTTCTGTCCTTTCTTTCTCTTATCCTTCCTTCTTTCTTTCCTTTTAGGTTTCCTTCCTTTCTTCCTTCTTTTCTTCTTTTTTTCTTCCCTTCTTCTATCCTTTCATCCTAACTTCCTTCTATCCTTTCATCCTTTCATCTTTCTATCTTTGCTTCACTCCTTCCTTTTATCCTTCCATCTCCTTCTTTCTTTCTTTCTTTCTTTCTTTCTTTCTTTCTTTCCTTCCTTCCTTCTTTTTTCCATTCTTTCATCTTTCCTTCTTTCCCTTCATCTTTCTTTCCTTCCATTCTTCTTTTCTTTTACTTCCTCTGTTGATGTTAACAAAACACCAAGATGCCTGAATGAAAAAAAAATTATAAAAGAGCAATGAATGGCTTTTTATTCTTAGAAATATTTGAATATGAAAAAATATATGTTTAAAATTACTATTTGAGTGTTGCAAGCTAGTTAATAACTAGGTTGAACAATTACATGATCACTCCTCCAAAAGAGAATGACAGAAATCCTGTTCACTAAGGCTGTCAGAAGCTATCTCTGAGAAAACTTGTTTTTCTCACTATTATCTTACTGAGAAGATGATCCCATCACTTTCTCATTTAAATACTAAACTGACTGACCATGGGGTGGTCAAAATACTTCCACTGTGGCTATCTAAGCAGGAGGTAGAAGAGAAGCGATGGGTTTCATTTTGGCTTTCTAACTCAGTTATCATCTTCTAGGTGTGTTGCAACCTAGACTTAATGAGCTATATACCAGGATCATTAAAATGTGAAACATCTTTGTCTACAAATCTCTTCTTGTCAATCCTGCAAGTCAAGATACCCTTCAATGAGCTCAGCATTCATGCCCCATCCTCTAACACAATCTGTCAGGAGGAATTTTAAATTTACCTCAAAGAAATTAGTTGAATCATCTTACTAGTCTTTTATGGCTCCATAGGGTAACTGGGATGGAGTGAAATCACAGTTCCATTGCCAAGCAGATTATAAAGTCAGTACAAATTTCCTTAGAGACTACAGATTATACTTGCCTATAGGCTCCCTGATAACAGCACTGTCATTGGAAAGCTGCTGGTGCAAACGGCAAACAACGGTGAGCCTCAGGGAAAACACCAAAGGCAAGCTGGGGAATTCCATTGACTGATAGTGGGCAGCCTGGTGTGTCTCAAAAATAATAAATTCTAAATTCCCAATACTCCCCTAGTTCTCATTGCTTTCTGAGGAAGTCTGTCTCATTATATGCTGTTATAATACCATGCTAGGAAATAGTTAAATAACAGTTCTCTACCCCCACCTGGGCATTTACACACTATGAAACCTCCTTTCTATTTGCCACAACTGAATGTTAAAATGGGGTTTCCAAGGATAAGCTTTGAAAGTAGGGGTCTTTTTGTCAAGCCACCTGGAATCTAATTCAACCCTTTGCCAAGGGTTTTGCCCTAATATGTTGATGTCCTAAAGAGATTGGTTCTAAGTGAGTAGAATAGCTTCTCTTTGAACAGACTTCCCCCATGCCCTATCCTGGAAAGAATGATGGGAATCCTAGAGAGGACCAAATCTGGCAGCCATCACCACACTCCAGTTTGCCTTCCATGGAATTATCTGGATACATGTTGCCTTCCTTGAGGTATTTTTAGTAAAGAGGCAATAACTCTGAAATGAAAACATTGACAAAGTGCAAACGTCACCGAGATGATTGCTAATTTAGAACCTCACTTCTAGAAACTCATTTGCTCCCACTGTTTCTAGGCATGGAACCAGCAAGGAATTAATTGCCTGGGAGAAGAGAAGGGAAAAAAAGTAACTGTGTAAGTAAAATAATATCAAATAAAGTTCAAATATTTTTTTCCTTTAAAAAAAGCACATGAATTTTAACAACTTTTCTAAGGTCTGGCTGGTTTACTGAGAAGTCAAGCTTCACTTCAGTGATCTGAGACCAAACAGACACACTGAACGCACATTTTCTGAGCTATAGCAATGGGTTATACTTGGCAGCTTCCATGAAATATGCACCTCGGTACTCATCCTGAAATGTTTGATTAATGTTCAGTTAATCTTTCTTCTTGCTAATAGACCAAAATATTTCTCATCAAGGAAGGGAAGATCAGATGACTGATACAGGTGGCTCTGAAGTCCATTTATAATACTGTACCTGAGGCTCAAAGTTCTTAACCTAAAACATCCCTGATGCTCTCAAAATGATTGATCATCCCCTTTCTCATTCTTCCACCCTCCTCCTTGAAATTAATTATTATTATGAACAGAGATAGGGACTGGAATTTCACTGGTGTCGACAGTTATCTGGTGGAGCTCCAGCTTTTGAATCCAGAAGACCTAAGTTCAAACCCTGTCTCAGATACTTACTTAGCTATATAACTCTGAGTCAATCACTTAACCTCTCATTGCCTCAGTTTCTTGACCTATATAATAAAATAAAAATAGCACCTACCTCATAGAGTTGTCATGAGGATAAAATGAGATAATATGTGTAAGATGTTTGTTTAACTATAATAAATAATATTAAAAAGCATAAGAATTTATAGGGTGCTATTGCTTTTTAATATTGCCATTTGTTATAAGAATTAACAGTAAATAAAATCATTTTTAGTAATCCAGAGTAGCATCTTTTCTGCAACTAATTATTAATGCAGTAGCTAAAGCATTGACCCTCGAATCAGGAAGACACTTACTAGTTTGTGTGACCTGGGCAAGTTACTTAACCTTAATTAACTTTTAAAAATATCTTGAAAAGCCAGTATATGTAAGAAGAAGAATTTGAAAGCAGCTCTTCCTGGTTCCAAGGCTAGTTTCCACTGTCATATTGCCATTATTATTATTAATATTATTATTAATGACCAACTTTTTAAGAGATGTCACATACCAATACTCATAATCTTCACATTACAGAGAGTGAAAACTCTCAAAATATAAAGATTCAAATGGAAGAAACCCAAACCATTGGGGAATGGAAATAAGGATTCCTATCATCTTCTCTGCTACAGGAATTGTCCCAAAAATGGTTTAATGAGTCTTCAAAATTTGTTTTCTTTCCAATACGTTTATTCAATTATAAATAACAACTATTTTATTTACCTGTAGGAAAAACAGAAAGGTTATCCTTAAGGACCCTGAAATTAGTCACCAAAGCATCTTAATCAAGTATAACAGGGACCCCTTTAACATTTTGGCAATTCTGGTGATTGAAAGGACCAGAAACAAAAACAAATGCAAAACTTCCATTGAGAAAGCAGCTGAAGATTCAGTGTAATTGACCAAAGCAAAAACTGCCTCAAATTTCTGTGTTTTAGGTCCTCATTTATATGTTAGACTATAGAACTTGGGAATCAATACAGGGCAAAGTCTGATTCTTTAGTCTGTTAGTCTGTGTTTTAGTTGCTTATTTGCTTATGTAATGCAGTAACTAGGAGTGCTGAACTCCAGAGCTTTTTATAACTATTGGACAAATGTACTTTCTGATTATAGTTCAGCCAACAGATGTGGGATTTTGGTTATTCATCTTAAGATGGAGTGATATTTAACAAAGTGAAAATCCATTTCTGAACTAGGGAGAGTATAAGTATAAAAGTATAGACTTCAGAGTTGTGTGAAATAAGGCTATAATTCTCTGCCAGAAGAAATGATTGGTGACAGAAAGTCTATACTTCTCCCTCTACACCGCTACTATAGCTAAAGAGGAGAAGAGATATAGACATATTCAGAACTACTACCTCTTGCCAGGAGGTAGATATGAAGAACATCAGAGCCCAGTCTTGGGAAGGGTTTTTGGAAAGGTTTCTTCCAATCTTAAATCTCTGCTCTTTCTAAGAGAGCATAAAACTACCAGCTGAGGACTGATTAAGCATGAAGTTGGAAGTACCAGAGGTTCCAGTTGCCATCAAAAAATAATTGTAGTCTAGCTGAGTAGGAGAAGTTCCAAATATAGCAGAGATGGGCAGCAGAACAATCCTTGTGAGAAGCTGGTCCTACTCAACTGTGGAGCAGCCCAGTTTAGCAGTGGAACTATTCATTTAACATCTAAGCTAGACACATCAATGAACTTTGAGAAGACAGTTCCCCCAAAAGAGAAAAGACATCATTGATCACAGTTCTTGAACTGAATTACCTTAGCCATAAATGTTCCCTGCATATGTGCCTCGTTGCTTTGATAATTTACATTGGACTAGGTGTACAATTGGAAAAAATTTATGGCTTAGATATGTGGATAGAAAGTTATTTGGCTATTATTCTTGCTTTGTTTTCCATTTAGCAAAAATATTGGTCTAGAGTTAATGGAAATATCTTGACAATTTAATGATGAGAATATACCTTGGTGAGGGCTTATGAGGAGCTACTGCTCCTAGAACCCTGAGAGTAGTGAGTTATAACAAATAACTTAATTGGAAATTCCCCACCTACCAAATACTTAGTATGTCATGACCCAGTACCTAGAAGTAAAGCCTAGAAACTTAGTACCTTTTATTGACAACCAATTGACAAACCCCCATACTTCAAAATATACTGGAGAAATCCACCAATAAACTTTACTTGATTTGGACCATTATCACAAATTGAATTGTTGTCCACAATTGCCTAGGTTTAACATTAATTCATTAAAAAAAAGCTTATGATGATGCAGCACAGTTTTTTTTATTATTTCCCTGTGTAGCTTTGGGTATTCCATCATTGCCTTGACCTTGTTCTGAATCAAATTTTACCTCTCTCTCTCGGGGGTCTTTCTTTCCCTCCCTTCTTCTTTCCCCTTAGTCTCTCCTTTTCTTTCCAGAGCCTTATCTTTCTCTCTCTTTCTCCTTTCCTAACTCATTTCCTTCAAACAACCTGCTCCTACACTGGCAATAGATTGGGGAATTCCCAGAGTTAAGCTATTTTTTATAACTCACTACTCTCAGGGTTCTAGGAGCAGTAGTTCCTCATAAGCCCTCACCAGTGTATATTCCTATCATTAAATTGTCAAGATATTTCCATTAACTCTTGACCAATATTTTTACTAAATGGAAAACAAAGCAAGAATAATAGCCAAATAGTCATAATTTTAAAGCTACACATAATGGAAAGCTTTCAAAATATAGAGATCTAGCAAATGAGGACCAAATTATATAGAAGCCTACAGAGAATGAACTAACATTCTAATTTTTTTATTCAATTGCAATGAGTAATTATTTTATGTACTTGAACAAAAATTCATTAGCTATGACTTACAAAAGAATAATAAGAGATTGTACCCGGATTTTTCCTAGCTAAGATTCACTTAGAAAGATGAGAATGAGATAATCCAGTGTGTTCCACAATGCAAAAAAAAATCCTGAATCAGGAACTACATGTCCTGAGTTCAAACTTAACCTCTGTAGATCTCCTATTCTTCCTTTGTAAATGAAAGAATTGGATTAGATGACCTCCAATATTTCTTCCAATTCTAAAGGCATATATATCTGTGAGCTCACATTAAGATTTACAAAGCTTTTTGCACATATGATTTAATTTGAATCTCACAATAGAACTTTTGCGAGGAAGAACAAGTGTGCTGTTATCATTTTCCTTGAGGAAACTGAATCTTAGAGAGGTTATGTTATTTGCCCAGGTCTTACAGCTACTCAGTATCTGAGGCAAGACTTGAACCCTGGGGCAGCTAGTTGGCACAGTGGATAGAACACCAGCCCTAGAGTCAGGAGGACTTGAGTTCAAATTTGACATCAGATACCTACTAATTATCTAGCTGTGTGACCTTGGGCAAGTCATTTAATCCCAATCTGTCTTGCAAAAATAAAAAAAGACTTGAACCTAGACCTACCACCTCTCATCAATGAGTTTGCCCTGAGTTTGACAACTAAACATAAAGACAGCTGAAACCCAATTTTGAAATCCCAAAAGAAATAGACAGTCTGACTGCAGATTCTCTGAGCTAAAGATGAAGATGGAACCTTGCTAGGTTTGGCAGCTACTAACCTGCTGGGGGGCCCATTTTCTCACTACTTTAGCACCTGAGTCTCAAAGACACAAAGTCGTTAAACAGCAGGGGTCAGTGAAGTAAAACAAAGACATATCCAGTTCCCATTTCTGCTACAATCTTACCTTTAAAACAAAGTTCTCTGAATTTGGCCACTTCCTTTCTGATCTCTTTATAATGACTTATACATACATATACATATATATACATAAATATATATATATATATATATATCTGTATATATATTTTTTTCTGAGATGCAGTCAGGTTCAGAAAGGTAGACAGTGATGATGAGCATAGAAAGACTTGGAGAAATAGAGAAATGATTTAAAGTGTATCATGGACACTTTCCTTAGTCCTTCCAAATTTATTGGAGAGTTATCACTGAGTGCCTTCCTGTCTCTGGCAGAATCTCAGAATAGGAAATAATATTCTACATTATAGTACAATATAATACTTAGAATACTATATATATATTATATATATAGTATAGATATATTAGTATATATCTAGTATATATGCATATATACTAGATATATACATATATGTACTATACCTTATATTTACATACTATATATATATTATATATAATATAATATATATATATATATGGCACCTGACCACTACAGGATATCTGAAACCAGTATTAACAGTAGAGTCTCGGAGTCTGAAACCAGGCAAACAGTCTATCAGAATAAATGTTTAATAAATACTTGATGGATTTATTTGAAGCTGAGTAGAACCACCCTTCTGCTTAAAGAGAGAAAGAAACCACACATAGTGTGATTTAATCATAATATCAAAAGCCTAGAAGGTCACATCTATTTGAGCACGCTAATTAAATTCAAGCTAAATTCAAACTTCTGAAACACAGACCTCAGTTTCCTCAACTATAAAATGAGAGGTCTGATCTTAATTTAGGACCCTATGATCTATTTCTAAAAAGAGATCTGGAAATTCAACAACTAAATTGGTTAAGATTTGTAAAATGCTTTGTCATTTTGATGCACTATATAATGCATTGTCACTTGTGTATCTTGATGGTTTGGAAATTTTAATATACTTTCTCCTGGTGAGTATTGCTTTAGCTTGGGTTAATGATAGTTGCATGTAAACTGTATATAATAATAATAATAATAATAGATAAATTTGAAGGATTGTTAATTATTAGAAAGTTCATAAGACATCACAAAGGTAAGGCAAGATGTCTCAATGAAGATGAACAAATGCAAAGAAAGTATATTTTATTGCTGATTTATTGCATACTTATTACAAATAAATATTTCCCTCCCTGTCCCAAGACATAGCATATTTAAAGTTCAGTTTAAATGCTAACTAGAAATGTAGATAAAAATGTTATCATTAGTGTGATCATGTAATTAAATCAAGAGGGACTATGATATAGTAGATAAAAGAAGTGACAGCATCAGAAAGACCTAGGTTCAAGTCCTACCTCTAAGATATTTTAGGTTGCGTGATCTTGAGTAATTCAGGAGAGACTATTAAATTGTGGTCAGTTTGATGATTTACCTCAATGTATGGAGTTTCCCTACCAGGTGTCCCCTACACTGGACTGGGCAACAAAATAAGAATTATTATTAAGCTAATTACATCATCAATTAAAAAATTCAAAATAATAGCATAATGTTTAAAGATCAAATCAAATTGAATTTTAAGTGTCCTTAGGAAATCAATTAATCTATAGGGATTTCTGAAGTGCTCAAAATAGTTCTATGCAAGGAGGCTACAAAAACAAAAGCAAAAATAATAGTCCTTATCTTCAAGGAGTTTACAATTGGGGAAAACAAAGTGCATTATATACATACATATATATGTATGGGACAGATTATAAGATGACCTTGAAAGAAAGGCAACTCAAAGTCATGACAGGCTTCTTGCAGAAACTGCTCAAACTGAGACTTGGAAAAAAAATGAAAAAAGATGAAAATTTCAAAAGACAGGTTAAGGATGGAGAATAGTCTAGGCATGGGCAAGAGTCAGTGTAAAACCTCAGAAGATGCCACACCAAAAAGTAAAGAAGAGTTTGACACCTTCTTCATTTTGACTCATGAAGCAACTGAGGGGTAAAGGGGGAAATGTCTTGCCCACAGTCACAGAGCCAGTAGGTACCTGATTCTGGATTTGAACCCAGGTCTTTTTTCCTTCTAGGTCTGGTACCCTATGCCATGCTTCCTCTCTATTCATTTGGCTAAGGTTTTGCAAGTTTTATATTCTACATACAATACAGATCTGTAATTTTTGCTAAGAGCTCTCCTTATGGGTAAATGATAACCAATAGTATTGTTTTCTAGGGTTTCCTGAAACTCAGAGAGGTAGTGATTAGCTTAAAATCACATGACTAATCAATGAGGATATGAATTTAGGTTTTCTTGATGCTGAGTCAAAACTGTCTACCACACCAGTCTACCTTTCAGTTTTATATGTACTTTGACCTGAAATAGACTACCCTGTGTTTCTTCTACTTTAAATTATAACCTGAGTCATGAAGGGAACACTATATTGACAAAGTCTATGATCTTTTGAAGAATTGAATAAAGACCCTTTAAAGTACTACCAAGCTTTTGTTCTTTCCATCCTAGGAAAGAGCTTCCTTAATGGTTGATCCAGGCTAACATTATAGATGAAGTAGTCTTTAATTTTTAGTTTTATTTTGAACTGTGCAGGTTGCTGGAAAAAACTAAAAACCTTGGTGGGGGGAGGGGTGTGCATGTCTGAGTGTTTGTGTATCTATCTATATGTGTATAGATAAATAGATAGACATAAATATATTGATAGAATAATATTTCAAAAACTATCTTTAAATATAATTGGAGACTAATAAATAAATAAAAAGCATAAGGGATTGGATTTTGAGCAAGCAATCTGGAATAATGTAAAGAACAATAAAACTGGGTCCAAATCTCTATTCTACTACTTATAATACTATATTTGTGACCTGGGACAAGTCATTTCACTCTCTGGAACAAAGTTTCCTTATCTGCAAAAGTAAGGAATGATAGAATCACAGACAGAGTTGGAAGTGAATCTAGTATAATTGTTTCATTTTACAAATAAAGAAACTGAGACCCAGAAAAGATTAACTCATCCAAGATCACAAAACAAGATAGCATAATGGGAGTCTCAAAGTCATAGAGACCATAGTCATGATCCTGCTTAAGACAGTTAACTGTCCTTATAACTGTTAATCCATAGATGAGCTCCCTCATTTGTAAAATGGGACTAAGGAGAGGAACTAGCTCACAAAATTGTTGTGATGATCCCCTAGGATAATATGTGCGTGTGTGTATAAAAACATATAAGTAACAGTTTGCAAACTTTAAAGTGTTATATACATGTCAGCTTTTTATAAAGAGGCAAAGCTGGGATTCAAATCCAGGTTGTCTGACTCCAAATTCATCGCGTTTTCACAGTTGTGGTGGTTAGACTGGATATCCTCTAGAGCTCTTTCTATCTCAGAATACTATTATATTATATCCATAAGAAGTAGTCTACATCAGTGGTATCAAACTCAAATAGAAATGGATCCCTGAGAAATCTATATTTACCTAGAAAAGCATAAATTAAGGGGCAGCTAGGAGGTACGGTGAATAAAGCAGCAGCCCTGGAGTCAGGAGAAGCTGTGTTCAGATCTGGCTAGGGACACTGGCAAGTCACTTAACCTCAAGTGCCTTTCCAAAAAACAACAACCACCACCACCAAAAAAAAACACAGATTATTTTTTCATCTATTTTCTCAAATATTTCCCAAATCCATTTTAATCTGGTTGGGTATATTCATATGATGTCAGAAAATTTAATCATAGCTCTGTTTGATATCTGGTAGTAAATTGATTGTACACACACACACACACACACACACACACACACACACACACCCCTTCCACTTTTTAATATGGGAACTTTATTCAGAACTCAAATCTTGGGACCTCTCTGCTTTCCTCCCTTGTTCATTTTCACTAAAACTTCGCTTAAAAATCAGATTTAATTATCTATAAATTTTGGTGTAGAAAAGGATTTACTCATTAAAAATATTCATCAACTTGCTACCCACGTTCCAGACTAATGGAAGTGGAAAGAGAACACCATGGAAACACCAGAGAAGTCAGAAAGATAAGCCAGCTTTGAAATAAATACCTGAGCCTCAATTAAACAGCAAGTTCCAGTTTCTGTATTTACCTTTAAAAATATCATGTCCGGAGTAAGTAAATGTCACCAGATAATCATCTTTTCCCTGGATTCTTCTTCTTTTTCTCCTTAGGTCACTTGCTTCAACAAGTTTGTGAAATAAATGTAGGGCTTTTTAAAAAATGTATTTTATTCCCCTCAGATTATTCCATTTACTTGTATGTTGCCTGAAATTTTTCTACCCATGAATGTTTATAGAAAATGAAACCATCCTTCTCATAGCTAAATACAAAAGGTCACATTTAGCAAGGGTGTGATCAGCAGTTAATGAATGAAAGCCTAAAAGAATAAAGGAAACATGGAGCAGAACTCTGAAGAGGTCAAGTCAGTTCAAAAAATTTAATGCTACAAACAATTATAAACCACTCTCTCCATGCAGAAAAACACTTTGCTGGGTGCTGGGTTAAACATGAAAATGGACAGTTGGAGATAACTAGGTGATGCAATGGATAGAGTCCCAGACCTAGAGTCAGGAAGAACTAAGTTCAAATGTGGTCATGGACTCCTACCAAATGTGTGACTTTGGGTAAGTTGCCTGTCTACCTCAGCTTCTGTCTGCTTCAGTTTTTTCTTCAGCTTCTGCCTCAGTTTCTACATCTGTAAAATAGAAATAATAATAACAGTGGCTACCTTCCATAGTTGATGTGAATATAAAATGAGATATTTATAAAATGCTATATAGATACTAAATATATTGTTGTTATAAGACCTGATGCTTGCCCTAAATAGGGGAGATGCATAAATAACAATGATACAATAATAAAAAGTCCTGTGTGACCTTAAATAGGCTTCATTTACCATCATTTCAGACAAGGGAATAAAACCCTTCCGTTCCCAGATGTTTATTTCTTACCCTAATGTCTCCCTAGTACTCCAGCCTGGTATTTCCAGCTGCCTTCATTTGGTTGTTCTTTTGAAACTTTAAATTCAAAAGTCTAAAGCTGAAATTCATCATCTCCCTTCTCAAATCTCTCCCCCTGAACTTTCCAGTCATCTATGATTGTAACCTTGTAGTTATCTTTAATAGTATTTTTTGACAAGGCAATGGGGTTAAGTGACTTGTCCAAGGTCACACAGCTAGGTAATTATTAAGTGTCTAAGGTCAAATTTGAACTCAGGTCCTCCTGATTCCAGGGCTGGTATTCTATCCACTTTGCCACCTAGATGCCCCCCTTATTGATATTTTTATAAATCTTTTTATTGTTAAATTAATTGTAACATAAAGAAAGCTTTCAATTTACAAAGAATAAATAGAAATATGTGAGAAGCTGTGAACTTCTATGCTTTATAAACATATATTAACCTTAACAATGTAATAGAAAAATATCTGTGCCCCTTTCTGCATTTATTTTTAATACATAAAAATTAAAATATATAAAAATTTTTCTATAAGGCATTATGGTGCAGTGGCTAGAGAGCCAGTCTAAAGCCAGGAGGACATGATCCTTATCGACCACATGATTCTGAGCATCTCACTTAATATCTTAGTGTCCTAGGCAACTAAAATTATAAATTTCAGAGAAGGTTCTGACTTGTATTGGTAGAGGGAATTTCCTCACCAGGATTCTTTATACTAATAATATCACCATCACCCTAACCTATTTACTCACTATAAATAGAAGCCCTGCTTTATTAATAGTTGTAATCAAGTATAGGAAATCATATGTTAGTAAACAGGAGAATTATTTGATATTTATCTTTTCTCTTATCCTCCATTTTCCTTCCTCCCCCTTCTGCCATGTACATACTTATCAGCCATCAAATATTGTTTGTTCTGTCTTTGTAGTGTAGTTTCCATTAGTCCTTACATCTCTTCTCTAATTCAACCACCCTAATTTTGGTTTCCATCCCTTCTCATCTTGCCATCTACCTCACTTTCCTGTCTCTGATATACTCAATCCCTTTGTTTGGTCCAATCTTCACTCAAGGTCCAAGTAATCTTCCTAAGTCATTTACCTCTCTGATCATATAACCCTATTCAAAAGCCTTCACTGACTAACAGAGCAAAACTCATATTGCTGGTCTTCAATTCCTCTATCATCTTACTCTAACCCACCTCTTAAGCCTTGCCTCATATCACTTCCCTAAAAACGAGAGATCTCTACCTCTAGCTCTTCCTTATGCTCCTTGGGGTTAAGTAGAACAAATCCAAACCCTTCTTTGTGAAAGCTCTTCAGGTACTAAAAACCAGCTTTCATGTCAATTCCAAGCCAGTGTCCTGGTAAACATCCCCAGTTCATTAAAGAAATTCTCTTTTGACTTTTTCTTAAAGACCTTCACAATCCTTGTTGCCCTACTCTGTCTGTTCATTAAGGTCTTTCCCAAAATATGGTACTATGGTTACCATATTTATGGACACTAGGCTATGCTAGAGCCAGCTTGAAAAACCAATTGTTAAATTCTCTGCATGAGTGTTTATTTATACCTCAGGAATGGTCAAATGCCACCAGAGTTTAGTCTATTGTTTTGTTGATTGTCTAGACTTAAACTGCAAATAATGAAGACTAAAATTAAAAGTCTGTTCTTTCTACATTTGGGGGCAGAAATGAGTATTAATCATTTGTCAGCATTCTCCTGACACTATGTCTCTTTTAATACATCCTAAGATTACATTAGCTTTTCTGCTATCATAATATTTGACTAATATTGAGCTTACAATTTACAAAAAAGAACAAAAAAACAATATATCTTTGTCAGATAGATTAATTGTCAACCAATCACATCTTTCCCCTCTTATATTTGTGAATTTTTAAAAATTTGAGCATAAAGCTTTTCTTCTATCCCTATTTAATTTTATCTTTTTATTTTAATAATCAGGTCAATGTTCTTGCCTGTCAGTAACTTGTACTATGGGGTCAATGTATTAGCCAACCCTCCTACCTTTATGCCGGGGAAAAATGATAAGCATGCTATCTATGTATACCTTTAACCAAATCTGATTAAAAAATATTAAGGGGAGTAGGGCTGAGGGCAGATTTCTGGAGCACTCTACTAAAAACCTCCTTCCAAGGCAAAACTGAACCATTAATGACTACTCTTGGGAGACAACCATCCAACCAGTGCCAAATGTACCTAATTATACTATGTTTTCAAGCACACATTTCTGTCTTTTCCACAAGATGACCACAAGAGATTTTATCAGATGTTTTGTTAAAATCTAGGGAAACTTCATCTACAGAATTCACCAAATCTATCAGCCTAGGAACCTGTCAACAAAGAAAATAGGGGGAGGCTGCTTATGATCTGTTCTTCATGAGCCCTTTGTGATCAACATGTCTTTCTTTGTTCAAAGGAAAATATTTTAGCATTCTCCTCTTTTCCAAAGTTTGGCAGGTTTGTTTATGTGATTTTTCCCCCCATAGATTGACCAAAAAATAAATCCAACAGGCTATAATGTGGTTGAGAAAATATGCACTGCACAGCATCAAGCAAGCCTACAAAGTGGAGCCAAAGTTCCCTTCTGTCTCTTCAATTCCTTCCAATGATGCTGTTTTTTGGTGACAGCTACTGCTTCCTATCACTTTGTCCCATGGTTCTATCCTACCCATGGAACCTTTTTTGGATTTAAAAAAAAAGTCTACAACAGAGAATCAGATGTTGAGCTACCTACCAAGAGAAAAGGAATCAGAGCATGTTGATGTGACCCCATTACCTATTTTAAGTAGTACTCTTGAAACTCATTTCTAATTTATTGAAGTATCAGAAGCTTGACTTTAAAGGTTTATATTGTGTTTCCTGCATTTATTTATTCTTCTTCTTGTTTGTTTTTTTCCTAAAACCAGTCTCTAATGCTCCTTGCTGAGTCTCCCATGCTGTGATTTTATCTGATTTCTGAGCAAATCAGAATTAGCCCAGATTACTATTTGGACAACTTTATCAAAGCTCAGAAAAACAAGTTGTTTCCAACTGCTGTCAAGACTTTGATAGGATAGGGTCAGGCATGAGGTTTCATCTTAGAGAAACTCCTCAAAAAGCACCTGGAGCAAAGAGAGCCCTTTCTCCTCGGCTATGATGGATGTTGCCATTTTTCATAGCCATACCATCTGAGCCCAGGATTTGCAGATACTCAGCTTTCAGCCTCCATTTGGCCTTTACACAGCATTGCCTGGGAGGTGGAGAAGGACAAGTCTGTAAAAAGTGATATCGACAGTTTCTGAGGTTAAGATGTCTTTTTTCCCTGGATCAGTAGAACATCAAAATCCCTGCTTGATACCAGAATCACAGAGCTACTGGTATTATATCTTAAGCTTAAAAAATAAATAAATAAGCACAAATGTTGACCTCAAATGGTAAAAAAAAAAAAAAATGACCCCACTGTTCAGATCTCATTATAGCATAGGAGATATTTCTGGACATTTCATTAGCCATAATGTTCTCTTTTTCTAAGCCATGACATTTGGACTTGTCCCAAAGAGTTATTTATTTTTTAAATATTCAAGTCAAATAGTTTTCAACAGAAGAAATTCTGAATTCAGTTCAATTCAATGGCTATTTAGACAGCCAGGCAATACACATTTATTAAGTGTCAGTAAATGCCAGGCATTATGTTCTAAGTGCTGGGAATATGAAGAGAGGCATAAAACAGTCCCCACCCAGAAGAAGCTCATAATCTAAGTGGAAAGACAATACATGAAGATAAGTGTAAAATCAGGGAAGGGCCAAGAAAGTGATGGCACACAGAGTAATGTGGAGAGGCATGATGAAGTCTAGAGAAGAACAACAGGGTTGGCAATAAGATGACTCTATCTGGGGACTCTCCTTATATGTAGTATCTAGGAGCTGTCCAGTATCTACCTTTGTATTCCTCTCTAATCTTATCTAACCTAATCTAATCATAATCTAACCCTCATTAATCAGAAAGGGGGGAACCCACCAGTAGAGGGTACTGGTGAGGTATGAGTTTCAGGGTTGGTGTGATTTTTTTAGAATGAGTTTCTGAAGACCATGATGAAGTCTAGGAATGAAACCAGAAGGAAAATGTTCAGTTAATACTATGTCTAACACTTTTCTGCTCATTCATGAGAGGATTAGCTAGATTACAGACTTCTTGCAGTCTCTCTGTCTCAGATATCATAGGTGCTTAATTCAATATTGAACTAAGATCCAATCCCATTCTAGAAATTTATCTCTTATGTGACCTTGAACAAATTATTAAGCTTCCTGGACTTTAGTTTTCTCACCTATCAAATGAGGGAGGTTGTACTAGATGACCTTTGAAAACCTTAGGGAAAAATTATGGAATCTTGACATACCAGATTAAGAGGGAACAACAGAGGTCATTTAGGATAATAAATTACAGAATAGAAATTCCCTCTATAATATCCCTGCAAATGCTCATTTACTCTCCTAAAGATCTCTGATTCAATTCAACTCAATACATAGTTATTAAGCAACCTGGATGTGACAAACACTATGCCAAAAACTGGGGGGGGGGGAGATATCCACCCCAAGTGGGGTGCTTCATAGGTGGTGAATTTCATATTCACCCACAGAGGTTAAAATGTATTTTTCCCCTTAATCAGTAGAGCATCAAAATCGCTGCTTGATACCAGAATCACAGAGCTACTGGAATTCTATCTTAAGTTTAAAAAAAAATAAATAAATAAGCACAAATGTTGATCTCAAATGGTAGCAAAAGTTACCCTACTGTTCAGCTCTCATTACATTATTAAGAGATATTCCTGGATATTTCATTAGCCATCATCTTCTCTTTTTTCTAAGCCATGATACTTTGACCTGTCCCAAAGAGTTATTAATTTTTTCTTTTTTTTAAGGCAATGGGGTTAAGTGACTTGCCCAGGGTCACATATCTAGGTAATTATTAAGTAATTATCAAATTCTGAGACTGAATTTGAATCCAGGTACTTCTGACTCCAGAGCTGCTCTATCCACTACACCTCCTAGATGCCCCTGAGTTATTTAATTTTTTAAAAAATATTCAAGCTAAATAGTTATCAGCAGAAGAGACTCTGAATTCAGTTCAGTTCAATGGTTATTTAGACAGGCAGGCCAATACACATTTATTAAGTGTGTGAATGTAAATGTGAAATTCACCCCCACTTGACTTTTGAATTATGAGTCCAAAATCACTTGCAGATTCTGGTTCTGCACCTAGGCACATGCCAAAAGTCAAATCCAGCTTCCACATGACAGACCTTTAAATATTTGAAAAGAGATGTCAATCCATCAATCAATCAATATACATTTTGTTAAGTGCCTAGAATATGCCAGCCACTGTGCTAAGCAATGGGGAAACAAAAAAGCAAAAGAAAATCCCTGTCCTCAAGGAGATTACAGTCTGAGAGAAATGATATGCAAATGATATGCAAATAAATTATATACAGGATAAATTTGGAATACTTAAACACAGATAAACAGAATCAGAATTAAGAAATTTGGGGAAGGCTTCATATTTCTTCTATATTCTCTTCTTCAGGTTAAAGATTCTAGTGACTTCAACCAATTTTTATAGGTGTCCAGGCCATGGCTGCTTAGCAATATCTCTGACATGGAGAAATAAGTTGAAATTTGTTAAGCTACAGAGAATTAAAAAGCACCTGGAAAACAAGACTGTCCTCAGAAAACCCAACAGAGAAATCCTCCCATGCCTGAAGAAAGCTGACTGTAACAAATTGCAGAAGCTTTGCAGAAGTATATTTTGTGGCACCTGGGGCAAGATGAAACCATCTGTTTTGCCTCTTTTTTAGAGATGAAAAAATTGAGGTTCAGAAGAGATGAAATGACTGGATAAAGTCACATGGGTCTTAAATAGCAGACTACAAATTCAGGGCTACCTTATGATAGCACACTGTCTACTAATTTCATTTTCAAATATACCCTCTCTCAAGCTCATCTTGCCCTCCAAACCCAACAGAGGTTGGATATAAATCATTTCCTCTTCCTCTCCCACTACATCATAACAATCTTGTGAGCTGCCTCAGAAGCCCTAATATTTATGAATCAATCATTTGACACTGAAGTTAAAAAAATAGTTCTGATTGTCTGTATATGTGAGTGTGTGTCTGTGTGTGTGTGTGTGTGTGTGTGTGTGTGTGTGTGTGTGCATCAGAAACTGGGGTGAAATTCATTGCTTCCTTCCTTTGATCCTACAGCTTCATATAAGTTCCACATCTATTCTGTTCCTGACCTGGAATGGACTGCACAAATTTTTTGTTTCTGATATTGGGTCTGCTTCTGATGTGAAAGTTTCCTTCTTCCTCTAATCCTTCAGCCCAGCAACTCATCTCCCAGTGAACAATTCTGACAAAAACCTAGCGATTCATTGTTTTCTAACCTTATCATACCTATCCCCATCTAACCATTGGCTAGAATGGGCTTCTCCCACGTCTTTGCCCAATGGTATTCTTTTCCCTCAAAGTCTAACTCAGATTTGTCCTCCTCCATGAGACCTTCCCTAACTTCCCACACCTCACAAAATCCTCTCCTTCTTCAAACCTTGTATCATTCTGCTTCCAAATCTATGTCCATGTCATCATATGATACATGATAATTATCTAGGTACTTGCCTTTTTTTCTTCCATGTGATTATCAACTCACTGAGGGGTAGGGATTATATTTTGTTCCATTTTTCCCTCTCTTGGGTCTAGCCTGCTTAAGAAACCTCAAATTTCACCAAATTCAGTTGAGAAACTGGGAATCAGTTAATAACTAAAGGGGAGGTAATTAGAAGACTTATGTAACACTATAGCTGTTGTTTGTTGCCATGGGTCCCTATAGTGTTTTGCAATAAGACAGTTCAAGCCATATAAAAATACATTGTGCTCTTGTTCCCAAAGCATGGGAGTGGGGAAGGAAAAGAAGTTTTTGTTCCTTTTAATAGAGAAATTCAGTCAAAAGAAAGGAGCAATAAAAGTGAAGAGGTCACCAAAGAGTTAAGGCCAAGAGAATGGGAGCCAAAAGTGATTTCATACTTCAGTTCAAAGAAAGGAGGAAATGGATCTCATCCTGGTTCCTGACAAATGTACAATCAGAAGATTTTTTTTTTTAGTTTAGGTTTGAAGTAATTGATTCAGAGAAGATAAGACCCATGGGACAGCACAAAAGATAGTCTTGATCCAATAGAAGGGGGAGAGGAAATGGCCTATATCTTCTCCATACAGTTTGATGGGTAAGGAAAACTTGAGAGAGAAGCATCACAGTGATAGGTCCCTGGTAAAGGTGGCCATGCCATTCAATGGTATTGATGTTCGAAGACTTACAAGGCAAGATAAGGGGACAATGATAACTACAGGGAAGAAGTATACCATCTTGGAAAAAAAACTACAATCTTCCCTATGATGGTGCCTGGGTATAAATGCTAGTTTACATGCTAGTTACATAACACCATACGTACTTGCTTTGTGAGAGGCAATGTGGTTTAGTTGAGACTATTAACTAACTGTTAGATAGTGGTTGGGAAGCTAGGTGGTGCTGTGGTTTGTGTTCTGGGTCTGGAATTAGTATGACTCTGTTTGCCTCAGTTTCCTCATCTGTAAAATGAGCTGAAGAAGGAAATGGAAAACCACTATAGTATCTTTATCAAGAAAACCCCAATTGGGACCATAGAGAATCAGACACAACTTAAAAATGACTAAACAACAAATAGAGCTTTAAGGTTTGCTGAACGACTTACATATCTTACCTTATTCCATCCTCAAAACAGCACTGTGAAGTAGGGGCTATAATTATTTCCATTTTACATATGAGGGAACAGAAGTCCAGAAAGGTTAAATAACTTTGCCCTGAGTTGCACAGCAGTATTCCAGTTCAGGTTCTTATTAAGCTACCTGGATGCCTCAAGAGCATAGGCATGGAATCAGGAAAGGTTTAGATTCAAATCAATAATTGTGTGGCCATGGTCAATTTTCCATCTAGGATATAATGGTATATTAAGAGGAGTCCTGATTAGAGGAACAGGACCTCAAGTTAAACCCCATTTCTAAAGTTTATCAATATGTGATGTTAGACCAGTTAATTTCCATGAACTTCAGCATCCACATTTGTAAAATGAAAAATTAGATTAATAATAATAGCTAATACTTATGTGCCACTTACAACGTGCTAGGCACAATGTTGAGTGCCCGACATTTATTATCGTATTTGATCTTCACTTCTCTGGAAGCAGGCACTATTATTATTATCCTCATTTGACAGAGGAAGAAACTAAGATTTAAGTCACAGCATCTGAGGTCACACTTGAACTCAAGGCTTCCTTACTTCAAAAACTTCAGCTCTCATATATATAAAAAAACACTACCCTATCTGATCCTCAGTTTTCTCTTTTGTAAAATAGAAATAACAATTCACAGGATCTGGGTGAGAATCAATTGGAATTATATCTGGAAAGCCCTTTTATAAACCTTACAGCTACTCTATCAGTGCCGCATAGTATTATTCAATTACCAGTTAAGGTAATTTAACACTGGAGATGTAAAGAAAGTAAACCACTGTCCCTGTCCTCAAGAGGTTCACATTCTAATAAGGAGAAAACAAGTAAAAAAAAGTTTTGTTTCTTTACTATCCCTGTACTCTAATGGGGAGAAAGCAAGGGGGGGGGGATGTTTTATTTTGTTTTGTTTTCCCATGGGAGATATACAAGCTCAGGTGAAAAATAGGGCCAGGCAGGAATGAGAAAGTAGAAAGTGATTGGAAAGATCTCTTACAGAAAGTGGGATTTGAGCTGATTTGAAGGATTTGAGGATGAGCCAAGAGGTGGAGGCTGGAGGGGGAACATTCTAGACATGGAAGATGGCCAGTGAAAAGGCATAAGGTAAAGAGAAAGAATGTCATGTTACAGGAACAGCAAAAAAAAAACAGTATTCCTGACTGTTTGCAGCTGACGGGAGGGGGCGGGAAGGGAAGGCAGAAGGAAATTTTGTAACTTAAAAATATACATATGCATATGGCTGAATGTTGAAAAACTTTCATAAGATGTATTCAGACAGATAAAATATCAATTAAAAAAATAGAAAACCAGTATTGCTGAATCATGGAGCGTGGGGAGGGAATCCAAAAAGTAAGAAGACTGGAAAGGTAAGAAGAGGTTGGAAAGGGCAGAGGATTTTTTAAAATTTGATCCTGGAGATAATAACTAAATAGCCAATGGAGTTTATTGAGCATGGGGGCAACATGGTCTGATCTGTGCTCTAGGAAGACATTTTGGTAACTGAGGGGAGGATGGATAAGAGTCGAAGCAGGGAGACCAGTCAGTCCACTACTGCAGTAGTTCAAACCCTTGAAGCAACCTACCATAGCAGTTCTGTGAGAATGAGGAGAAAGTGGCAAGATTTGGACCCGACTGAAATGATCCCACACCAAACACTGGACAAGGAGAGATGGTGTGAGAGCAACAACATGCGGGAAAAGGAGAGATGGTGTGAGAGTAACAATATGCAGAAAAAGTGGCAAGATGTGGACCCGACTGAAATGATCCCACACCAAACACTGGACAAGGAGAGATGGTGAGAAGGTAAGAAGAACAGGACTTGCAACAGAAGGAACCTGTGAGCCAAGTGAGCACAAGGAGTCAAAGAAAACCCCAAGGTCGCAAGCCTGGGTGATTAGTTTATCAGCCTGGAAAGCAGGCAGAGAGAAAGAGAAGGAAAACTTTTTTCCTTGCTTCCTGCTTTGAGTCCGAGCCAGGCGTGGAGCTCGTGCTCTTCCCTCCCCTGCTTCCACCTCACCTCAGGTTCAAGGCTTCCTCAAATAGTTGTTGCAGGGACAGAATCACCTTTAAGTACTCGATAATCTAACCCATGCGGCTTCTTTCCCAGTGGAAGCCCCTCTAAGTGACATACAAACACTGGTAATGAGGCGACATCTGCATGCGCAGCGCTTTCAATAGCGGCGAAGCACCCAAGGAGTTCTAAGCCGTCAATCACTTAAGCTGTCCTCAGCCCTGTGTTTATTCAGAAATAATTTTCTAGACTGCGGGAAGTGTTGCTGCTAACTGATGAGCAAGTTGGAGCCCCGCGAAAGGAGAATGATTGATGCTCTTTTAGGTAAACTGGGAAAGTCTTCCTGCACTGGCGGTGGCGGCTGCTGATAGAATCTCTGACACTGATAGTGAGTGATGAGAGGGGTGGAGTGTCTTCTGGAAGCCCGAGGTGAGGACAGAGAAGGGGGAAAAAGACAATTCAGAGCAGCACTGCGACGCTGGCCGCCCCCCTCCTCAGCATCCCAAGAATCCCCTGCTCGTCCTTCCTTTCTATGAGACTGAAATATCAGTGAGGGTCTTGTTTACATCTCTAACTGGTGCTGTGGTTGTTATTATTATTATTATGTGTCCTTCTTTCTTCTCCAACGGGGCCACGATATTAGGGAGGTGATGCCGTGGCATGTTGAGTGAGTGGGATTTAAGTGAGGGAGGGCTGAGAAGAAGAAATCAAAAAAGCGCACTGATTGATGGTAAGTTTCTGTTCAGTCTCGTGGGTTGGGTCATGTCCAAATCGTCAGGACCCCACTGGAGGGGTTTCCTCAGCAAAGATACTGGAGTGTCTTGCCATTTCCTTTCCAGTTCATTTTGCATAAGAGGAAACTGAGGCAAACAGGGGTAAGTGACTTGCCTAGGGGTCATACAGCTAGTAAGTGTCTGCAACCAAATTTAAATTCAGGATGATGAATCTTCCTCACTCCAGTGTACTACCTAGCAGCCCTCTCTATCATAAATGTATTAACTAATATTTTTAGAATTGTCCTAAAGTAATTAGGCCTATTATAATAGTCCTAATGGAAGAAGCAAACCACCACAATGGGCAGACAGTTGGTCTCACAGCCAGAACCATGGCAGCTCACTTTTTACCTCAGGTAATTATTAACATAAGACCCTGAGCAAGTTACTTAATCTCTGTTTGACTCAGTTTCCTCATCTGTAAAAATGAGGCTAAAAACACCTAGAGGGTCTTTGTAAGGATCAGCTGAGGTAATGAATGGCAGCTGAGTGGTTCAGTAAATAGATTGTTGGGTTTGGAGTCAAGAAAACTTAATTTCAAATCTTCCCTCGGTTTTCTTGACCTTGCAAAATCTACATCCAAATCAGTAAAATGGGGGAGAATAATAACACCTACCTCAGGCTTATTATAAGGATCAAAGGAGATAATACATGTAAACCTTAAGGTACCATATAAAATCTAGCTATGACTATTAGTAAAACTCTCTGTGGATCTCAAAGTGCTATACAATGTCATGGTGAGGATGACAGTGATGATATGATGATGAAATCCCAGGTCTGGAGTCCCCAAAAAAATTATTTTGTCATGGCAATGACTATGATTATTATACCAATATTGATAATTAAGATATGGACAAGGTGATATCATATATTTAGGAGATTAAATAAACCAGAAAAATCTTACATAAAACCACTATATTTGAATCCAGAAAAATTGGGTCTGATTTGGAGGTTACCAACCCTGCATTGTCTACCTTAGTGTCTGTTTTCTTCTGATCTTATTCTGGGGGGGGGGGGGGTGCAGATTGCTTCAAGAGGAAGATTAAACCAATACAGACCCAAAGGCCTTGAAATTTATTAAGTGCATTCAGCTTCAATGAATGGCCACTGTATCCTGATTCATTTCTCTTAGAACTCTAACATATTCCCTTGATCATAGCTTCCCCCCTCCTCCTGACATTCCTTTGTCTTCTCAAACCTCCATATTTATACTTTGTGTTTTAGCAGATGACTTCATCTCCTCATTTCCTGTTTCCCTAGAAAAATTGTGACCCTCTGTGGTGTACTCACTCATAGCTCTTCTTCTCTACCTCTTTCCTTTCTTTTGGTCTTCAGCATCAGAGGAGATGTGTGTGTGTGTGTGTGTGTGTGTGTGTGTGTGTGTGTGTGTGTGTGTGTGTGTGTGTGTGTGTGTGTGTGTGTGTGTGTATCATTCTCATTAGCAATAACAAACAAACTCTAGTTTTCATTTTTTTCACAACTCCTTAGAGACTACATTTCCACATGTTATCTTCCTTCCAAGCAAATGAAATCATTGAATTTCAAAATGGGTAGAGAGACCTCCAAGGTCAACTACTCCAACCCCAAACAGAGCAAGAATCCTTTCTGGCAAAGATACACTCACCCTTTGCTTGAAAATGAAAGTGATAATACACTACTTGTCAAAATAGCTCATTCTACTTCGGCACCTAATTTTAGTGAAGCCATCATGGGTTCTTTTTTGATCACTCTTCCATTTCACTAACCATCACCTTTAGAATACATTCTAGAATTTTGTGATTCTTGCAGGAAAGATAGAAAGATATGGACTAAACAAGATTATGATTAAGTGAATTCAGAACCTAGGAAATGTCTAGGAACATTTAATAGTTAATTAGATATTAAGCTTAGAAAAGGCCTCCAGTACTCAAAGGATCTGTATTTATCCCTGTGCTATACTTATTAATCATTACTTAATTAAAGGCAAAAAGGGTATGATTGTCAAATTTACTTATCTCATAAGGTTAGAATAGCTAATCATAGAAGCATGTTGGATGACAGAGGTGAGCTCTAAAAATATTTTGACAGACTAGAGGTGACATTCTAGAATTTTATCATGTTCACTAGTTGAGTTTACTAGATTATCATCTTGCAGAATCTGTTCTCTTCCCCTTGGGAAGAAAAACATATCCTCCAGTACTGTAATATATCTTCTATTCTCCAGAATTCTTCAAATACCACTGAAAGTGGCTCAGCAAACACATCAATCATCTCTGTCTTTACCCTGGACATAGCTCTGAGTCTCATGCCTGAACTCTTCAAGAGTAGTAAGGGGTTCCCTTACAATTGCCCTAAATTTTTTACCATCATCTTTTTATCATTCAGTTCTCCTTTTCCATTAAAAAAAATTGTCATTGGCAGAGAAAACAAGCAAAATCAGAATTCAGTTGCTTCACCTCCTAATCATTTGTCCATCCAGTCTGAACTGTAGACCTATTAGGTCTATTATTCCTTCTTTAAATACCCCTTCCTCTTTCCCTTAATAAAATTATCCCTTTTTAAAATAGGGATAAGGAAAATAAGTATTTTGATTTGGAACATAATTGTTAGAATAATTAATTTACTAAATTTCAGGTATTTGATAGACATTAACTGATGCAAAGATTTTAGTCATTATACCTTCCACATTTGAATACAAATGTCAGGTCACTGTTCTTAGCTATTTGGTCACTCATAACTATGGGATGTATTTTATCCACTTTAAATGCTGCCTTATTAAAGTAACCTTATTAAAGACTCTATTTAGTTGCCTTATAGTACAACCCACTGCTTGCCACTGCCACCCCCATCTAAATGATATCGACTCACTTTTAGAGCTAAGTAAAAAAAAGCAGTCATGATAATCAATCATTTTGATTTGTCTTCCTGTGGGTTGAGAGAAGTCTGTGATGAGAGAATTTGTCACCTAAATTACTGAGTTAAGCTAGAAGAGAACTTCATAGGTCACCTAGTCCATCTTTCCATTTTCAGGCAGCCCTGCAGCCTAGGCAGATGGACATTTCGCCTATTGTTAGATGTTTTTATGGAAGGACGCCATTCTCGTAGGAAGGTCTTTACTCCAGCTAATTCAAATAAAGATTATTCATTAACTAGGATTTTTTAATTTTGTCTAGCAAATGATCAGTGACAAAAGGCACAAAAATCAATATCCATCCAAAACATCGAGACTATCCTGTTCCTACCCTTGATATTGGAAGGCCATCAAGTAGAGTCAAACACAATACATTTTGCATAGAGAGCTGCAGTTTTGGAAAGTCTGGGGAGTCTTGCTCATGGTCACATTAGTGACAAAAAAGACACGAGATTTTTCTCCTGTCATTTGGGAATGATAACAGGCTCATGGGGAGGCTAAGTACAAGAAGAAATGGAGATCAGGGATCAAGTGCTGAAGGGACACATCATTTCACAAATTCAACCTCTTTATTTTACAAATTATGAAACTTAGAACAAGGAAGGTTAAGTGGCTTAAATGATTTGCCCAAGGTCGTAAAATAAGTATCAGAATTTAAATTTGATCCCTCATTCTCTGAATCCAAAACTACTATTCTTTTCTCTATGAGTTTTTGATCTCCTCTTGCTGTTGTTAGGAAGGAAAAAAGAAAATTTTTAAGCTCCTACTTTGGCTCAGATATGGTCTGTGCTTTACAAACATCTCATTTGATCTTCATAACAACCTGGAAGTGGGTGCAATTATTAATTCATTTTACAGTTGAAGGATTCCGCTGCTAGTGTCTATAGCTGATTTTAACTCAGAGTTTCTTATCTCCTATACAATTGCCCTGCCCAATCCTATATTTTATATGTACATCATTTCTTCCCAACTAGATTGTAAACTTTTTGAAGACAAGTCCAAATGCCATACTTCTATCTTGCCACAACACTTAGCACAATATATTGTTCATAATAGGCTTTCAGCAAAGGTAAATTCATCACTGTGATGGGAGTAGCTGGACATTCATTTAACAATGGATACCCCTCCACAGGATGTCCCTGGGAAGCTTTCCTAAGTGGAACTAGAGGAAACTCTCACTACATCAAAGAGATTTTATTTTCTTTAATAATCAGCCAAAAAGCATATAGCAGTGAGGGGACCTGATCCAGTAAATCCCACTGCTGGAGTTTTTGTACATTTCAACATTAAATCAAAAGAAAACTACAAGTCTCAATGGGTATGTATAAAGAATTATTTTGAATCAAAAGTAAAAAGTGGGGCATGAGAATCCTTAGAACATATGTAAGTAAACCTTCTCAAAACTGTGTGGATTGTTGAAGAGACCTGAGGACTGAAATTTGAGAGATCTGAGTAAGAGTCCTAGTGTGTGAATGACCTAAAAAGGGAAAGACAGTAATTAAGTAATCCTAAATCTTTTTTTTTTAGGTTTTTGCAAGGCAAATGGGGTTAAGTGGCTTGCCCAAGGGCACACAGCTAGGTAATTATTAAATGTCTGAGACCAGATTTGAACCCAGGTACTCCTGACTCCAGGGCCGGTGCTTTATCCACTGTGCCACCTAGCTGCCCCTCCTAAATCTTTCTTTCCTCCATCTCTCAAGATGGTTGCCAGTTCTGCTATCCCCTAGCATCTCCACTAATAAATGGGATTGCATGAAGTATTTATTTTACACAAGAAATAACAGGATCCCAGATTTATAGGACAAAAGAATTTTATAAATCACAGAACTGTGGATTTAGAGCAAGAAGTTATTTGCTTTACAGGTCAGGAAACTAAGATGCAGAGAGATTAAATGATTTATCTAAGGTCACATAGGTAAAAAGCGGTAGTCTCAATCATAGGATAATGATATTTTTAGAACTAGAAGGGACCTTAGAAGTCATTCTAAGAAGACTAAGTCAATCAACTGTATTTATATATGAAGAAACAGAAACCTAAAAGTGACTTATTCAAGGTCATATACAGGACATGACTTTGCATATAAGATTTTTCAATGTATTTTGTGTAATAAGTTATTAATTTTCACTTCTAACTAGTTATGAGAAACTGAGGAAAGTCTATGTCTTACAGTGAAACAACTAGGGAGGGTGAAGGAAAAAATGGATCAAATGGATTGATATACAATCAGAGGCCTGGAAGTGAGGAATGCAGTTTATAAGATAAAGAACAATTTACAATTAACTTTGAAGAATCTGGATTTACAAGATGTAAATCAAGCTAATTTACATCTAACTCAACAAAAGGAGTCCTTCTCTATAGAGAAGTAGATTAACTTGCAACAGGAAAGCAAAAAATCATAGAATTAGAATGATGGGTGAATTAATGAACAAAGTGGTGCCAGTCTAGTACCAGATTCACATATCTGTGTTATACCTCTTAAGGGCCTGGATATCAAATTGTGGGCAAAGGGAGTTTTGATAAGAAATTGGGACCCAGGTAGAGAGAGAGAGAATTCTTCTTCAAACTTCAAATAGACCTTTTAATTTCTACACTATTCAGTCTATTGGATACATGGGAGGGACTTTTTTTTCCTAAATAGTAGATAAAAGGCAGTGATTTTGTGCCCCGAGGGGTGCCCATTTCCTTTTGGGATACCTATTCTTAAGAATGTTCCAATAAAGGATCCTCTTTGCTTCACTAATGACTATTCTGAGTTCTTGGTTAAGGTGCTTATTTCTTACATTGAGTGTTTTTAATGAATTTCTTTTCTTTTTAAAAAATAATTTTCCATAAAGGATGACTCTCTGGGAAGATTAAAAGAAAGGGAAGCATGGGGAAATTAAAAAAAAGAAAAATAGATTGTGATGCCCACCCATATTGATAGGAGTTTCCTCATCTCAGAGTTCGCTGTTCCAAAGAAATCAAGGTTTCTGGCTCCAAATCTGGACTGCTCTCCAATGTCCAGGTTATTTCATCACAAAATATGATTTTGGTACTGAACCTGAATCTCCAGAACCTGAGATCATCTGCTCCTTAAGAGTCAGATGCAAAGGTGGAGTAAAGCTAACTTGAACTGGATCACAACAGCCAACTGTTAAATTTTTAGTGTGAGCATTCACTCCTTATTAATTAGCAAATGCTATAAATTAAGGCTTGGTTTACTATTTTTGTTTATTATCTAGACTTAGGAAAGTGAGAGAGAAAATGTTAATAACAGATTAAACTTAAAAAGCCATGTTGAATAATCATTTTCCAAATTGCTAAAGAATCACAGTATATGAACAGGCAATTTTCCGATGAAGAAATTAAAGCTATCTATATAGTCATAGGAAAATCTCTCCAAATCATTATTGATTAGAGAAATACCAATGAAAACAACTGTAAGGTACCACCTCACATCTATCAGTTTGCTTAGTCATGACAAAAAAAAAGGAAAATGATCAATGTTGGAGATGTGGCAAAATTGGGACACTAATACACTTTTGGTGGAGTTGTGAACTGATTCAGCCATTCTGGAAAGTAACTTGGAACTGGGCCCAAAGGACAATAAAACTATACATACTCTGATTCAGCAATATCACTTCTAGATCTGTAGCCTAAAGAGATCATTAACAAGGGGGAAAGATCCAATGTATAAAAATGTGTATAGCAGTTCTTTTCAAAAATTGTTAATTGAAGGAATGTGCATCCATTGAGGAATAGTTGGACAAGTTATAGACCATTAATGTGATAGAATGCTATTGCTCTGAAAGTTATGAGCATACTATTTTCACTTTTTTAAATTTTTTTTCTTTCTCCTGGTTTCCCCCCTTAATTCTAATTCTTCTCTCACAACATGTTTACATGGAAATATCTTAAACATGATTGCACATGTAAAAAATTGCTGTACACATAGATATAAATACACATACATGTAGATCTAAATAGCTATATCAAGAATATAAATATATAGATGAAATATAGATAATATATCTATAATTATATTTATACACACACAGACATCCACACACGCACACACATGCACATCACTGGCCAGAGACTATCTCCTCATGGAAAGTAGAAAATAACTTCTTCTAAGTAGGCACTTGATAAATCTTGCTGGTTGATTGATTGATTTGCAGAAGTTGAAACTATGTATGGGTGTGAACCTTGCAGTATTCTGAATAACTCAGTTGGTGTGCTGTTTGGTGTTCTGATTCTCAAGCAATCCATATTTATTAAGGATTTACCAGGTGCCAAGAACTAGCTCCTTTTATTTTCCCTTTCTTTTTTATCATTGTATCAAAGGTTGGTTTTCTGATTTAAAAAAAAAGAATCTAGTCAAAAAAATATAAATACAGCGTTAGATTATGAGTCATTTTTTGAGTCAGATTTCAGAGCCCATTGGTATTCTATAGCCTCATTTCCTACCTGAATAAACTCATTTAGAGATCTGGTCAAAACAAGGACCAGAATGGAATATCGAAGTATCTTCCACTTTGTACATTCTATAGTCTTCATTTGTGTGGATGGAGGCAAGCGTAAAAGGGGAGACTATAGTACATTCTTGTCTCCTTTCAACACAGAGTGGACATTCCTATCTCCCTTAAACACAGAGTGCACATTCTTGCCTCCTTTAGACACAGAATGGGCATTCCTAACGATGAAAGGGAGGTGTCCCAAAATAGCATGGTTTGGCGATGAATATATCCTAGCCCAGAAATCAACTACCAGGGATTATGGACCTCACTTTGCCTTGGGCAAATCACAGTCTCTCTGGGTTTGTTCCTCCATTTGTCT